>NC_000086.7:126014747-126355250 GCF_000001635.26 Mus musculus
ATTAAAGGCATGGGCCATCACTGCCTGGGAACCCAAAAACAATTAATTCCACAATATAAAACCCTAATTTTTTTTAAAAATGAAGAACAAATACAAAAAACCTTTAGAAATAAAAAAAAATGCTAAAAAAAGAAATAAAGTAAAGCCTAAATTAAACCCCAAACCCCTAAAATACATTAAAATCATTAAAAACCAAGAAAAACCACTAAAAATACACTAGAAGCCTGAAACCAAAAACCAAAAAAAAAAAAAAACTCTAAAACACTCTTCTAAAAACTTTACAAACCCTTTGAAAAACCCATAGAAATAAAAAAAAAAGTACACAAGAAGTCAAAATGTCCCTAAAGTTTCCTTTTCTTTCTTTCTTTCTTTCTTTCTTTCTTTCTTTCTTTCTTTCTTTTTTTCTTTCTTCCTTAATTTCCTTTTTTTCTTTTCTTTATCTTTTTTTTTTTTTTTTTTTTTTTTTTTTTTTTTTTTTTTTTTGAGTTTTTGGAGACTGGTTTCTCTGTGTATCCCTGGCTGTCCTGGAGCTCCCTCTGTAGACCAGGCTGGCTTTGAACTCAAAAATCCCCTACCTTTTCCTCCCAATTGCTGGGTTTAAAGGCATGGGCCACCATTGCATGGCAACCCTAAAACTTTGAAATACCAAAATTAAAAACCCTCAAATTTCAAATAAGTATTCAAGAACAACAACAGCAAAATAACCTAAGAAAAACACTAAAATTAAAAATAAATAAATAAAAAAACCCTGAAGACTAAATAAAACCTCAAAACCCTAAAACACACTAAAATCCTTTAAAAAAAAGAAAAAAATACTAAAAATACATTAGAAGCCTGAAAACAAAAACAAAAACAAAAAAACCAACCAACCAAATAAACACTCTAAAATACTCTTCTAAAAACCCTACAAACAGTAAAAAAAAAAAAAAAAAAAAAACCCTAAAAATCTTTAAAAAACACACAAGAAGCCAAAAATGTCGCTAAATTGCTTGCTTGTTTGCTTTCTTTCTTTCTTTCTTTCTTTCTTTCTTTCTTTCTTTCTTTCTTTCTTTCTTTCTTTCTTCCTTCCTTCCTTCCTTCCTTCCTTCCTTCCTTCCTTCCTCTCTCTCTCTCTCTCTCTTCTTTCTTTCTTTCTTCTTCTTCTTTTTTTTTTTTTTTGAGTTTTGGAGACTGGGTTTCTCTCTGTAACCCTGGCTGTCCTGGAGCTCCCTCTGTAGACCATGCTGACCTTGATCTCTTAAATCTACTTACCTCTGCTTCCCAAGTGTAGGATTAAAGGCAAGGTCACCACTGCCTGCCAACACTAAAACTTTTAAACCCCAAAAATATAACTCTAAAATTAAAAAAAAAAAAAAAAACCTCAAGAAAACAAAAAATAGAAACAGTAAAACGCTAAAAATACCCTAAAGCCTAATAAGAACTGAAAATCACTAAAACACCGGACCAGGTAGCACTCTGAACCCAAAAGAAGAGGCTCCTCAGTGTCCCTCTTCATTCAGAAAGCTTGGATGATTGCACTGCTACCTCAAGCAGAACTGCAAAGTGAGGAAGCTCGGGACTGGCCCCTACAGGCTCGAGGACAGCCTCTCTCCAGGCTCGGTACTGGCCCGGGCAGGCATGAGAACAGCCTCTCTCCAGGCTCCGGACTGGCCTGTGCAGGCACGAGGACAGCCTCTCTCCAGGCTCAGGACTGGCCTGTGCAGGCGCAAGGACACTCACTGTCCAGGCTCGGGACTGGCCCGTGCAGGCATGAGGACAGCCTCTCTCCAGGCTCGGGACTGGCCTGTGCAGGCGCAAGGACACTCACTGTCCAGGCTCGGGACTGGCCCGTGCAGGCATGAGGACAGCCTCTCTCCAGGCTCGGGACTGGCCTGTGCAGGCACAAGGACACTCACTGTCCAGGCTCGGGACTGACCCGTGCAGGCATGAGGACAGCGGTTCTAGAATTTTGCTTCATTCCTGAGGCCAACGGTCACTCTAGTTCTGTGCGCTTGGCCTTCAGGACGCGTTCACAGTACTCGGGAGACAGAGCCGCTCTCAAAGATTGCTGCTTAAGCGTTTTTTGCCGCGAGTCACCATTGGCAAGTACATGCGCTGCTCCTTTCATGGGCAGTGGCCCATTTCATGTTTCTTGAACAATTTCCTTCACGATTAAATGGCCAGACGTGTGGAGAGAGGGCAGCAAGCCTCAGCCCGGACTTTACCCTCTGACCAGGGACCGTCGGTTTCCCAGCCTCCACGGCCTGGGACCCCCTTCAGTGTCCCCCAAAGGAATAGTAATACCGTACCCCAATTGGGGAATCTCTTGCAGGGTTCCCAGCCTCCACGGCCTGGGACCCCCTTCACTGTCCCCCAACCGGATGGTAACACCTTACCCCAACAAAGGAAGCACTTGACCAGCAGAGACCCGAGGGACTTTGCTCCTCCGGGGCTACTTAGACGGACTCGGTACAAGTTCAGGTGCCCAAATCCCTATGAAGACCAGAGATTCAAAAAACCTGATGCTCACGTGACAGAAAAGCTACAGAAACTCAAAGCTCTTGTCAAGGCTTCAGCCAAGAAGAGGACCTCGGACCCTCTGAGGAACCTGAAAGAGAACAAAAAATGGACAGTTACACTTCCTCTGAGGGTTCCTGAGGGCACGAGTCACCCACTGACCAGGGATACCAGACCATCTGTTTTACAGCCTGCCACCAGAAAAAGAGTAGCCTCCTCTTCTGTGCCCATCCCTGGGAAGGTGAAAAGAAGCCAGTCTATGTCCACTGTGTTTGAAGAACCTATGGATTTTGCCCAGTTGGGTGATAGAGTGCCTGCAGCATCTTCCAAAAACGGGGCTGGAGATGCCAGTCACAAGTTCAAAGAAGATCACACAGTGCCTGGGCCGTCTTCTGCTGGACAACATGGACAGGTAATCTCCCCACACATTCAAGGTTCCCCACACCCTTCCCGATCTAGCCAAGGAGATCTGGGATCTTCCACTTCTCCCCAAGATGCTCAGGGACTGTCCCTATCAACCCAACATGCTCGGGGACTGTCCCTATCCACCCAACAAACTCAGGGACTGTCCCTATCCACCCAAGATGTTTTCGAACTAACCAGATATTTCCAAGAGTCTATGGGGCATTCCACATCTGCCCAGGCATCCCAAAGACTTCCCACTTGTGCTGAAAGGAAAATCATACATGCCTCCTCTTCCAGAAGGAGTTCCAAAAGGTTATCCCCTACCTTACATAACTCTAATCTTTCCAATTCTCCTCTAAAGCATGTTGGACAAGACTCCTCTGGTCAAGGGGACCTACAACAGGCCCCATCAGACAAGGAGGGATCCAAACCTCCTTCTCCCAAAGGTAACATCACTGATTTCTCCTTTGTCTCAAATGTATCGACTTCCACCTCCTCTCCCCAGGAGAGTTCAACATGTTTGACAGCTGCCAAAGCAGGGCATAAAGCTAAGTCCTCTCACAAAGACAGCCAAAGACGTTCCCCTTCTCCCCCAAAGTGCCCCATGCAATCTGCTTCTAGTAAAGTGAGTTTGAGACCTGACCCTGCTGACCAAGAGGATTTCAGAACTTCCCCTTTAAACCAAGAGGGCTTTCAAAGTCCTCTACCATTAAAAAATGGGCTCAGATCATCTCTTACAGTCCAAAGGGAAAGAAATGCAATCACGATTCCCAAAGTGAGCCTCACACCGCTCATACCTGCCCAAGCAGAGACAAAATTTTCCACACCTATACCAGGAGCTCAAGGACCTTTGCCATCCTTAGAAGGGGCTCTTGAGAGTTCCACACATAGGCTAGGTGTGATAGAAACTCCTGAATCCTCCAAAGGGACTCTTGTGCCTTCTGCACATACACAAAGTGAACTAGAACCATCAGCATATTCCCCAGGGGTTCTGAGACCTTCTCCATCTGTTAGGTGGCCACTAGGATTATCTCCCTCTATGGAAGAGCATCAAAGACATGTTCTTAAATCTGCTCTCCCACAGAAAGGAAGATTAAATCATTCTCCTGTTATGAAAAGTGACCCTGAACATTCTCATTCTAGCAGAGGATTGAAAGATGCTCTCTCTAAACAACGGGTCTCCAGAAAGTCCCGATCTGATCAAGAATTATTCAAATATCCCCTACCAGCCAAAAGGGCCCTCCTGACTTGTCATCAGGTCCCAAACAGCCAAGATTCTGCCAAAATGCTCCCAGGGAGCCAAACAAGCTCCATATTTGTACAGTGTGATGAGACCATACAACCCTCCATGCAGCCCTTGGGGACACTGGGACATTCTGTATCTGTAGGAGAGGATGTAAAGAATTCCCAATACACATCAAAGATTCTACGATTTCCAAAACCTGTACAGGATCCTCTGAGTACTACCCTATCACATAAAGAGTTTGTAGGACAGGATACATCTACAAAAGGAGTTCTAGCCACAGTCCCATCTTTAGAAATGACTCGTGGATGTGACACATCTACAAAAGATGTTCTAGGACAGATTCCATCTGTACAGAAGGTTCTGGATCCAATCCTATGTGAGCAAGGTGCTGTGGGAGGTGATCTGCAAACACAAGAGTCTGTAGCATCCTGTATAACTAAAGAAGGGAATTCCTTGGATTCTACCTGTGCACAAGAATCCATAGGACCTCCCCAAACTTCACAGGAGACTATGAGAACTTCCCTATCTCCTCAAGAGGATCAGCCATCTTCCCCAACTACACAAGATGCTATAGACTCTTATCCACCTGGACAAAGGGCCGTTGGTCCTTCTCCATGCCCACTAATGTCTCCAGAATATCTTCGAAATGCCCAAAAGGCTCCAGGTTCTACTTCATCTTCAAAAGGGCCCTTGGAACCTGTTTTGCCTATCAAGCTGGCTACAACACCTGATACTTCTATACAGAAGGTGTTATCCCCTTCTCAGGCTGAAGAAAATTTTCTTGGAACTTCCACTAGTACACAAGGAGGTCTAGAAATTTCCCTACCTGCTCAAGAGGCTCTTATACCTCTCACATATGTCCATGATGCTCTAGGAGAGGCCACATCTACACAGGTATCTCTAGGACATTCCCCTCACTCTGAAGCCACGGGCAAGACTTGCACGGGTACACAAGACACATTAAGACCTTCCCCATCTGTGCAGATGGTCATAGGATCTACCATATCTGAACAGGGTGCTTTACAATTATCTCCATCTACCCAAGAGTGTTCCTTTTCCATGCCTTCTCTGATGGGAAGTAGTAGACCTTCTCCCTCTACCCATGTTTTCCCCAAGCATCCAGTTTCTACAAAAAACAGGTTAAGAGTTGATCCTTCTGACAAAGGAGACTCCAGAACTTCTGATGAAATGGGACTTGCATCATCTCCTGCTGCCAAAGAAACATCAATCGCTACAACGACTCCTCAGGTGAGACCCACCCCTTCTGTATCTGTCCAAAATGCCTTGAAACATCCCACAGATGACCAAGGGACTGTGGAAAGTTGCCAGTCTGACAAAGGGCATGGTGGACATTCCATATTTCCCCAAAAGGCTCAAGGGCTTTCTCTGTCTAACCAAAAGGCTCTGGTCTGTTCACCATCTGGCCCAGAGCTTCAGGGAATTTCTTTATCTCTCTCAAATGATCCAGAACATTTTGCCCATGCTCAAGGTGATTGGTCCGTTGGCCAATCAGACTTCAGAATGACACAACCTCCTTTATATTACCAAGGGTCTAAGGGAAAGTCCACATCTAAAAAAAATCATCTAGAACTTGTGCCTTTAGCCCAAACATATCAAAAATCTTCCATGTCTTCTAAAGCATCTAAAAAACCTTCTGCCTCCAACATTATTGTTGTGGGACAGTTACCATCTGCCCTAGGATCTGCTAGATCGTTAACATCTAAGCATGAGCATCTAAAAACTTTACCAGCTGTGCAAAGGTCTTTAGGATGTTTAGCATTTTCCCCAGGAGCTCTGGGTGTCCAGGGAACAACAGAACATTTGCCACCTGGCCAAGGTGTTCAGAAAACTTTTCCATCTTCAACAAGGTGTTCAGGATATTCACTCCACCTTCCAGGAGATCTGGATCTTTCTTCATCAGCACAAGGAGTTTCCAGACATGCACCCCCAACTCAGGGGCCTCTGGAATCTTCTTCATGCTCGCCTGAGTTTGCAGGACCTTTGATGTCCTTGCAAAGGCCTCTGGATCTTTCCACAACTATCCAGAGTACTGATGCTACTTCACCAAGTACTCAAGGGACTTTAGCACCTTTGTTATCTCTCCCAAGTAAAACAAGAGCCTGCCAAGGTACTCAAAGGTTGCTAGGAGCTTTTCCACCTAGACCAGGAGCTCTGGCATTTTCCCCCTCAGACATGGTGGCTCCTGGACCCTTACCAGTGGGTCCAGAGCCTGTGAGCCTTTCTCTGTCATCTCAGGAGCCTCCATCCAATTTGCCCCACATTCATGGAGTTCTAGATTTATCTCAGTCTGGCTCAGGGTCCCCCCTAAATGTCATGCCACTCACTCAATGGCAACAGGGAACTCCTTCCTCCTCAGAAGGAAGTGTAGCACCTTTGTCTTCTGTTGAAGGGGCTGTGGGAAAATCTCTCTCTGCACAACAGACTCCAGAACTCTCCACATCCACACAGGGAACTCTCAGACATTCTTTTTCTGTTCTGGGTGATAGGCCACCTTCCTCACCTTCTAAGGTGTCTAAAGGACCATTGTCATCTGTGGATGTGGATATGGGGACATATTCAGATTCTCAGAGATCTCCAGGACATTTGAAAAATGTCTCAGGTTTTCCAAGCCATATGCTGCCTGGCCCAGATCCTGTGGGAATTTCCTTACCTACTCTTGCTACTGAGTCTTTGGTATCTTCCTCATCTTGCCAAGGGCTTCAAGGGTCTTTGCTATCCACCAAGGATGGTGGAAAAAACTCACTTACTGCAGCAAATGCTCAGAAACCTGATCAATTTACTTCACAGACCTTAGAACTTTTGACAACTACCCAAGGACCACTGCCCACTTACACACCTTCTAAACAGACTCTGCATTCTTCACCATCTACACTAGGGGATTTCCAATTGCAAAGGACTCTTGAAATGTCATCACTGGCACAAGGGACCCTAGATTCTTTGGTATCCTCCCAAAAGGAAGGTACAAAATACAAATCAGAAAAAGACATTGTGAGACAGTCTATATCACTACAGGGGACTGTAGAACCATCATGTCATAAGACAGGAGCTTTAGGATCTACTCAATATGCTGATAGGGTGGCTCAAATATTTCCATCAAATCAAGGGGCTGAGATACATTCTCTACGTCCTACAGGGGCTATGGGGCTGCCCACATCTGAAACTAGGGCTCTAGAAAATTCGCCATCTAAACCAGGACCTGTGAAAATTTTCAGTTCTTTTCAAAAGGCTTCTACAATTTCTCTATCTATGCAAGATACCCTGCAACATCCACCATCTGTAACAGAGGCTGTGACATCTTCTCCATCTACCCAGGGAACTAAGAAAACATTGTTATCTTCCCAAGGGACTGTGAAACTTTCAACATCTGCACCTCATCACACTACAACAGGAACACTAACAATTGTGACATGTAAGCAAGGGCCTTTAGAACATTCTGCACCTGTCCAGGGGACTGAGGGTTCTTCTACAAATACCTCAGGGAAACTAGAGCATTCAGCATCTTTACAAAAGAAGCTAGAGCACTCTTCACACATGGTAGAATCTCTGGATAACTTGCCATCTGGCCAAGAGACTACAACAGATCCTTTGCCTATTATAGGGTCTATGGGACCTCCCAAATCTGAAATTAAGACACCAGAAAATTTTACATCTGAAAAAAGATCTTCTGAATCCACCAGGAAAAGTAAAAAAACATTGCTATCTTCCCAAGGGACTGTGGGAAGTTCCTCATCTGCACCACATGCTCAGAAACCTCCTCACACTACAACAGGAATACTAACAATTGTGACATGTAAGCAAGGGCCTTTAGAACATTCTGAACCTGTCCAGGGGACTGAGGGTTCTTCTACAAATACCTCAGGGAAACTAGAGCATTCAGCATCTTTCCAAAAGAAGCTAGAGCACTCTTCACACATGGTAGAATCTCTGGATAACTTGCCATCTGGCCAAGAGACTACAACAGATCCTTTGCCTCTTATAGGGTCTATGGGACCTCCCAAATCTGAAACTAAGACACCAGAAAATTTTACATCTGAAAAAAGATCTTCTGAATCCACCAGGAAAAGTAAAAAAACATTGCTATCTTCCCAAGGGACTGTGGGAAGTTCCTCATCTGCACCACATGCTCAGAAACCTCCTCACACTACAACAGGAACACTAACAATTGTGACATGTAAGCAAGGGCCTTTAGAACATTCTGCACCTGTCCAGGGGACTGAGGGTTCTTCTACAAATACCTCAGGGAAACTAGAGCATTCAGCATCTTTACAAAAGAAGCTAGAGCACTCGTCACACATGGTAGAATCTCTGGATAACTTGCCATCTGGCCAAGAGACTACAACAGATCCTTTGCCTCTTATAGGGTCTATGGGACCTCCCAAATCTGAAACGAGGACACCAGAAAATTTTACATCTGAAAAAAGATCTTCTGAATCCACCAGGAAAAGTAAAAAAACATTGTTATCTTCCCAAGGGACTGTGGGAAGTTCCTCATCTTCACCACATGCTCAGAAACCTCCTCACACTACAACAGGAACACTAACAATTGTGACATGTAAGCAAGGACCTTTAGAACATTCTGGACCTGTCCAGGGGACTGAGGGTTCTTCTACAACTACCTCAGGGAAACTAGAGCATTCAGCATCTTTCCAAAAGAAGCTAGAGCACTCGTCACACATGGTAGAATCTCTGGATAACTTGCCATCTGGCCAAGAGACTACAACAGATCCTTTGCCTCTTATAGGGTCTATGGGACCTCCCAAATCTAAAACTAAGACACTAGAAAATTTTCCATCTGAACAAAGATCTTCTATATCCACCAGGAGAACTAAAAAAACATTGTTATCTTCCCAAGGGACTTTGGAACCTTCATCATCTGTACTATGTGCTCAGAAACTTACCCAAACTACGTCAGGCACTCTCACAACCGTGAGATGTAAGCAAGCACCTCTAGAACATTCTATACCTGTCCAGGAAACTGTTGGTACTTTGCCATCTATCCCAGGGTTTCTAGAACATTTACCATCTTACCAACAGAAGCCAGGGGACTGGTCATTTACAGTAGAATCTCAGGATACCTCACCATCTCTCCAAGGCACTAAAGGCCCTTTGCCACATACCTCAAATTATACAGGACATTCACAACCTGAACAACGATCTCAGGTGTCTTCTTTAGAAGTTTCAAGCGATCTAGCACATTTGCTATCTACCAAACTTAGCATATCTGTTGAGGTATCTCTAGACCTTTCACCATATACTCAACAGTCTATGCAGCAATCATCATCTTCCCAGGAGATTCTGGGATCATCAGAGTCTGCCCAGTGTACTCATCAACATTTTCCTTCCATGTCAGGTTCCTTAGGAATGCCTTCATGGGTACCAAGGACACCAGAAACATTGCCACATGTACCAAAGCCTCATGGCCATTGCACACCAACACAAGCAGGTAATGCTCCTCCACCATTTTTGCAAAAAGCTGTGGCAACTTCCCTGTATCCACAATCAACTCTTGAACAGAATGGATCAGCACAAATTTCTCCATTACTCTCACAATCGACTCAGTTGCCTGGACAAGTTTCCCTTAATGCAGAAGACAGATTGGAAGAGCCCATAGCTGCCCAGGTAGCTGAAGAATTTTTGCCATTAACTTCTCAAGGGCACAAGAATAACTGTACAGTGACAAAGGGAACTTTGCCTGTGCAAAGTTCATTATCATCCACCCAAAGTAATCTAGAACCTTCAACAGATTCCACAGGGATTCTGGAATTGGGACAATGTAAACACACAGAGACTATCTTGGGCCCTTTACCTCTAGTGAGGGAGGACACAGAATCTTCTCCATCTGCTTTGCTTTCTCTAGGTACTTTGCCACCATCACCTCGAGAACCTGATAGACATTCATCTTTTATTCAAGGAGGTACAGAAACTTTCCCATCTGGTCCCAGGAACCTAGCACATTTACAGGCAGCCCAGGGGCCTCTGACACTTTCCATCTCAGCCCAGGCAATGACCCATATCTCTGGATCTGCTGAAGGGGCTCTACTGCATTCATCTCCTTCCCCAGCAGTTTCAGAAACAAATAAATACTCTCCATCTACCTGAGGCACCTCAGACACTTCCAGATATGCTAGACTGCACCTGGATCTTACTACATCACTACAGGTGACACCATCATCATTGAGATCTGAGCAAGGAACTCTGGGAACTTGCTTATCTAAAGTGACCAAATCTAAGGAAACAACTGTAGGGTTTTCTGCATCTGCTCAGGGTACTAGGGGGCATTCCTTATCGGCACAAGCCAAAGTAGGAAAGCCCATGTCTGCAAAGCAGACTGTGGGAACTTTGCCTCCCACTCCAGGATCTTTAGGGTCTACACAAATCAATCCGGTGGCCTCAGAGTCTTTGTCATCTGATCAGAAGCCTCTCGGAATTTCTTTATCTTCACCAGGAACTCTAGGCTCTTCATCTTCCAAGGAGGCTTCTGGACATCTCCTTTTTGACCAAGGGTCTCTAAAGCTGTCCACAAATAGGCAAGGGACTGTACAAACTGTGCCATCTTCTCCAAAGACTCTTCAACATCCAACTTATTGCCTGAAAGGAATGAGATTTTCTCCCCTTTCTGAACTTTCTGGACAAAGATCCCCAGCTTCCTCATGGGATATTGGGCCGTTACTACCTAGCCAGACATATCAAAAATCCATTTCATATTCACCAGCAGATGTAACACACTCACCATCTGTACCAGGTACTCAGGAGCATCCTCTATCTAGTAAAGACTCTCAAGGATATTTGCTAACCTCTCAAAAGTGTAAGGACATTTCCATAGCTGCAGAGGGGACTTTGCCTGTGCAAAGCTCTTTGTCATCCACCCAAAGGAATCTAGAACCTTTGGTAGATTCCACAGGGAGATTGGGCTTGGGAAAATGTAAACACACAGAGACTACCTCGGGCCCTTTGCCTCTAGTGAGGGAGCATACAGAATCTTCTGCATCTGCTTTGCCTACTCTAGGACCTTTGCCACCATCACCTCGAGAACCTGGTAGACATTCATCTTTTACTCAAGGAGGTGCAGAAACATTCCCATCTGGTCCTGGGAACCTAGCACATTTGCAATCAGCCCAGGGGCCTCTGACACTTTCCATCTCAGCCCAGACATTGACCCATATCTCTGGATCTGCTGAAGGGTCTCTACTGCATTCAGCTCCTTCCCCAGCAGTTTCAGAAACAAATGAATGTTCTCCATCTACCCAAGGGACTTCCGACACTTTCAGATGTGCTGGACTGCACCTGGACCTTACTACATCACTACAAGTGTCCCCATCATCTTTGAGATCTGAGCAAGGATCTCTGGGAACTTGTTCATCTGAAGGGACTAAATCTAAGGAAAAAACTGTAGGGTTTTCAATATCTGCTCAGGGAACTAGGGGGCATTCCTTATCTGGACAAGACACATTAGGAAAGCTCATGTCTGCAAAGCAGTCTGTGGGAAATTTGCCTCCCACTCTAGGACCTTTAGGGTCCACCCAAATCACTCGGGTGGTCTCAGAGTATTTGACATCTGATCAGAAGCCTCTAGGAATTTCTTCATCTTCACCAGGAATTCTAGGCTCTTCATCTTCCATAGAGGCTTCTGGACATTCCCTTTCTGACCAAGGGTCTCTAAAACTGTCTACAACTAGGCAAAGGAGTTTACAAACTGTGCAAACTTCTCCAAAGTCTATGCAACATCCAAGTTATTGGCAGAAAGGTATGAGAATTTCTCCTGTTTCTGAACCTTCTGGACAAAGTTCCCCAGCTTCGACAAGGGATATTGGGCCATTACTACCTAACCAATAATCTCAAAAATCCATTTCATATTCAACAGCAGATGTAACACACTCACCATCTATACTAGGTACTCAGGGGCATCCTCTATCTAGTAAAGACTCTCCAGCATATGTGCTAACATCTCAAAAGTGTAAGGACCTTTCCACAGCTGCAGAGGGGACTTTGCCTATACAAAGTTCTTTGTCATCCCCCCAAAGGAATCTAGAAACTTTGGCAGATTCCATAGGAATATTGGGCTTGGGACAATGTAAACACACAGAGACTACCTCGGGCCCTTTACCTCTAGAGAGGGAGAATACAGAATCTTCAACATCTGCTTTGCCTACTCTAGGATCTTTGCCACCATCACCTCGAGAACCTGGTAGACATTCATTTTTAACTCAAGGAGGTGCAGAAACATTCCCATCTGGTCCCAGGAACCTAGCACATTTGCAATCAGTCCAGGGGCCTCTGACACATTCCATCTCAGCCCAGGCAATAACCCATATCTCTGGATCTGCTGAAGGGGCTCTACTGCATTCAGCTCCTTCCTCAGCAGTTTCAGAAACAAATGAATATTCTCCATCTACCCATGGGACTTCAGACACTCCCAGATGTGCTAGACTGCACCTGGATCTTACTACATCACTACAGGTGTCCCCATCATCTTTGAGATCTGAGCAAGGAACTGTGGGATCTTGCTCATCTGAAGGGACTAAATCTAAGGAAACAACTGTAGGGTTTTCTGCATCTGCTCAGGGAACTAGGGGGCATTCCTTATCTGGACAAGCCACATTAGGAAAGCCCATGTCTGCAAAGCAGTCTGTTGGAAATTTGCCTCCCACTCCAGGACCTTTAGGGTCCACCCAAATCATTGGGGTGGTCTCAGAGTCTTTGACATCTGATCAGAAGCCTCTGGGAATTTCTTCATCTTCACCAGGAATTCTAGGCTCTTCATCTTCCATAGAGGCTTCTGGACATTCCCTTTCTGACCTAGGGTCTCTAAAACTGTCTATAACTAGGCAAGGGAGTGTACAAAATGTGCCATCTACTCCAAAGACTGTGCAACATCCAACTTATTGCCAGAAAGGTATGAAATTTTCTCCCCTTTCTGAACATTCTGGACAAAGATCCCCAGCTTCCTCAAGGGATATTGGGCAATTACTGCCTAGCCAGAAATCTCAAAAATCCATTTCATATTCACCAGCAGATGTAACACACTCACCATCTGTTCTAGGTACTCAGGGGCATCCTCTATCTAGTAAAGACTCTCAAGGATATGTGCTAACCTCTCAAAAGTTTAAGGACCTTTCCACAGCTGCAGAGGGGACTTTGCCTGTGCAAAGATCTTTGTCATCCACCCAAATGAATCTAGAACCTTCGGCAGATTACACAGGGATATTGGGCTTGAGAAAATGTAAACACACAGAGACTACCTCGGGCCCTTTGCCTCTAGTGAGGGAGAATACAAAATCTTCTACATCTACTCTGCCTACTCTAGGACCTTTGCCACCACCACTTCGAGAACCTGGTAGACATTCACCTTTTACTCAAGGAGGTGCAGAAACATTCCCATCTGGTCCCAGGAACCTAGCACATTTGCAATCAGTCCAGGGGCCTCTGACACATTCCATCTCAGCCCAGGCAATAACCCATATCTCTGGATCTGCTGAAGGGGCTCTACTGCATTCAGCTCCTTCCTCAGCAGTTTCAGAAACAAATGAATATTCTCCATCTACCCATGGGACTTCAGACACTCCCAGATGTGCTGGACTACACCTGGATCTTACTACATCACTACAGGTGTCCCCATCATCTTTGAGATCTGAGCAAAACACTATGGGACCTTTCTCATCTGAAGGGACTAAATCTAAGGAAACAACTGTAGGGTTTTCTGCATCTGCTCAGGGAACTAGGGGGCATTCTTTATCTGGACAAGCCACATTAGGAAAGCCCATGTCTGCAAAGCAGTCTGTGGGAAATTTGCCTCCCACTCCAGGACCTTTAGGGTCCACCCAAATCACTAGGGTGGTCTCAGAGTCTTTAACATCTGATCAGAAGCCTCTGGGAATTTCTTCATCTTCACCAGGATCTCTAGGCTCTTCATCTTCCATAGAGGCTTCTGGACATTCCCTTTCTGACCAAGGGTCTCTAAAACTGTTTACAACTAGGCAACGGAGTGTACAAAATGTGCCATCTTCTCCAAAGATTGTGCAACATCCAACTCATTGCCAGAAAGGTATGAGATTTTCTCCCCTTTCTGAACCTTCTGGACAAAGATCCCCAGCTTCCTCATGGGATATTGGGCCGTTACTACCTAGCCAGACATATCAAAAATCCATTTCATATTCACCAGCAGATGTAACACACTCACCATCTGTACTAGGTACTCAGGGGCATCCTCTATCTAGTAAAGACTCTCAAGGATATGTGCTAACCTCTCAAAAGTGTAAGGACCTTTCCACAGCTGCAGAGGGGACTTTGCCTGTGCAAAGTTCTTTGTCATCCACCCAAATGAATCTAGAACCTTCGGCAGATTACACAGGGATATTGGGCTTGAGAAAATGTAAACACACAGAGACTACCTCGGGCCCTTTGCCTCTAGTGAGGGAGAATACAAAATCTTCTACATCTACTCTGCCTACTCTAGGACCTTTGCCACCACCACCTCGAGAACCTGGTAGACATTCATCTTTTACTCAAGGAGGTACAGAAATATTCCCATCTGGTCCCAGGAACCTAGCACATTTGCAATCAGCCCAGGGGCCTCTGACAATTTCCATCTCAGCCCAGGCAATGACCCATATCTCTGGATCTGCTGAAGGGGCTCTACTGCATTCAGCTCCTTCCTCAGCAGTTTCAGAAACAAATGAATATTCTCCATCTACCCATGGGACTTCAGACACTCCCAGATGTGCTAGACTGCACCTGGATCTTACTACATCACTACAGGTGTCCCCATCATCTTTGAGATCTGAGCAAAACACTATGGGACCTTGCTCATCTGAAGGGACCAAATCTAAGGAAAATACTGTAGGGTTTTCTGCATCTGCTCAGGTTACTAGGGGGCATTCCTTTTCTGGACAAGCCACATTAGGAAAGCCCATGTCTGCAAAGCAGTCTGTGGGAAAAATGCCTCCCACTCCAGGATCTTTAGGAACCACCCAAATCACTCGGGTGGTCTCAGAGTCTTTGACATCTGATCAGAAGCCTCTGGGAATTTCTTCATCTTCACCAGGAACTCTAGGCTCTTCATCTTCCATAGAGGCTTCTGGACATTCCCTTTATGACCAAGGGTCTCTAAAACTGTCTACAACTATGCAAGGGAGTGTACAAACTGTGCCATCTACTCCGAAGACTGTAAAACATCCAACTTATTGCCAGAAAGGTATGAGATTTTCTCCCCTTTCTGAACCTTCTGGACAAAGATCCCCAGCTTCCTCATGGTCTATTGGGCCGTTACTACCTAGCCAGACATATCAAAAATCCATTTCATATTCACCAGCAGATGTAACACACTCACCATCTGTACTAGGTACTCAGGGGCATCCTCTATCTAGTAAAGACTCTCAAGGATATGTGCTAACCTCTCAAAAGTGTAAGGACCTTTCCACAGCTGCAGAGGGGACTTTGCCTGTGCAAAGTTCTTTGTCATCCACCCAAATGAATCTAGAACCTTCGGCAGATTCCACAGGGATATTGGGCTTGGGACAATGTAAACACATAGAGATTACCTCGGGCCCTTTGCCTCTAGTGAGAGAGAATACAGAATCTTCTACATCTGTGTTGCCTACTCTAGGACCTTTGCCACCATCACCTCGAGAACCTGGTAGACATTCATCTTTTACTCAAGGAGGTGCAGAAATATTCCCATCTGGTCCCGGGAACCTAGCACATTTCCAATCAGCCCAGGGTCCTCTGACACTTTCCATCTCACCCCAGGCAATGACGCATAACTCTGGATCTGCTGAAGGGGCTCTACTGCATTCAGCTCCTTCCTCAGCAGTTTCAGAAACAAATGAATATTCTCCATCTACCCCAGGGACTTCAGACACTCCCAGATGTGCTGGACTGCACCTGGATCTTACTACATCACTACAGGTGTCCCCATCATCTTTGAGACCTGAGCATGGAACTCTGGGACCTTGTTTATCTGAAGAATGTCCTCTAGAAGTGACTAAATCTAAAGAAACATCTCTAGGGTCTTCCACATCTGCTCAGGGCACTGAGGGGAATTTTTTACCTGCAGAAGCCACAGTAGGAAAGTCCCTGTCTGCTAAGGAGACTGTGGGAACTTTGCTTCCCACTCCAGGACATCTGCGGTCTACCCAAAATACTCAGTTGCTACCAGAATCTGTGTCATCTGATCAGATGCCTCTGGGAATTTGTTCATCTTCACAAGGAACCCTATTATCTTCATCTTTCCAAGAGGCTTTTGGACATTTCTGTTCTGCCGAAAGGTCTCTAAAACTGCCCATTTCTAAACAGGGGAATACACAAAGTGTTTCATTTGCTCAAGATACTTTGCATCCTCCAACTTCTTGTCAGACATATGTAGGATTTTCTCCAACTGTCCATCATTTTGCACAAAGATCCCCAGCTTTCCCAAGTGACTCTGGAACTTTCCTACCTAGCCAGAAATCTCAAGAAACCTTCTATCCTACACCATCAGATATAGGACATTGCCAACCTGTACTGGGTGTTCAGGAGCATCTTGTACCTACTCCAGTGGTTCTAGTACCTATCTCATCTTTTCAAAAGCCCAAGAAACTTTCCAGGGCACAAGAGGGAACTTTGCCCATGCAAAGTTCTATTTTCCCCAAACAAAGAAATCTAGAAAATTCAACAGATGCCACAGGGATATTGGCACAATATGAAGAATCACAGAGTGCTTTAGGCCTTTTTCCACAAGTGAGGCAGGCTGTAGCATCTTCTCAGTCTACTTCAGCCATTCTAGGAACTTTGCCACCATCACCTCCAAAACCTGGTAGACATTCCTCTTCTGTCCAAGGAGTTGCAAAGACTTTCCCATTTGGCCAAGGGTATCTAGCACCTTTGCAATCTGCCCAGGGGCCTCTGAAACTTTCTATCTCAGCCCAGGCAATGATGAATACATCACAATGTTGTGAATGTTCTCATAATCCTCTGGGTCTTTCCTCCTCAAAACAAGGGACTCCCGCATCTTCTGATTCTGCTCATGGAGATGGGAGTCCCGGTCTCTCTGCACAGGGGACCGTATATCTGTCCACATGTCCACAAATGTCTACCCAACATTCTACATCTTCCAAAACATTTTCAAGTCTTTCTTTACATACACAAGGTATAGGAACTCAGTCCACATCTACACACTACACAGTAGCAGACTCACCATCTTTCCCAGTGTGTCAGGGTTATACCCACCATGCTCAAAATACAGCAAGGATTTTGAGATCTGACCAGGGATCTCTGAGGATTTCAGCAACTACACAAGGCCCTGTAGAACCTTTGCCACCTCCCCAGGGAACTCTAGGATATTCATCATTTGCATCAGGTGCACAAAAATTTTCAACAGCTACCCCAGGACATGTGATATCCAATGAATCACCTCTGGAACTTGCAATTTCTGCCCAACTTAGTTCCTCACTTTCTTCCCTAAGCCTTTTGGATTCTTCCCTTTCCACAGAAGAGCCTTTAGATCTCTCTAAACCTACAGAGGGACCTTTAACTTCATTCCAGGGACCAAATGAGTCTTTGAATTCTCCACACAGGGTTCAACAAACAGATCCATCTGCTTCAGATCCTTCAGGATCTATGCATTCTTCCAAAGGACCCATGGTAATTTCTTTATCTGGACGAGGAACACTAGGATCTGTATCATCTGCCCTAGAGCCTTTGACAATGTCCCTATCTGCTCAAGTGAATCCAGGACCCTTGTTATCTGTTCAAGAAGCTAGAGGCACTTGCCTGTCTTTACAGGGAAATCTGGAAAGTTGTACCTGTACTCATGGTAAGCCAGGAATATCCAATGCTTCCCCAGGAGCTTTGGAAATTTCAGCATCTACCATAGTGAGTCTAGGACCTTCTCCATCTGTCCAATTAGATTTGAAATTGTCACATTCTGTCTTAATGTCTCGGAGACCTTCCCTGTCTGCCCAAGGTGTACTAGAAACATCAATATCTTCCCAAGGGCTTACAGAAACTTCCTTGTTAACTCAAGAGCCTCCAGGACCCTGTTTGGAAAAAGAGGCTTTCGGATATTCACCATCCAATCCAGAAGATCTTGGACTTTCTGATTCTTCCCAGGATACACTAGAAACACATGCATGTATGCAAAATAGTGCAGAAATACCACCTGTCACCCAAGAGGTCATAGAATCTTTATCAGCCACACAAGATTCTCCCAAATTACCAGCTCCTTCACCACTTCGTCCAGAGGCAGAAGAACCTCTGACATATACACAATCCATTTCTCAGAGTTCAGAATCTGTGCCAGAGACTCCAGAAGCTTTGGCATCTGTGTTAGGGTCTCTGTGTCTTTTGAAACCCAATGAAGGTGCTCTGGGCCCTTTAGTATCTGAACAAGGGATCCTGAGAACACCAGCATTTCCCCAGGAAAGTCTAGAACTTTCTCAACCAGCCCAGGGGCCTCTAAAACCTGTGCCATCTCCCCCAGGAACCATGGGTGCTTCCTTTTCAAAAGAGTTTCAGGGACTGTCCCTTTGTGCAGAAGGGGACATTATTCCTACCCCTCCTCATGAAGATGTCCGGAGAAATTCCTCTTATCTCAAGAAGAGCCCTAGACGTTTCAAATCTAACCAAAGCATATTGAAACATGTCCCATTTCCTGAAGGGGATATCAGATACTGCCTTTCAGACCTTGATGCCTTAAAATGTATCTCTTCTGCCGAAAGTAGCCTCACATCTTCCAAGTATGCAGAAAAGGAATCCAGTCCTACCTCTACTCCTCAAAGGAGCATCTCCCCCTTGAAATCATCACAATTGAGTTTCAGACCTAGTATCCTTTGTAAAAAAGGTCTCAGTCATTCTCCTCCTCCAGGAGATTGCCCCACACCTTCTAAATTGCGGAAAACAAGACCAAGCCCTTCCTCTGTAGATCAAGAGGGCCTGAAATCTGTATGCTCAAAACATGCGGGCTGGAAACACTGCCATTCTTCCAAAATGCGGGTAAGAGCTTGCAAATCTAAGAAAAGAGGTGTAAAGCTTAAAACTGTGACTAACATAAACTTCGCCACTTCTGATTCTGCTAAAGGAGCCTGCAGATGCTCACCATCTTATGAGGTGGGTCTCAGAAGTCCCCTACCAAACCAAGGCATTCACAGACCATCCAAGTCTACTGAAACCCCATCAGAAAAAGCCCCTTCTGACCAATGGGACACCCAAGCTTCCAATTCAGAGCATGAGGTTGGCAAGCCATCCTCCATCCCTACAGAAGAGTGCATGCGAACAACTCTTTCTCATGAAGACAGCCTCAGGCATCCCACCTCTCCTCATGAGATTCCCAGACACGCTACTTCTACCAGAAGAAAACAGAGGAAAGCCTCTCTTACCCAAGGAGCCCTGCAAACTTCCCCTACAGATCAAGAATGCATTGAGTCATCTCCAGATGGAGACAGTCCCCGTAGAGGTGTGAAACTCTCATCATCACCCCAAGAGGATATCAGCCATTCTGTTTCTACTAAGGAGGACTCAAAACATATTCCTAATGTCCAAGAGGGAGAGAAACCTTCCAGAAGTGCCAAACGGGAGCCCATAGCTTTTGTGCCTATCCTATGGGGATTCATACCTCCAAAAGCGAGTACCACATTCCCTTTTGGAAGATTCCCTGTTATGCGAAGATATTACAGACGTACATTATCTCAAGCAGAGGATGTGGTACCTGCTCTCTCCTGTCCTTGGAGAGACCCATCATTACAATATGAATTTGGGTTCCCCCTTTGTGACCATTCTGTCCTAGGAGGCCACAAATATACACGTCATATGAAAATCAATCTCAACAGGATCGCACGGCAAAAGGGGAGTTGTAGTTCTTTCCTCTCCCCTAAAGGAGGTGTCGGACCTTCTCAGTCAGACCAATGTGGACTCAGACTTTCCAGTTCTCACCAAAGGGACACTGGCTTTGTGATCCCTGTTTCAGAAAGGCTCAGAATGCTTCAGGCTGAAAGAGGTGGCCTCTCAAATGCCCCATCTAAGAAACTGGGCCTCACCGATGCTTTTTATGACAAAAGAGATATCGTAAATGCTCTAGGAGGCTTACGACTTACTCCTTGCTTCCGACTTCCTCCTTCTGCCCAGGGACACATCAGAGCTTCCCAGCCTGCCAAATGGAACCTGTAAGGCAGTCCATCTCAAGAGGGTGGCCTGGGCCCTACTCTCTCTTACCCTGGCATTTTCAGTTCTTTTTAGATCCAGAAGCTGCCCTCAAATTTTCCCTTTCTATGCCCCTTATGAGCAACATGAATTTAAAACTTTTTCTTTTCATCAACTGTCTATCAAAATTACAATTTCCACTCCTAGCTGCCTCAGATGCACATTGAAGCATCATCTATGACCCTGTGACTAAAAGCAGGACAAGAAACCCCTTTCTGATTAAGAGTAGCTCACAATTGTAGCCAGAAGTACGTGCTATATAATTTTCACCTCATGGAGAGTATTATATGATTCTTCTGATCATTGAGGACCTAGACCTACCTACTAGATCTGATCTAGTCCATGACAAATAGATTCCCTTGATCTAAGGTGCACCAAGTGCTTCTTATTCTGATCCTCTGACCTAATTACCCCTGTCCAAGGATCAGGACTAGGGTGCCTGAAGTCTCAGAGCTTAAGAGTCAGGGACTTTGAGCCGACTTGTCAGAAGAAACCTCAGATTGCTGTCAAATCTGGATGGAGTCCTCAGAGATAAGAATTTTTTAGAGTTCTCTGAAGATGTGGAGGCCTGGAGTGCCTGGACCAACCTCCTCTACAGAAGGTGAACAGGGCAACTCCCCTACTGTCCAACAGGTTTGAGGGACTTTCTCTTTTCCAAACCTATAGTATTTTCCTTCCTGTGATGATCAAGGTCATAAAATGTTCACCTTTGACCCAATGGGCTCTCATAAAAATCCCTTCCGTTCGGGAACCCATGAGATATTTTACCTCTGACCAAGGAGCATTGCTCCCTCTGCTCAAAGTTCACAGAAATCAAGAGGAGGAGGCCAATCCTGGAACCTGATGCTACTTCCTTGAGTATAGTCACATGACATGGTATGAAATCATCACTCTAACTCAGTTCTGGTTGGTTGAACATAATTCTTAGGAGGCAATCATGCTGAGGACATAATCCCAAGCTTTTCATGAATCATGGTATCTATATTTGGTGTCTTGCTAATTCAGCTAAGGATATGGATACCCCAGGCTGTGAAGAACTGTTAGAAGGTGTGGCAATGCTAGGACCTCATGAGCTAAGGTAAGCAATTTAATTTTTGCTCAAAATATTATGGGGATTTTTATACTCTGATCATCTCTCCTGTTACAAGGATATCAGCACCTCCTTTCTCCCCAGGGCTACTCACTCTTTCTACCTTTGCTTAAGTAGGCATCACATCTTCCCACTGAAGCAAAGGGAGCCTCTGATCATACCAGTTTGTCCAAAGCAGGCTTGAACATTCATTTAGGTCGAGGAATCCCACACAACTTGCTGATATTATGGACTGAACCTTAGACATTTTTCCTAATGTTTCCCAGATTTTTCCTTCAATTCAAGGTAAACTCTAGGTTCAAAAAGGTTTCAATGAAGAATTTTTGACATAAACACTCTGTCAAGGAAGGAACTTTTATTTTATCTTTGAATTAGGGAAATATAGACTCACCTTAAATTTGACCTGATATTAATACAAATTCTGCTGCTTATGGAGCCTACAGAAAAGCCACTGACATGAAAAACTCAAGCCGATGTTCATTTTTTTTTTTCCTCAAGGAAACTTTAAATCAACTTCTCTTCACCATGCTTACCTCAGAAAATCCACTTTTATCCATAGAATCATGAGGTCTATTCCTCTAGGAGGTCCTAAAGTTTCCCTTCAGACCTGGATGGCCAGGCATGCTCAAATAAAAGAAGGGATGCCAAACACTCTGAATGATGTCCTGGGACATGACAGAAAAAATATGAACCCTAATCTAATTTTTAATTTTAAGCCTGTCACTTGAAATGGAGCAGATACATCTTTGTTGCCTATGCCTGGGATGCTGCTGTACAGCTTGTGGAGAACATAGAGCTAGAGATTACCAAACAATTTGTAAGATAAATGCTCTGATTGCTGGCAAGCACAACTCAAAGTGTCAGAACACATGGGTATACTGGACTATGAGGAAATTTGCACTTGATAAGCTAATTTTGACATCTTCTTCAAATTCCCAAGGTAAACTTTTATCTGAGGGATTCTGTGACTTTTCTGCTCTTCCTTACCCTCCCAACATATTCTCTTTCTCAAAAATGACATTCACATATATGGTCAAAATAGTTTTATACCTAGCTGATCAGCCGTATTTCCAAAAGTGACTCCTTCTGTAAACAAGGTACCCTAGTCCACACTGGTTTGAGGTCCCATAGTCCAAGTTACAAATCAGAGCAAAGAACCTGTGCCATCTGCCTTTAGGCAATTCAATAGAAATGTAATAACTTCATTAATTCTGCCTAGACCTGGATAGATGAACAAAGTCAAAGAAGTATCCTAGCCAGCAACAGACATTCAAAGCCTTTGGAAGAAAAAAAATATGTTGCTGCCTTGTCTCTCCTGAATGAACACAAACTATGAAAATACAAAACTCTGAATAAGAATTGGAAACTTATGATCATGGCTGGAAACATTCTCCACTCTATAAGGTACCAGGGACCTTTACCTTGGACAGAAGTGTATATGGCAATTTCACATTCTGCCTCAAGAGGATTCTGCCCTCCTCTTTCAGTAGGGCCTTGGAGATTTCCTCTCTTACATGGGGCCCACATTTCCCCATGGTAACTCATTTTTTTCTCACTACACTGAATAGAATGTCAGAACTCTCCTAGGGCTAACATTGCCTTAGACCCTATTGGTCAAATGTGGCCTAAAACATGTATTATGCCTTACACAGAATATTCCTATTCCTACCAAGTAGCTTTGAATCATTTTTCCTTAAAAGGATGTCAGACCATGGGAGACTTATACCACTCATTCTACATAAAAGAGAATCTAACATTCCCTGTCTCCCCAGTAGGAATCTGGGCCTATTTTCTACTTCAATTCACCAAGTGGATTTTAGACCTTCAGTTTCTGCAAAGGGGGTCCTGAAAAATCAAAGACTTTTGAAAGGACTCTCAGAACTAGCTCCTGTGTCGAAGGGGCATTTCAGACCTCTACTATCTGTACTAGGACACTTCAGGTCCACCTGTGCAATTATAGAACCACCAGAGATTCTCTTCTGGCTGTGCATCGCAAATACCCCTATTAACTAAGTTTGCTTTAAACATATCCCCTCTGTCCAAGGTATCTGTACAATACATGCATGACCAATGACACCTCATATTTTCTCTCCTTTTAGATCATAGGACAGAAAATAGAAATCTGAAATTGGCTCTCATATCCTGTGCCTCAAAAATGGTCATCAAAATGCACCATTCCTATCTCTTATTCACAGATGTGTGCAGCTGAACATATTCTCGAGGAAACATCAATGCTTGCATAACTACTTATGTTGGGAGGTTGTTGTGACCACTGACTGGACTCTAAGATGTTACACAAGGTATGCATATGGGGGAAATACTTGGAAGCTAGTGAGGCAGAGTCTGAACATTCCTCCAGTACCCAATGAAGCCTAGAAACTTCCCCTGCTGACCATGGGTGAACTGGATATTTCTGACCTGCAAAATATGACTGGGGACCTCTACTTTAGGAACTAAGACATTCTTGATTTCTCCTCTGTTGAAGATGGTCTTAGAACTTACCATTCTGAGAAGAGGTTCTCAGGACTCCTCTGTTCCCCAGATATCTCTCACACTCCTTGTTTTTTGAAGTAGCCAAGAGAACTAACCTGGGTGAGGCTGAATGAGGTTCGGTCTTTTCCTTCCCCCAAAATATGGCCTTGGATCTTGTTCACTTCTGCAAGGGGGGCGGGGGGGGTTACCACTGTGTTTGACCAAAGGAAGGTCACACTTTTCTTCATTCCAAAGATGCAATTAGATATGCTCTTTTGAATAATAGTGCATGGTGCCTTGTATCCTCAAGCATTCATCTATGACTTTGAACTATATCAAATGTATATTCTTTAATTAAGTAAGATTCAAGCCTTTCCCTTTTATAAGGATGGCAGGGTAAATATATTGTTTCTCTCTGGTTTGTGGTCCCAGGTCCTATATATAGAATTATTGACTGGATCCTATGTTATACTTTGCAATCCAATTGAATTGTTGTTGCCTATATATGGACACATTAAGACAAACTGAAGGATGCAACCTAGCCAGGGACAGACATCCAGGCTGTTTGAAAAGGCTTGGACTGTTGTCTGAACTCCCCCAGACTAAACACAGGATGTGGAACTTTTACCAACTAAGGAAGAGTTGGAAGCTGAAGAGCAGTGGAGGGACTTCCTTTACTGATCAAGGTAAAAGGGACATTCATGCATAACAGGATGTTGCATGGCACTCACCCCCTCTCCAAGGTTTTTCTAATGCATACCATTGTACAACCAGGTCTCACCATTTTCTCTTACTTCTAAGTGCCCAGTACTTCCTCTCTTCCCAAGTTACCCCAGTCCTTTGTTTTTTGTTTGTTTGTTTTGTTTTGTTTTGTTTTGTTTTTCACTGATGAGAATGTCAGACATCCCTCCTATGACTAAGCCTCCTGCAGACCTTCTCTATTTGCCCAAGATTGTCTAAAGTACTCATTTAGTGGAAATACCCTCAAACTTTCAGTTTCGTTGAAAGTGGGACTCAGTCATTTCTCTTGTGACAAAAGATGCCCCAGACAACTGCATGCCAAATACAGAAGTGGATGCTCACAGTCATCCATTGGACAGAGAATAAGGTCCCCAATTAAGGAGCCAGAGAAATACCCAGGGACCTAAAGGGGATTGCAGCCCCATAGAAGGAACATCAATATGAACTAACCAGTACCCCCAGAGCTCCTTGGAACTATGCCACCAATCAAAGAAAACACATGGTGGAACTTGTGGCTCTAACCACAAGTGTAGCATAGGATGGCCTAGTAGGTCATCAATGGGAAGAGAGGCCCTTGATCCTGTGAAGGCTCTATGCCCCATTATAGGCAAATGCCAGGGTCAGGAAGCAGGAGTAGGTAGGTTGGGGAGCAGGGGGAGGGGGAAGGCATAGGAGATTTTCAGAGGCCAAACTAGGAAATTAGATAACATTTGAAATGTAAATAAAGAAAATATCTAATAAAAAATAGATGCCCCAGACCAAGTAAGCCTTATGCCATTCCCACTGAAAAAGGTAGAATGATATCCACTCACATGCAGTTCATTGTAGTACAAAAGGGGACTATGATTTCTTCCTTCAACCTCAAGGAACATAGACATCTAATTACTGGCCAAGGGTGTATGTGCCATGGAACAATGATGACAGAGACCTCAGGTTTGGATCCTATGGCCAAGAGGGTGTCATTTATTCTACCTGTAGTCATAGGAGCTTCAGATATAGCCTCTTGGGATGCACAAGAGTATTCATTTAAGGACACCTTAAACTTGACTTAAACTCATATTACCTCAGTGCCACTCTCTACTAGAAAGATTGCAAGGTAAACACAATTGCAACTTCACAGTGGGCTCTCACATGTTTCTGATTGGAGGACAGAGGGCAGAAGATAGAAAGGAATACTAATATACGTGCGATCTTCCTAGAGGTAGTTGTCAGAAATGCTGTGTTCCTGTCTCTCAGTTATAGATAGGTACAGACCAATACAACCTCAGGTCAGACAACCACTCTCCATGTTGGAAGAGTGTGCTGACTGTTCCTTGTATTCTTCCCAACAGTATATACAATATATAGATAATGGAAGCTGGGAAGACTAGATGGAAGCAAACCATGCACTACCACTCTGTTTTCCCTCTACCCAAGGTAAATTAGATTTTTCCCTTGTGCACAGTGAGGTGACTTGATCCTGCTATTTGGTTAAACATGGCCTAAAACTAACTTACTTTCTTTCTTTCTTTCTTTCTTTCTTTCTTTCTTTCTTTCTTTCTTTCTTTCTTTCTTTTTCTTTCTTTCTTTCTCTCTCTCTCTCTTTTCTTTCTTTCTTTCTTTCTTTCTCTCTTTCTTTCTTTCTTTCTCTCTCTCTCTTTTTCTTTCTTTCTTACTTTCTTCCCTCCTTCCTTCCCTCCCTTCCTTCCTTCCTTCCTTCCTTCCTTCCTTCCTTCCTTCCTTTCCTTCCTTCCTTCCTTCCTTCCTTCCTTCCTTCCTTCCTTCCTTTTTTAAATATTTATTTATTATGTTTACAATGTTCTATATGCTTGTGTGCCTGCACATTAGAAGAGGGCACTGGATACCATTACAGATGTTTGTGAACTCAGGAGCACTGGAAGAGCCGTCAGTATTCTTAACCACTGAATCATCTCTCCAGCCCCAGGTACTTTCTTTTTAAGCTAAACAGGTTAGGAAGGCCATAGAAGTTGCAGGTATGAACATATGCTACTCAACCTGTACCTGTTTTTAAGGTATCTCACACCATCACCTTTGGATGAAGGGTCATTAAAATTTCACTTGGGATAGGTGACCTTCATGACCTCCTGCTGTTACCAAAAATACCCAAAACCTTCCATTTCTGTCCAAGATCAGTTATAATTATGACTGGAGTTTACTATTGGAATCTCAGAATTTTCATTTTTCCCAAGGGTACCAAAATCCAAGTATCCTAAGAGCAACCCCTACATACATATGGGCCTCAAATATAATGCTCCAATCATGAGCTTTAGATCATTTCCCTCCAACCATGGTCTCTAGGAAATTATATTTCACTTAATTCTGACCTGCCTTAACAGAGCCTGAAATTTAGGTCATCTATCCTTCATACCATCCTTCATGCAAACACCCATATAACTGATGATAAGCTTCAAGAGTGCTTAGAGACTTATAGTCATGCCTGATGCAAAATGCTTGTATTGCTGCCAGGCTTACTAAGGTGTATGTGAAGATGGGAATCTTCTAAGTTGTGAAGCAGTCCTACCTCTACTGCTTAAGGTAGGCTAGGTCACTCCCTTATCCCTAAAGAGGTTTGGGACATTAAGCAGACTCTAATTCTGCTTTAATCTTCTACTCCTAAACATCAATACTTAGACCACTAATTTGTGTCCATTATATATCAAATGCGCCCTATGTATACATGAGGGTCCAACATCTGTCTTGTAAGCCTGATGGGCCTGAGATCATCTCTACCTGCCCCAGGCTCCAAACTTCACTTCCAGTCCAAAAGGTCTTCAATAATTACCTTCTCTGACCAGGAAGGATTCCAAACTATTCTCTATCTGATGAAGGGCAAAAATTTCCATTTAACTGTGTCTCACATCGAACTCCTCATTTGAAAGGGGCACCAGAATGACTCTTTTTGTTCCAGCGGTTCTCAAATTCACATCCTCTGTCGAAGAGGTCTGTAAATGTCATCCTGTCATACCAGGGCTTCAGTGCCTCTCCCTCTGCCTATGGGATCCTCAGACACACCACATCTAGTCATAAATATTTCCTCTTCCCCCTCTGTCTATTGAAGGCAACAAACCCTTCTCCTAATGCCCTATTGGACTGAAATATTTCCTTTTTTTTTCAGTGGTGGACTCATACCTACCCTCTCTTGCAAAGTGTAAATAGATCTTGTCTTATTGACTATGTGTGCCTGCTATATCCCAACTGTCTAAGATTACTTCCAAACTTCTTCCTGCTACAAATATTCGGAGACATTCCAATATTCAAGAAAAGTGGCCTTGCTCTTATGTCATCTGACTAAAGGCTTCATAGACCAAAGATAACCATCCAACCTGTTGGAATACTGAAACAATTGCTGCCTGCTGTCTACACACCACATAAAATATGTGGATATTCTAAATTTTGCAAAAAAGAATTGGAAGCTGATCAAGCAATACTGGTACTTCCTCTGCTCCAGAAGGTATTTTCATTTTCTCCAATGTGAAATGGTATTTCTTATTTATTGAAAATAGCCAGAGATTTTAACCCTCTGACAAGTAAGTTTAGAATTTCACTTTTGCAAAGTGTCCCAGAAAAGCTGCTTATGACCAGAGTGCTTCAACTTCCTTATTCTCATGAAGTTTGCCACATTACCTCTATGATGAACGGCACAACCATCCTACTTCTGTGCAAAACTGCACAAGCTCCTCTCCTATCTTACTTAGGAAGATTTAGACATTCACAACAGAGAGTGCTCCAACCTGTGTGGAGCACAGTGTGTTTGAGGAAATCACCCAGATTCACAATCTTCCCAGTGGATGTCCTACCTATAACTTCTAATTTCCATGGTCTTGGAAGCACTGTTCTGACCTAAGAGATTTCAGAACACTTTGGACTGAGATCCCAAACAGAAGAGTATCAAGGTAAGGGTAAATCAGATTAATATCTTTGTTGTGTTCCCTTAGACAGAGATACCCTGGCTTCCATGCAGAGGAATGTGTGGATGGACATATATTTATGGAAGACACTAAACCAGAGACTACTACATTACACCCTCTTAGAAGACTTCTAAGATTGTTGTCATGCTTACCACGGACATTCAGATGATGTGTATTCTTGATTGTGATTTCAAGTTTGGAGCTGATGAAGGAGTAAGTACCTGGAATGTCCTATAATTCTCAAGGTATCCATTAGTGTTCAATTTCGGCTCAATAGTGCTGCAGACTTAGGAATAACAGGATAAAACTATTCTATACAATCCTATGAAGCTCCTATCGCCATCCTTCTATTTTAGAGAATCTTAGATCTATCACCAATCCCGAGACGGGCAGAAACAATTCTTCTCCTGCACGTAGGGATACTGCATATGTCTCCCCTTACCCAAAGTATTCCAATTACTGTCTTTTACTCAATTGGCTTTTAGACTATACCTGAAATATTCCACTTCTCAACAAAGGATCTACCAGCCCTCCCAGTTCTAATAGAGAGCTACAGTCCACCAATATCCAAAGGGTTCTCAGACATTCTAAATATGCCCCTGTGGGATTAAACTTACTAAGTCTATTTTATTGGGCCTGAGATCCTTCTGCTTTGACAAAGGGATTCTAATCTACTGACTCTGAGTTACCAGGGGCCTCAGATCTCATTTTCCCCAAGTGGTCATCAAATATGCCTTTCTGTCCAATAATGACCTTGCAATGTTCTCCTCTGATGCAGACACTTAGACACCCCCCCCCCAATTTTAACTCCCAAATGGACCTCCAGACCACCCAAGCTTAAAGTACCTGAGCCGAACATTAAGAAGTACAGCCCAGAACAAAAGCTCATTCCCTCAAGGCAGAAACTAAAATGATGTGCTCCTCACCATTCATACCTAGACCCAGGAGATGAACATATGCCTGAGAAGAACTAGTGTGGAACTGTCAGCCAGGTTTTTGATGAGTGCTCAGACTGCTTCCTGATCCGGCACCACATTTACTGCAGTGGACAGATGCTCTAGTCTCTGATGAGGAGTTGCTAGCTGTTAGGAAGTACGTGGAATGGGCTCCACTGCATGAGGTAGGCTGTGTCTTTGATCTCATGTCAAGGAAATAACATGCAAATTTAAACTCTACCCAACCAAACATACTACTTTACCTGTACAAAGGGGTTTTAGATTTCCAATTTCTCACAAAGATGCCCTCGTGCATTTCTCCTCTGACCACTAGGGTCCTATCTATTTTCCATGGCTCATAGGTTTTCATTTCTTCCCAATGTCCATTACCCACTCACCTCTGTCCACTAATCATACATCTCTGATTAGTGTTGCGGATATTCTTGGTATGACACTAAGGCCATCAATAGTGCCTACATCCCATTTCTGAATAATTGGATCTTATATTCCACCTCTGTCCAAGGGTACTTCAGAAAGACCTTTCTCATTACATGGGGTCTTTATAGTAGCACCTTTATGCAACAGGCCTCTGGTTGTACTTTCTGGCCAAGCAGGTCTTACACTTCATTTAAAGAGGTGCCACATTTACACAATGTAGACAAAGAGACTTTGAGCATTCTCATACTCATCAATATAACATTCCTCCCCTCAGGTTTGAAGTCTCCAGAGCAGCAAGGAGAGTGGGGAGTAGAACTCATCTTTAGGGCACTCATCATCGATGGATTGTTCCCAACCTTAGTATACAGACATGGTTGGTTGAACACAAACCTGTCAGGCTGATAAAGCACTAGACATCTACTAACGTCCTTGAAACCATGTTCAGATTGCTGCACATCCTCCTGAAGATGCCACGGATGACATGGTTCCTTGTGATTTTTGTTCTCTTCTTGTGTTGCTGTTTTCTTTTAACTTTTGAAGAGGATACTTTATTAGCATGTTGCTATGTTAGTCATCTCCTGGCATTAGAAACCAACATCTCACTGCTTAAAAGTTTTACATTTCCTACTCTTTTTGGAAAACATAATGAATGCACATCTTTTTTTCCTATTGTTTCAAAGACATACCACTATGTAATTCAACTTTACAATTGTAATCATTTTGACCAATATTCACATGAATATAAATTTTATGTGTAAACTTCTTCCTGTGCTGTGTTATTTTCCACCAGATGACAGTTTCATTTGAGGTCATTTGGAAGATCATTCCTTACTATGTGTCTTTAAAAGATATATTTTGGAGCTGAGGGGTATGACTGAATATCTTCAGCACAATAAATATCTTCTGTAACATTACTATCTAGTGGATTATAAGTATCAGGTTGTACACAGTAGTAACTAAAGTAATGAACAAGTTTGAGAAAGATTTTAGGGTGTAATCTCTCATAATATACAGAAACAAAGGAAATCCTAGATATTAATCAAATCTATGCACACCAAATGAACATTGTAGGTTTTGTGGGTTTGTTTGTAAATGTCTTTGTAGTTCAAATGTCCAGCCTTTATGTCTTAATTGAGGATTGTAAACAATGCTCAGGGTGTGTGTGTGCAGTAAAGGGCACCAAGTCTTTAGTGTTTAGATTAATATCACATTTAATTGTCTGTCTATCCATCATCTATATATGTATGTATGTATGTATGTATGTATGTATGTATGAATGTATATATGTATGAAGTAATGATTGAATGTATTTATGTAGATATGTATGCAACTATTTCTCTATCATCTACCTATCACTCTCTCTCTTTCTATTTCTCTCACCCTATTTCTCTGTTTATCTCTCATGCATGAATATATGTATGCATGTAGCTATGTAGGTGTGGTAGTTTTAATGTAATTGGTTCTCATCGGCCCATAGGCAGTATTTGGATGACTAACCTTGTTGGACTAAGTGTTTCTTTGTTGGAGGAAGGTTGTCACTGGAGGATGGGGGTGGTCTCATACATGCTCAAACCATGCCCAGTAGGGTTCTGTGTGTTTGCTGTCTGTCTGTCTTTCCAAGAGTAGCTGTGATAGTGTGTTCAATGATCCAAGGAGGGGATGTTGGTTAGATGGCATATAAAGCAGGCAAGACACATTTACATACATGGTGGAAGAAGCAAGCTTTAAGAAGCACAAACAATCTTACACACACACACACACACACACACACACACACACACACACACACACATTTGTTGGACAGTGCAAAGCTTCAACCACTTTCCATATATACTCACATTTGGTGGATGGAGCAAAGCACCAACTTAATTTTTCTCACACTGCTTATATATCTCTGCACAATCTTTCAATTAGTATAAAATTTATACTGGTTACTTTCTATTTTCTTCTAGTGAATAATTATGAGTATATATAAGGAAAAGCATCTTCTCACTATACTTTTATGATGAGCTATTTATAAATTATGTTTATAAATATCCAATATTATTCCCAAGAACCAACACACATTTCTAACTAAAAAACTTGTTATAGATTAACAAGTTGTAAGCAAGTAAGGTAATTTATGTTTCAGCCAGTTTCTCTTACTGGTAGACTGAAATTTGCTGTTATACAGAAAGGATTAGTTTTTATCTATCTCAAAAATTAATCCTTCAAAAATATTAAAAGAATCACAAAACTAAACTTTTATATGAAAACCTATCATCCCTTTCTACTTTGAATTCTCAGGGTGAACATCTATTGATTAACCATGTTTATCTTAAATCATATCAGGAATCAGAGGGGGAAAATGGGTGCAAGGAAATAATCATCACCTGAACACCAGCCTGACTTAAAAAAAAAAAAAAAAAAGCCATGTTTTTCGTAGTAATTCTTTCCAAGGTCGTGGTTTAAGTATTGTTCTGCATCAGCTGCAATCCTTGAGAAAGTTAGATCTAACTAACACTGTGGGTGGCAATGATATTGCCCAGTGAGGGGCTGGAACCCCCCTTAAATTTTCATACAATCCATAGATTATGAGGGATGTGATGTGAGGGCAGCAAGTAGAGAGAAACTCTACAACAGCATAAAATCCTCAACAGCATGAAATCCTCAGGACACAGTCATCGGGGCTCTGCCTCTCCCAGGCACATACACCATGCTTGGGCTATCTTCTGTGTCACATTCCATAATTTCTAATGGTTTTGCTGTTCCTTTTGCACAGCACCCAACATCTATCTATCTAATATTTTGCTACAGTTTATAACATACATATGGAATTCAAAAGTACATGTCATAATGTCTTGTCTTTCCTTCTACCATGCTCATCTTGAGGATCAAACACAGATTAGCTGTCATAGTTACGGTTACCACTTATCTGTCTAACCAGTACAAATACTGTGTTGTATAAAGCTGACTTAAAGGATTATGTAAAGTCTTATTGAAAAATGTATATATTATCATTATTGCCCCTGTTACCCACAGAGTGGTAACAGCTTTTAAGTGGTTCACCTCACCAAGAATCCATCAAAGCCCAGTATTTTGGAGGTAAAATGTGCATTCCTGGGAGCCCCTCTGCCATGCTTAATATTCTAGTAAAAGTAAAAATAAAATTAATTTCTCATTTAATAGACCCTGCTTACAGTCCCCCAAAATTTTACTCCCCACGGTTCTTTTACTACCTCCCATCCTCTCCAGTTCCTCCCCCTTTCTGTCATCTTTCATTAAATACCTCTCTCTTTCAACTATCTCTTCCTGCATTTCCTTCTTCAACCCTATCTCCCTCCACTATGCCACCTGATTTTCTCTTTCTTGTCCACCTTTGTCCACTAATAAAATCCACTCTATTTCCCCATACCATGGGTATCCATGTGTGCACCCAAGTCCCTTCATCTATACCTAACTTCACTGGATCTACAGATTGTAGACAGGCCATCACTTATGTAATGTTGAATGTCTTAATGTTTCTATTGCTGTCACCAAAAACTATAACCCAAGCACAAGTTGGGGAGGGTAGGACTTATTTGGTTTACCCTTCCTCATTGCTATTCATCATTGAAGACAGACAGAACAGGAACTGAAATGGGCCAAGAACCTAGAGGCAGGAGCTGATACAGAGACCATAGATGGGTGCTGCTGCCACACACACCAGTCAAGTCAGCTTGACAGGCCGAGAGGCCTGGAAGCGCTCATGAGGCAAAGAGTTTCACAGAAGCTCACCTTCTGGAGTTTTGGCGTTCTCATTAACCCATATACTCATACCCTATTCCCATGTTAGTCTGGTGTATGGATCCACATGCTCTCTTTTAGTGTTATCTTATTATAAGTGCTTTTTAAGATTGAAATCTGACATAGCTAAGCTTTCGCCAGTGTTCCAATGTCCTAGAAAGTCCTTGTGCTGACCATTGTCTTGGAATTCAGTAAGAATGTTGCCTATTCAGTGACATTCAGAATTGCCTCTGGTATTATACTATCACTTTGAATAAAAGCTAAGTCACTGCCCTACACAGGAATTTACCATCATCTAGGAAGAAGGAAGTTTGAGACCTAAGGAGGAAGCAGAGTACATACTTAGAACTATAGATAGCTGAGTTACACCCATATACACGTATTTACAATGGCATAGGGGGAAGGTGGACTATACAATATACTAGAATAGGAACTATAGCAAGGGCAAAAAACCATTGACCCTGGCTTCTAAGATTAAGTGGATCTTTGGTGGAGCTCTTTTTGATCCCAGTTGTTAACAAATAATTTTATCCCAGGTGGTTCCTGCCAGACCTTCTTTCTTTGTTTTTTCCTCTTTTTTCTGTAAGAATCCAGTAACCTCTTTATACCTTGCTGGTGTGTCACCCAACTTCACTCTTCTCTTCTGTATAAAAAGTTTGATGCTCAATTTAACACATTACATTCAGATTCTACACAACCTCTCCTGTGTGTATCTTTCTATCATTTCATCCAACGCTTTTCCCACCTGTGACTAGAGATCCTTTCCACACAGACAAAGGGGCCCAGAGTGTCTGCAGCATGCTACTTAGTGGCTAGTTCCCCATGATTTCATGCTTTCTCATAGAGAACTCAGAACCACAAGCACATTGATGGCAGTACCAACAATGGGCAGAAATCCTCCCCATCAATCATTAATTAAGAAAATGCCCTGCAGTCTTGCCTGCAGAGACCAATCTTAAGGAGACATTTTCTCAATTGAAGTTCCCTAATCTCAGGGGACATTACTTTGTGGCAAGTTGACAAAAAACTATCCAGCCCAGTCAATATCAACATATAAATCAACACATGGCATATTTATCATCCTGGGACTGGGATACTTTATTCAGGTTATGTTTTTGTTTTTTGGTTTTTTTTTTTTGTTTTTGTTTTTTTTTTCTCTTTCCACCCTTTTCATAACAGCTGAGTAATGTTCCATTGTATAAATATAACATATATGTTATACATTCTTCATTTTATGGACATGTAGGTTGTTTCCAGTTGCAGATAATTATGAATACAGCAGCAATTAATATGGTTGTGCAAGTGTGCTTCTGGGAGGAAGAAGCACATTGTGAAACTTTCCGACCTATCAGGTGTCTGTTGTTACGTCCCCCCATTTAATATCTGATTTTGCTAATTTGGATATTATCTTTTTTTATTTTATTTAACTTGGATAATAGTTTGTTGATCTTAGTGATCTTGTCAAAGAACCAATACTTGTTCCAAAATTGTTTTGTAATTTTCTTTCTACTATATTTTTTTCCACCCTGAGTCTTACTATTTCCTGCCACCACTTCTTTTGGGTGTCATTTCTTCTGTGTGTTTGAGAGCTTTAGGATGTGCTTTTAACGTGCTAGTATAAGGTTTTGCGAATATTTTTAACTCATTTTTTATTAGATATTTTTCTTCATTTACATTTCAAATGCTATCCCGAAAGTTTCCTATACCAATCCCCTACCCTGCTTGCCAACTCACCCACTCCTGCTTCCTGGCCCTGACATTCCCCTGTACTTGGGTATATTATCTTCAGAAGACCAAGTGACTCTCCTCTCTGTGATGGCTGACTAGGCCATTCTCTGCTACATATGCAACTAGATACATAGTTCAGGGGGTTACTGGTTAGTTCATATTGTTGATCCTCCTATAAGGTTGCAGACCCCTTTAGCTCCTTGGGTACTTTCTCTAGATTCCACATTAGGGGCCTCGTGTACCATCCAATAGATGACTGTGAGTATCCACTTCTGTATTTGCCAGGAACTGGTATAGCCTCACAATAGATAGCTATTCCAGGGTCCTGTCAGAAAAAATTTGCTGGCATATGCAATATTGTCTGGGTTTGGTGGTTGTATATGGGATGCATCACCAGGTGGGGCAATCTCTGGATGGTCCTTTCTTTTTTCTCAGCTCCAAACTTTGTCTCTGTAAGTCCTTCCATGGGTATTTTGTTCCCCATTATAAGAACCAATGAAGTATCGACACTTTGGTCTTCCTTCATCTCGAGTTTCATGTGTTTTGCAAATTGTATCTTGAGTAGTCTGTTTCTGATCTAATATCTGCTTATAAATTAGTACATATCATATGTGTTCTTTTGTGATTGGATTACCACACTCAGGATGATATCCTCCAGATACATGCATTTGCCTAAGAATTTCATAAATTCATTGTTTTTAATTGCTGAATAGTACTCCATTGTTTAAATTTACCAGAATTTCTGTATCCATTCCTCTGTTGAGCAACATCTGAGTTCTTTCGAACAAATGGCTATTATAAATAAGGCTCGTGACTGTTTCCAATTCCAAGAAGGGGCAAAGTGTCCACAATTTGTTCTTCGTTCTTCTTCAGTTTCATGTGTTTTACAAATTGTATCTTAAATTTCCGGTACATTAAGTTTCTGGGCTAATATCAACTTATCAGTGAGTACATATCATTTGAGTTCTTTTGTGATTGTGTTACCTCACTCAGGATGATGCCCTCCAGGTCCATCCATTTGCCTAGGAATTTCATAAATTCATTTTTTTTATAGCTGAGTAGTATTCAATTGTGTAAATGTACCACATTTTTTGTATCCATTCCTCTGTTGAGGGGCATCTGGGTTCTTTCCAGCTTCTGGCTATTATAAATAAGGATGCTATGAACATAGTGGAACATGTGTCCTTCTTACCGGTTGGGACATCTTCTGGATATATGCCCAGGAGAGGTATTGCGGGATCCTCTGGTAGTACTATGTCCAATTTTCTGAGGAACCGCCAGACTGTTACAGAGACAAAATTTGGAGCTGAGACAAAAGAATGGACCATCTAGAGACTGCGATATCCAGAGATCTATCCCATAAATAGCCTTCAAACAATGACACCATTGCATACACTAGCAAGATTTTGCTGAAAAGACACGGATATAGCTGTCTCTTGTGAGACAAGGCTGGGGCCTAGCAAACACATAAGTAGATGCTCACAGTCAGCTATTGGATGGAGCACAGGGCCCCCAATGGAGGAGCTAGAGAAAGTATCCAAGGAGCAAAAGAGATCTGCAACCCTGTAGGTGCAACAACATTATGATCTAACCAGTACCCTGGAGCTCTTGACACTAGCTGCATATGTATCAAAAGATGGCCTAGTAGGCCATCACTGGAAAGAGAGGCCCATTGGACATGCAAACTTTATATGCCCCAGTACAGGGGAATGCCAGGGCCAAAAAATGGGAATGTGTGGTGTGAGGAGCCGCCCTCACATTTGGCATTATAAGATGGCACTGACAGCTGTGTTCTAAGTGGTAAACATAGTCTGCACACATGCAGGGGCAGTTTTCCCACCATGTGTTCTGCCTTTCCCGTGATGACAACTGGGCCGATGGGCTGCAGCCAATCAGGGAGTAATACGTCCTAGGTGGAGGATAATTCTCCTTAAAAAGGGATGGGGTTTCGCCATTTCCTGCCTTGCTTCTTACACTCTTGCTCCTGAAGATGTAAGCAATAAAGTTTTGTCGCAGAAGATTCTGGTTTGCTGTGTTCTTCCTGGCCGGGCGTGAGAACGCGTTATTAAGAATTGGTGCCGAAACCCGGGACGGGACGAGAAGACCTGGGACGAGAAATTCCGGGACGAGAAATTCCGGGACGAGAAATTCCGGGACGAGAAATTCCGGGACGAGAAAAAATCCGGGAAGAAAAAACCCGGGAGGAAACTCGGGACGGGAGTTTCACCGGCGCAAGGAAGATCCCTCATTCCAGAACCAGAACTGCGGGTCGCGGTAATAAAGGTTCCCGTAAAGCAGACTGTTAAGAAGGATTCAACTGTATGAATTCAGAACTTTTCAGCTGGGGAATGAGAGTACCAGTGAGTATAGCTTTACGAGGTAAGCCTGGCCTTGAACTTTCTAAGGAAATTCAAGACAGTCTATCAGAAGTAAAGTGGAAAATAGCTTTATAAGGTATGTTTGGCCTTGAACTTTCTCTAGTGTTAGAAGCCCTTTTGTTCCTTTTCACATGTTATCAAGTGGTTAAGGCAGGGCGAATTCTAGACGAAATTAAAGTCAATCTATCAGAAGTAAAGCGGGGAGAGAGAGTAGGAGCAAAGAGGAAACATGGTGCACAAAATAAGTATACAGGCCTTTCCAAGGGTCTTGAACCCGAGGAAAAGTTAAGGTCAGGTAGGAATACCTGGAGAGAGATTAGAAGGAAAAGAGGGAAAAGGGAAAAGAAGAAAGATCAATTAGCGGAGGTCTCTAGGAGAAGGAGCCTGTGCTCATCGCTGGATGGGCTCGGGGAGCTAGTTCTTAGTAGCTCTGAATCAGATAAAAAATTTAGCTTCTCTGAAGAAACAGACTTGGAGGAGGAAACAGCTCGTTATGAGAGAGAAAAGTGCCAGCCAGATAAAATGCGAGCTAATCGGTCAAGGAAAAAGCCAAAAGCGGCTGGCAAAGGCCAGCTTGCTGCTTGGCCTCTTGGCAGTCGGCTTCAAGGTCCGCCCTATGCGGAGCCCCCGCCCTGCGTAGTGCGTCAGCCCTGCGCAGAGAGACAATGTGCAGAGAGGCAGTGCGCAGACTCATTCATTCCCAGAGAGGAACAAAGGAAAATACAACAGGCATTTCCAGTCTTTGAAGGAGCCGAGGGTGGGCGTGTCCACGCTCCGGTAGAATACTTACAGATTAAAGAGCTTGCCGAGTCGGTCCGTAAATATGGAACCAATGCTAATTTTACCTTGGTGCAGTTAGACAGGCTTGCCGGCATGGCACTAACTCCTGCCGACTGGCAAACGGTTGTAAAAGCCGCTCTCCCTAGTATGGGCAAATAAATGGAATGGAGAGCGCTTTGGCACGAAGCTGCACAAGCGCAGGCCCGAGCAAACGCAGCTGCTTTGACTCCAGAGCAGAGAGATTGGACTTTTGACTTGTTAACGGGTCAGGGAGCTTATTCTGCTGATCAAACAAACTACCATTGGGGAGCTTATGCCCAAGTTTCTTCCACGGCTATTAGGGCCTGGAAGGCGCTCTCTCGAGCAGGTGATACCACTGGGCAGTTAACAAAGATAATCCAGGGACCTCAGGAATCCTTCTCAGATTTTGTGGCCAGAATGACAGAGGCAGCAGAGCGTATTTTTGGAGATTCAGAGCAAGCCGCGCCTCTGGTAGAACAGCTAATCTATGAGCAAGCCACAAAGGAGTGCCGAGCGGCCATAGCCCCAAGAAAGAACAAAGGCTTACAAGACTGGCTCAGGGTCTGTCGAGAGCTTGGGGGACCTCTCACCAATGCAGGCTTAGCGGCCGCCATCCTCCAATCTCAGAACCGCTCCATGAGCAGAAATGATCAGAGGACATGTTTTAATTGCGGAAAGCCTGGGCATTTTAAGAAAGATTGCAGAGCTCCAGATAAACAGGGAGGGACTCTCACTCTTTGCTCTAAGTGTGGCAAGGGTTATCATAGAGCTGACCAGTGTCGCTCTGTGAGGGATATAAAGGGCAGAGTCCTTCCCCCACCTGATAGTCAATCAGCTTATGTGCCAAAAAACGGGTCATCGGGCCCTCGGTCCCAGGGCCCTCAAAGATATGGGAACCGGTTTGTCAGGACCCAGGAAGCAGTCAGAGAGGCGACCCAGGAAGACCCACAAGGGTGGACCTGCGTGCCGCCTCCGACTTCCTATTAATGCCTCAAATGAGTATTCAGCCGGTGCCGGTGGAGCCTATACCATCCTTGCCCCCTGGAACCATGGGCCTTATTCTCGGCCGGGGTTCACTCACCTTGCAGGGCTTAGTAGTCCACCCTGGAGTTATGGATTGTCAACATTCCCCTGAAATACAGGTCCTGTGCTCAAGCCCCAAGGGCGTTTTTTCTATTAGTAAAGGAGATAGGATAGCTCAGCTGCTGCTCCTCCATGATAATACCAGGGAGAAATCTGCAGGACCTGAGATAAAGAAAATGGGCTCCTCAGGAAATGATTCTGCCTATTTGGTTGTATCTTTGAATGATAGACCTAAGCTCCGCCTTAAGATCAACGGAAAAGAGTTTAAAGGCATCCTTGATACCGGAGCAGATAAAAGTATAATCTCTATACATTGGTGGCCCAAAGCATGGCCCACCACAGAGTCATCTCATTCATTACAGGGCCTAGGTTATCAATCATGTCCCACTATAAGCTCCATTGCCTTGACGTGGGAATCCTCTGAAGGGCAGCAAGGGAAATTCATACCTTATGTGCTCCCACTCCCGGTTAACCTCTGGGGAAGGGATATTATGCAGCATTTGGGCCTTATTTTGTCCAATGAAAACGCCCCATCGGGAGGGTATTCAACTAAAGCAAAAAATATCATGGCAAAGATGGGTTATAAAGAAGGAAAAGGGTTAGGACATCAAGAACAGGGAAGGACAGAGCCCATATCACCTAATATCTAATGATTGGGCAGTTTTAGTTACCTCCTTTTCAGGACAAATAGATAACCATTATCCAAAACATCCACTTTTACAGTTTGTCCAAAATCAATCTGTTGTGTTTCCACAAATAACAGTAAGAAACCCACTTAAAAATGGGATTGTGGTATATACTGATGGATCAAAAACTGGTATAGGTGCCTATGTGGCTAATGGTAAAGTGGTATCCAAACAATATAATGAAAATTCACCTCAAGTGGTAGAATGTTTAGTGGTTTTAGAAGTTTTAAAAACCTTTTTAGAACCCCTTAATATTGTGTCAGATTCCTGTTATGTGGTCAATGCAGTAAATCTTTTAGAAGTGGCTGGGATGTGAATAAAAGTTTCCGGGATTGTGCGTTACTTCCATTCAGTATGAGAAATTTACTAGGGCAGCTAATTTGTTAAAAGGTCTTTCTCAGTATATGTTACAGAATTGGACGGCTGAATTTGAACAGACCCTTCGGGAATTGAGACTTGCCATCATTCAGGTCAACTCCAAGCGCTTGGACCTGTCCCTGATCAAAGGATTACCCAATTGGATCTCCTCAGCATTTTCCTTCTTTAAAGAATGGGTGGGGGTGAGATTATTTGGAGATACACTTCGCTGTGGATTAGTGTTGCTTCTTTGGTTGGTCTGTAAGCTTAAGGCCCAAACTAGGAGAGACAAGGTGGTTATTGCCCAGGCGCTTGCAGGACTAGAACATGGTGCTTCCCCTGATATATAGTTATCTATGCTTAAGCAATAGGTCGCTGGCCACTCAGCTCTTAAACCCCACGAGGCTAGTCTCATTGCACGGGATAGAGTGAGTGTGCTTCAGCAGCCCGAGAGAGTTGCACGGCTAAGCACTGCAGTAGAAGGGCTCTGCGGCATATATGAGCCTATTCTAGGGAGACATGTCATCTTTCAAGAAGGTTGAGTGTTCAAGTGTCCTTCCCCCAGGAAAAACAACACGGGACCAGACCAGGACCCCTCTGGGTGATGAGCCTGGGAGGAGGTTATGTGTACGGCTCCTTTACCTGCACACTGGGGATTTGACCTCTATCTCCACTCTCATTAATATGGGTGGCCTATTGCTCTTATTAAAAGAAAAGGGGGATCTGTGAGGAGCCGCCCTCACATTTGCCATTATAAGATGGCACTGACAGCTGTGTTCTAAGTGGTAAACATAGTCTGCACACATGCAGGGGCAGTTTTCCCACCATGTGTTCTGCCTTTCCCGTGATGACAACTGGGCCGATGGGCTGCAGCCAATCAGGGAGTAATACGTCCTAGGTGGAGGATAATTCTCCTTAAAAAGGGATGGGGTTTCGCCATTTCCTGCCTTGCTTCTTACACTCTTGCTCCTGAAGATGTAAGCAATAAAGTTTTGTCGCAGAAGATTCTGGTTTGCTGTGTTCTTCCTGGCCGGGCGTGAGAACGCGTTATTAAGAGTGTGGTTAGGGAAGTGGGTGGGAGGGTATGGGGGACTTTTGGGATAGCATTCTAAATGTAATTGAGGAAAATATGTAATAATAAAAAATATTTAAAAAAATAAATAAATAAGGCTGGCATGAACATCATAGAGAATGAATCCTTATTACACAATGGAGCATCTTCTGAGTATATGCTTAGGAGAGGTGTTGCTGGATCTTCTGGTAGTACTATGTCAATTTTCTGAAGAACCACCAGACTGGTCCGGGTCCCTGGCGAGTGAATTCTGCAAAGGCCCCAGACATCCGGCCACTTTCCCGGCCAGAGGAAAGGGGTCCGCCTGGTGCAGGAGTGCTTTGCCTGAGCATCAGCTGCAGACATCTTGTTTCCAGGACCCCTCTGAGAGTATTCTGCACATGTGAGAGTGTAGAATACAGAAGCTAACACCTTCTGGGACAGGCCAACGCAACTCAGCTTCAGGACAGATCCTGTTATGGGCCTTCGTTTTCGACCAGGAGGGAGGTCTTAAGGCCATATATCTGTGCACCTTTCCTGTAAGAGAAGAGCTTGCCTTCAGAGAGTGCTCTGACCACTGAAACTCAGAGGAGAGAGCTAGTCTCCCAGGTCTGCTGATAGAGGCTAACAGAATCACCTGAGGAACAAGCTCTAACCAGAGACAACTATAACAACTAGCTCCAGAGATTACCAGATGTCAAAAGGCAAACGTAAGAATGCTACTAACAGAAATCAAGACCACTCACCATTATCAGAACACAGCACTCCCACCTTAACACAACCGAAAAGCTAGACCCGGATTTAAAAGCATATCTCATGATGATGGTAGAGGACATCAAGAAGGACTGTCATAACTCACTTAAAGAAATACAGGAGAACACTGCTAAAGAGTTATAAGTCCTTAAATAAAAACAGGAAAACACAACCAAACAGGTAGAAGTCCTTATATGAAAACAGGAAAACACATCCAAACAGGTGATGGAAATGAACAAAACCATACTAGACCTAAAAAGGGAAGTAGACACAATATAAAAAACACAAAGTGAGGCAATGCTGGAGATAGAAACCCTAGGAAATATATCTGGAACCATAGATAGGAGCATCAGCAACAGAATACAAGATGGAAGAGAGAATGTCAAGTGTAGAAGATTCCATAAAGAACATCAGCACAACAATCAAAGAAAATGCAAAATGCAAAAGGATCCTAACTCAAAACATCCAGGAAATACAGGACACAATGAGAAGACTAAACCTATGGATAATAGGAGTTGATGAGAATGAAGATTTTCAACTTAAAGGGCCAGCAAATATCTTCAACAAAATTATAGAACAAAAATTCCCAAACCTAAAGAAAGAGATGCCCATGAACATACAAGAAGCCTACAGAACTCCAAAAAGACTGGACCAGAAAAGAAATTCCTCCCAACACATAATAATCAGACCAACAAATTAACTAAAAAAAGATAGAATATTAAAAGCAGTAAGGGAGAAGGGTCAAGTAACATATAAAGGCACGCCTATCAGAACGACACCAGACTTTTCACCAGAGACTAGAAAAGCCAGAAGAGCCTGGGCAGATGTTGTACAGACACTAAGAGAACTGAAATGCCAGCCCAGGCTACTATACCTGGCCAAAATCTCAATTGCCATAGATGGAGAAACCAATGTATTCTATTTCTCCTTCCCAGTGTAATTTGTTGACAAGTTTATGAAGTACTATAACTATCTATCCTAAAATTTAACAGTTTCTTTTGTTTCATATTATTAATCAGTAGTTTGAAATACTTACTTATTATGGCACTACCCAATGTAGATAGAAAATATTCATAATTATTATTGTTTAAACAATATTGTGTATTTATGCTTAGGTAGGCATGAGATTATTAAGACAAAGTATTCTGTCCTCGTTTTAAAATCAGTTCTAGGTAACAGTAAAATAATTCCTATGATCTAGAAGTAAACACAGAAAAATAGACAACAGGAATATATTACTTTAAACCTAGATGATATATATGTACACAGTATATTTCAAATGAGTCACTAATGTTTTTGACAGGGATCACGGATGTGTAATCTGCTTGATTACTTTATCTGCTAGTAGCATAAACAGAACTCTCTGCCACTATATAACAGCAAGCCCTAAGGATTAAATTTCAAGATTGGTTAAAACTTTATTTATTCATGTTCTATTACTCGAGTATGTGGTTTCTTCAGAAAGGGTTTTAATATCAAGTTTTGGACTGTAACCAAGAGTAATGCCACTTAACTGTAATATTTTAAATAAGTTTCCTAAATTGTGGCATTCTGTAAGGGAATAACAGACATAATCCTATCCTCATGCTTACCTAAACTTGTAATCCCTGATGTTTCCTCCTCCTATTATTTTGCATGTGTTCTGTCATTCACTCCTTCCATAAAGGCTTCTTGCTTTCTTCCATGCCATGTGCCACTTTGGGGTTCCTTATCTCCACAGATACTCCAAGTAAAACATAAAATCTAAAAGTTGAAGCTAGAGCAAATGTGATTACAGACACGTAGCATTTCTCTTTATAGGCCTGACTTAACGCATTTACTATATAGTATTTTCAAGTTCCATATACTCTCCAGCAAATTTAGTTACAGCTGATTGCATCTTCTAGTTATTTTGAAAACAAAAGTGACAAAAATGACTGAGCAAATATCACTAGATAACCACGCTATCTTTTCTACACTCAAGTATGATATACGTGAGTCACCAGTTAGTTCTATTTTTAGATATTTTTAGAAAATTCCACACTGATTTTATCCTGGATGTACCAACTTAAACACCCACCAGCAGAGGAGGTGTACTTTATTCCCACATCTCTAATGCTTCTTGTCTTTAGTTTTCTTGATTGTACTCATTCTTCAAGGGATGAGCTAGAACTAAGTTTGGAGAAAAAAGAGCACCAGAAAATTTTTTTGTGGGAGCCATAGTTAGTGTTGAAAGATATAAGGAGTAATGTAATAAAGGGAGTAGTTTCCTCGAGGTGTGAATCCACCAAGCTAATCCTGCAAGTTGTGCAAAGAAATGTCCTAAGGATTTATCTGTTTATAGCAGAAAAACAACATATCAAATTTATGAAAAAGTATTCAAGGAAGCAGGCAGGTTCTATCTTAAGCAGGCAAAAGAACTTGGCAACATCCATCATGTAGTTCTTTCGTCAGATTAATGAAGGATACAGAAGTAAAGGAGCCATGGAGTCTTCCTACTTGGTTATGGAAAGCCACTGAGGGCATCCAGGTTGCAGCAAAGTCCCTGAATAGATGCCTAGAGAGGCTATTTGTGAAGGTATGAAAGTGAAGCCTATATTGTGATATAGCACCCTGGATATAAGAAGGTCCACAGCTGTGGGATATCTCTCAAAGAAAGCTACAAACAAAGAATGGAACCAGCCCAAGACAGAGAAATATATTGTAGTCATTAAAGCTAGATAGGAAGAGCTATTTAAGCCAAAATGTACTGAACTTTAGGTTTTGAGGTTTGTCTAGCTAGATTTGATCTTGATTTGTTCCAGTATTTCCTGTTTATGTTTCTTTTCCTCTTATTTTGAATGAGAATGTATATTCATGTCAGTGTACTTTGTAAGTAAGCAATGCTTTGACTTTGATTTTACAGGGTGTTACAATTAAGAGATTGTAATCTATTCTAAAAGATAAAATATGATTGTAGTTGTATATGGAATTATTATCTCATGTTAAGCATGATTATGCCCAAGAAATTCATATACTTTATTTGCAGTTGTATATTGGATACTATGCTAATCATAACTATTGCTTTCCTTTGGAAATTAACATAATATAAGGAGATATGATTGTATGTCTTATTGACAAGAGGTAGACTTATGATGGCTAGTCTTGGTTGTAACCCTGATAATATTAGGAATTCACTAGAACTCTGAGAAATTGGGGCACCTGTGAGGAATTTTTTTTTTTTCCTGATTTGATTATGTGAGATAGGAAGTCCAACCCCAAATGTAGATCGTTTGTTTTGTTATAGAAACAACTCTACAATATAAATTTCATTGATGCTAGTTTTTTAATAAAAGTGTGTAGCTAGGACTAAATTCTAGTAGTTTCAATCAAGATCGTTTTTATGATCTTATACTGTTTCTGTCTTTTATTACAGTGTTCCCTGAGCACTGAGGGGGAGATTTGATGGTGACCTCCTTTGTGGGACTGAATGTTAGAAGGTCCCTCAGGCTTTGCATATTATCTGGCTGCAATTCTCTGTATTTGTTTCCATCTGCTGCATGAGGATACCTCTGTGATGATGAATGAGCAAGATACAGATCTATGAGTATAGCAAAATGTCAACAGGAGTCATTTATTTGCTATACTCCTTTAGTAGAATAGTAGTATTTGGTCTTTCTCTAGATCCCTGGCATTTCTAGTTTCAGGTTCTTGGCCATTCAAGCATTGTTGAGTATGGATTCCACTCAATGATATCTGTGATTGTTTGTATATGCTTGGCACAGGGAATGGCACTATTAGGAGATGTGGTCTTGGAGTAGGTGTGTCACTATAGGTGTGGGCTTAATACCTTCATCTTAGCTGTGAGGAAGTCAGTCTTCCACTAGCAGCCTTACAGATGAAGATGTAGAAATCTCAGCTGTGCCAACTCCATGCCTGCTTGAATGCTGCCATGTCCCACCTTGATGATAATGGACTGAACATCTGAACCTGTAAGCTAGCTCCAATTAAATGTTGTCCTTTATAAGACTTGCCTTGGTCATAGTGCCTGTTCACAGCAGTAAACCCTAACTAAGAAAGCATCTTTAGAGCCTCTTTGTCTAAGAATGTTAACTTTGGGTATTTTGTTTGTTTGTTTTCCTATCATACAGGTTCTTTGTGTATATTATGTTTTCTGGTTTGGGGTTTTGATTAGATAGAGTATGTGAATGTGTGTTTCTATATCTATATGTGTTTGTGTGTGTGTGTGTGTGTGTGTGTGTGTGTGTGTGTGTGCATTTGTTTATTTTCTTTGGTTGTTTTGTCCTATTCAGTTAGTTTGGTTTATTTCATTAGTATTCCTTAGATACCTATTTGTTTCCTAAAAAGTGACAGACAGTAGTAATCTGGATTGGAGGAGAAGTGGGAAGGAACCTGAAGGAGTAACTGTTAGGGGAAACTGTAATCAGAAAATACATCCCAAGTGTAGCTTCCCCTCCCTCCTCTTCTTGAAGTCCTTCCCAGGACCTCACCTTCCCCACATCCATTCCTCCTTCCTTTCTCTTCAGAAAAGGAGAGACCTCCCATGGATATAAAACTGCCTTGTCATATCAAATTACAAACTTGGAGCACCCTCTCCTATTAAAGCTAGAAGAGGCAGCTCAATCAGCTGAAAATGTCTCAAAGGCAGGCAACAGAGACAGGGAGAGAATGTTCTCACATTGTTAAGGGTTCCACATGAATCCCAAGCTACATAAATTTTACATATGTGCCAAGGGCCAAGGTCATTCTCATGAATGCTACCTTGTTGGCTCAGTGTCTGTGTGGCCCCAAGAACTCAGGTAAGTTTATTCTGTGGATTTTCTTGTGGTTTCCTTGACCTCCTTGACTCCAATAAGCCTTCTTCCTTTTTCACAGATCCCCTAAAGTCAAATGAAATTTTGGCTGTGGTTCTTGCATATGCCTCCATCAATTGATAGTTGAAGTCTTTCTCATGACAGTTATGCTAGACTCCTATTTGCTAGTATAGCAGAACGTTGTTAACAGTATCAAGGATGTGCTCTATTTCTTGGCATAGGTCTCAAGCTGGACCAGTCATTGGTTGGCCATTCCCTCAATATTTGTTCTAACTTTACCCCTGCACATCTTGTAGGCAGGAGAAATTGGAAGATGAATTTTTTGTAGTAGGACTGGTGTCCCATTCCCTCAATTGAAAATCTTGCCTGGCTACAGGAGATGGACATTTCAGGCTTCATATTACCCATTGCAAAGAGGGTTAGTTACTGTTACCCTCAATTAACTGTCTTAGATTCTAAGGAATTTCGATTTCTGTAGGTTTCTAGCTCATTCCAGAGATGAATTTCCCCAATCCAATTGTCTCTTCCAGTTCTCTCTCCCTCAATTGTTTCCCCAACATGATCCTTCTGGTTTGCATCCAAACGCCCCCTCTTGTCCAGTGCTATTCCCATGTCCAATGAAAATGCCTAGTCTATATTCCAATCTCAGTGAGATATCATTTTTGGCATCTTTGGACTACAACATGCTTATCCTTTATAATCAGTACCAACTTATATGTGAATATGTACAATGTTTGCCAATGTGGGTCTAGGTTACCAAACTCATGGTGATATTTTCTTGCACCATCTATTTTTTGTACAAATTTCAAATTGTCTTTGTTTTTAATAGCTGTGAAGTATTCCACTGTGTAAGTGTACCACATTTTCTTTATTCTTTTATTTTTGATTGAGGGATATCTAGGTTGTTTCCAGTTTCTGGCTATTATGAATAATGCCTCTATGAACATAATTGAGTAAGTACTCTTATGGTGGTAGGATGGAGTTTCCTTTTGGTATATACATAGGAGTGTTATAGCTGTTTTTTGGTTTTTTTTGTTTGTTTGTTTGTTTTCTTTTCTTTTTTTTTGTTTTTTTTTTGATACAACTACACCCAATTTTCTGAGAAGCCACCAAATTTATTTCCAAAGTTGTTGTACAAGTTTACATTCGTACCAGCAATGAAGAAGTCTTCCATTTCTTCCACAACCTCAACATAATGTGCTGTTCTTCCTTGACTTTTTGGATAACTTTGGTTTGGAAGTCGATTTTGTTTGATATTAGAATGGATACTCCAGCTTGTTTCTTCAGACCATTTGCTTGGAAAATTGTTTTCCAGCCTTTTACTCTGAGGTGCTGTCTATCTTTGTCCCTGAGGCAGAATGTGCTGTCATTTAAGTCTTAGATGTTAGCCATTCTGATGTTTGTAAGATAAAATCTCAGAGTCATATCATTTTGCATTTACCTTATGACTAAGGATAATGAACATTTCTTTAAGTGCTTCTCAGCCATTAGATTCCTCTATCAAGAATTCTTTGCTTAACACTGTTCCCCATTTTTAATGTATTATTTGCTTTGTTGATGTTTAATTTGTTGAGTTCTTTATATATTTTGGATATCAACATTCTGTCAGATATAGGGTTGGTTAAGCCATTCTGTAAGCTGACATATTGTTCTATTGACTGTGCCCCATGTCTTACAAAATATTTTCAGTTTAATGAGGTTTCATTTATTAATTGTTGATCTTAGTGGCTGAACTATTAGAGTTCTGTTTAGGAAGTTATCTCCTCTGCCAATGATTTCAAGGTTATTCTCCACTTCCTCTTTTATCAGATTTAGTATATCAGGGTTTCTTGATCAGATCTTTGTTCCATTTGGAGTTGACTTTTGTGCAGGGTAATAGATATGGATCTACTTGTAGTCTTCTACAAGCAGATATCCAGTAATACCAGCATCATTTGTTGAAAATGTTTCATCTATTCCATTGTATAGTTTTGGCGTCTTGTTAAAATCAAGTGTTCATAGGTATGGATTCACTTCTGTGTCTTCACATCAATTTATTGATCAACCTATCTGTATTTATGCCAATACCATGCAGTCTTTATTGCTTCTTCTCTGTAGTACAGCTTGAAACTGGGGATAGGGAACTGGGGGAAGCCAACAGAAAGTTCCAGATTCCAGGAAACAAGAGGATCACAGGACCCTACAGGGTTGACATTAGGTGAAATCCCCAACAAAGGGAAGAGAGAACCTGTAGAAAACATATCCAGAGGTTAGGAATTGGGTCTGGTCGAGAGATGGGTCCACTACCATTTTCAAAAATTTTGACCCAGAATTGTTCATGTTGAAAGGAAATACAGGGACAAAGAGTGGAGCAGAGACTGAAGGAAAAGTCATCCAGAGACTGCCCCACATGGGGATATATCCCATATACAGCCACCAAGCCCAGGCACTATTGCTGATGCCAACAAATGCTTGCTGACAGGAGCCTGATATAGATGTTTCCTGAGAGGCTTTGCCAAATCCTTACTGATACAGATGTGGATTCTTGCAGTCAACCATCAGAATGAGCTTTGGGACCCCAATGTAGAAGTTAGGGGAAGGACTGAAGGAGCTGAAGAGGTTTGCAATATCATAGGAAAAACAACAATATCAACCAACCAGACTCCTCAGAGCTCCCAGGAACTAAAGCTCCAACCAAAGAAAACACATGGAGGGACCCACGTCTCCAGCTGCACATGTAGCAGAGGATGGCCATATCTTGCATCAATAGGAAGAGAGCCTGTTTATAGGAAGTCTACTGTTTATTTTCAGTTAAATTTGCATCATGTCACTTATGTATACTACTGTATCTGAATAGCAATAGTTTGACTTTTTCCTTTTCAATTTGTATACCTTGATCTTCTTCCTTTCCTTATTGTTGTTGTTCAAACTTCAGGTGCTATACAGAATAGATACAGAGAATATATACTTTTACCATATTATTGCTTTTTAGGGAATATTTTTTCTCTCCATTTTATTTGATATTGGAAGTCAGCTTTCAATGTATTGGCTTTATTATGTTCAAGCATGTGACATGTATCCCTCATCTCTTTAAGAATTTATCATCAAGGAGTGTTGGATTTTGTTGGAGTCTTCTTCAACATTGAATATGATAATCGTGTGGTATTTTTTCCTTTTAGTTTGCTTACATGGTAGATAACAGTGAAAGAGTTTTGTATGTTGATCCATCCCTGCATATGTAAAATGAACTCTACTTCATCATAGGGGTGATATTTTTATATATCTTTGAATTCTGTTTACAAGTATTTTATTGAGTATTTTTAAATCGATGTTTATAAGGGCAATTGGTCTGAAATTCTCTTTCTTTGTTGAGTCTTTGTGTGACTTAAGTATCACATTGTCTGTATCCCCATGAAGTAAATTTTGTCAACTTTCCTTCTGTTTTTATCTGGTTAAATAATTTGTGTATCAGTATTAGCACTTTTTTGAAAGTATGGTATAATCCTGCTCTAAAACCATCTGACCTTGTCTGGTTTTGTTTGGGAGATATTAAATGACAGGTTATATTTCCTTTGTCTATAGGACTATTCAAGTTGATCTTGATTCAGCTTTAGCAAATTGTATCTATTGAGAAAATTGTCCTTTTTATCTTTTCTATTTTGGTTTTCCATGTTTCTGGAGTACAGGTTTTTAAAGTGAAAACCAATGATCTCGGTGTCTGTTATTATGTCTTCCTCTTCATTTCTAATTTTGTTAATTTGTATGCTTTCTCTCTCTTTCTTTTAGTTAGTTTTGAAAAAAGGTTTGTCCATCCTGATGATTTTCTCAAAGAACCAAATATTTGTTGCCTGATTCTTTGTCTTGTTCTCTTTGATTTTTTTATTGATTTTAGTTTTGAGTTTGATTATTTCCTGCTGTCTATTTAGCTTTGGTGGCTGTGCTTCTATTTGAAACAGAGTTTTCTGACATGCTGTTAATTGGTGGGTATGAGATCTCTACAATTTCTTATGAAGACACTCATAACTATGAACCTTCATCTTAGCTCTGTTTTCATTGTACCCCATTTACTTGGAATTTTGTGAAATTCATTGAGTTCTAGAAAATCTTTAATTCCTCTTTCCTTTTTAAATTTCCTTCTAATTGCCCTGATGGTTGAAAGCTTATGGCTTCTGGAAGCTTAAAACTTTCTGGCTTATTTTGTGGTTAAATTTGCCAACCTCTGATGATTAATACTTGTGGTTTAATAATGGAATATTGAGTTAGGACACAGTGCCTTCCCTGCTCAGTGCTAAAAGTTCTTTAACCTTGTGTTGCCAGAGAAATTCACATTCACAAGAAAAAGTACTCACTTCAAAAGAAGGCTTTAGACTTTATTTCTAGGAGAGAAAGAAAAGGGGGAAGCTATTTCCTGTTGTATTCAATTCTTACACTTTCTCAGGATATATGATCATATGGTATTCCAAGCTTCTATTTTATAAAAGGTACTAGCAAGTTCGCAACATTAATACAAGTCAATAAATCAAATAAGGAATGTCAGGAAGAATGTTTGCCTGCAAGTCCATTTTGATTGGTTATTAATTATATATTCATTAGCTGCTAGTAATTCCACAAGTTCATACAAGTTTGAAATAAATTTTATGTCAAGGGGTCAATCATCTGCCTAGTGTCTCATTCATTTTGAAGTTTTGTATAGATAAATCTAGTCAATATTTTATGTTTTGTCTTTGAACGTCCTAGAAATTTTCCATTCTCAGTTTATGAAAATACTTATCAGATAATGCATTCACATCTCACATAGAAGGAATAGTTTCTCTGATTATAAATTTGTTCTAAGACTGCATTTTATCCTAATGCAATTAGTCTGTGACAAAAGAAGGCTTACAGAACTTCAAGTGAAGCTTTTCAATAAAGGGCTCAAAATTACTTATGTACATTTAGTAATTCTATAAAATTATATAAAGTAGTAAGAAATCATTAATTTATTTACATAGCATTACTACAAGAGATTACATGTTTGTTGATCTTCATCAAATAGGATGGACTATATGCCAGGGAAAATTATACTCTAGAATACTTAGAGGAAAGATCGAATCCTCAAATGAAATGTATGAAGGCCTTGCAATTCAGAGATCCATCACATCTGTCCAAAATGTTGGACTATCTTCAGAAAGTCACTCATTACATTTTCTCTCTCCTAGTGACTTTTTTCATTCTTTATTGTTTCTATTTCCACTTTCAGGTCTTAAACAGTTTATTCAATTACTTCACCTGTTTCATTGTGCATGCCTCTATTCTTTAAGGGACTTACGCAGTTCTTCTTTAAAGATATCTACTATCTCCGTAAAATTGGATTTAAGATCATTTTCTTGTGCTTCACCTGTGATGGAACAGCCAGAGTGTTCTACAGTAAGGCATCTGTGGCTAAGTGCTGTCAGGTTTCCCAAATTGTTGTTGAGTGTGTTCTTAGATTGTCCTCTAGCTATATGAATTTTAAGATTATTATAGGTTTAGATACTGATTTCTACATATGTAATTGTCAGATGCATGGGTTTTTGGTTTTTTGTTTTTGTTTTTTTTTGTTGTTGTTGTTGATGTTTTTATTCCCTTGGTCTCTGTTTCTTCCAGGTTTTCTGGTCTTAATGCCTTGGGATTCTAGTGACCAGGAAGTCTTCAGGTCCAGGAGGGTGTCTTTGCTTAGAGTTTTGTGACTCCTCTGTCTTCTGAGGTTTTGGGTGTCAACTTTACTTCTTGGTTCCCTAGATACAGCCTCCAAAAAAAAGCAGAGAACTTCAGCTCAAATTGTGAAAAGGAATATGGAGTCAGGTCATGGGTTGCACTTTACAGTTGTTCAAAATACTTGAAGGGGAGTTGGTGAGCCTAGAGCCTAGAGTGGAATGTTACCTGGGGTGCCTGAAGTTGGTCTAGTCTTTTTGTTTATAATTTCAGCAAACATCCATGTTAATCAAATCGTGTGTAGAAATTATTGTGTGTAAAAGATGCCACAGAACTTGTAAAGTACATGATGAGAACTTATAACTTTGTGTTGTTACTGTATGAGTCTTCCAGTCTTATTTCTTTTTTTTTTTTCCATTTTTTATTAGGTATTTAACTCATTTACATTTCCAATGCTATACCAAAAGTCCCCCATATCCACCCACCCCCACTCCCCTGCCCACCCACTCCCCCTTTTTGGCCCTGGTGTTCCCCTGTACTGGGGCATATAAAGTTTGCAAGTCCAATGGGCCTCTCTTTCCAGTGATGGCCGACTAGGCCATCTTTTGATATATATGCAGCTAGAGTCATCCAAACGCTGACACCATTGCATACACTAGCAAGATTTTATTGAAAGGACCCAGTCTTATTTCTATTACTACAATAAAATGTTCTAAACAGACCATCTTAGGGAGAAAGGCTTAATTTGGCTTGTAATTAGAAGTTACAATTTGTCACTTTTCATCAAATGAAAGTTGCCTAGCCAGATGGTCACATGTCTGCATTCAGAAGGATTGAGAAATGAGTATATCCTTGTATGTTCTGGCGACTTAGCTACTTTTTTTTTCTTTTTTTTTTTATTACGCATTTTCCTCAATTATATTTCCAATGCTATCCCAAAAGTCCCCCACACCCTCCCCCCCCACTCCCCTACCCACCCATTCCCATTTTTTGGCCCTGGCGTTCCCCTGTACTGGGGCATATAAAGTTTGCAAGTCCAATGGGCCTCTCTTTCCAGTGATGGCCGACTAGGTCATCTTTTGATACATATGCAGCTAGAGTCAAGAGCTCTGGGGTAATGGTTAGTTCATAATGTTGTTCCACTGATAGGGTTGCAGATCTCTTTAGCTCCTTGAGTAATTTCTCTAGCTCCTCCATTGGGGGCCCTGTGATCCATCCAATAGTTGACAGTGAGCATCCACTTCTGTGTTTGCTAGGCCCCGGCCTAGTCTCACAAGTGACAGCTATATCACGGTCCTTGCAACAAAGTCTTGCTAGTGTATGCCATGGTGTCATCGTTTGGAGGATAATTATGGGATGGATCCCTGGATATGGCAGTCTCTAGATGGTCCATCATTTTGTCTCAGCTCCAAACTTTGTTTCTGTAACTCCTTCCATAGGTGATTGTTTCCAATTCTAAGAAGGAGCAAAGTGTCCACACTTTGGTCTTCGTTCTTCTTCAGTTTCATGTGTTTTGCATCTTGTACCTTATATCTCGCTATACTAAGTTTCTGGGCTAATATCCACTTATCAGTGAGTACATTTCATTTGAGATCTTTTGTGATTGGGTTACATCACTCAGGATGATGCCCTCCAGGTCCATCCATTTGCCTAGGAATTTCGTAAATTCATTCTTTTTAATAGCTGAGTAGTACTCCATTGTGTAAATGTATCACATTTGTTGTATCCATTCCTCTGTTGAGGGGCTTCTGGGTTCTTTCCAGCTTCTAGCTATTATAAATAAGGCTGGACTTAGCTAATTTTTACATTCACAGAAGAGTCCACAGCCCAAATAAAAAATTGTGTCAACTATATTCAGGGTGGGTGTTCCTGCATCAACTAATACTCAAGACAGTTCCTCACAAACGTATGTCAGTCTTTTTTGTTTTTTGTTTTGTTTTTTTTTGTTTTTCCGAGACAGGGTTTCTCTGTGTAGCCCTGGCTGTATTGGACCTCCTTTTGTAGACCAGGCTGGCCTCAAACTCAGAAATCTGCCTGCCTCTGCCTTCCAAGTTATGGGATTAAATGTGTGTGCCACCATGCCTGGCCCATATGTCAGTTTTATCCACACAATTTTGATTGCTTTATCAAGTGATTCTAGTTTGTGTCAAGATGATAATTAAAAGTAAACACAAAAAAAGACAATAAAGAAACACATTAACAGATGATCTGAAAAACAAAATAAGTATGCTTTGGGGGCTTCTTTGGATGGGAATGATCTCATTTGGCTCAAATATTTGAGTACTTGATCCTATGTTAGTGTAAATTTTTAGGAATAATTAGTTTATATGACTTTGTTGAAGAAGTTGTGTCACTGGGGGTGGGATTTGAGATGTAAAAGCTTTTACCATTCCTGGTTAGATTACTCTGTCTGCCTTCAAATTGTTATCCCAATACCATGTGGGTCTACTTGCTGCTATGCTTTCCATTATGATGACCATGGATTCCAAGCCACTGAAACCAAGAATAAACCCCTAATAAACTCTATTTGTAAGTTGTGTTTGCCACAGTGTCTTATTATGACAACAGAAAAGTAACTAAAACTCTCTAATTCACCTATTTTATACTTTATGAAATATGTCTTCTATAGTACAATGAGTTTCATGGATCAATAGGGTAAATTGTACTACAACTTTATTAATTTTTCAATGGCAGGGATTCTTGGCTGTTTTTTGTATTAATATGCATTTAAGAGCATCCAGAAAACATAGGCAGAGTTCTGTAATATTTGTAAAATTTGTACTACCTTTCTTTTATTAAGGTGTATGTCACAAATATATCTTATACATGTTTTATACGTATAAATAATAGTGAACTGATTACAACTATAGAAATATCATCTATTACTTGATACAGTTATGGTATTTTATAATGAGTTTAAAGAATATTGACAATTAACTCACTGTATATGTATATGATAATATTAAATATAACAAGTACAAAATTCATTAGTACTCCTGAACTTATTTTTTATTATATTCAGTGTAACAATATTTTTATGTATAAATCATAGTGGCATGTTCCTGTTACATGCCCCAATGATTTGCACTCCCTTATGAAAAAAAAAAATCTCACAGAAATTTTATATTTTGTTATGCTTTAAACAGTGTAACAGTTGGGCCATTTTCTAGCCTCCATGTGGTTAATCAACCTCCCACTGACAATCCAGCTTATTACTTACTAACTTCTATATGTTACCTTTGTTGCCCTGGAACCAGAGAGCTGCCAAACTGGGTCATACTCTTCCAGCACCTTAAAATGCTGGCTATGACTCCTGCCCTCCACTCTTCTAAGGTATGGCATTTCCCCTCTTCTTCTCCCAGCCTGATGGATCTCCTTTGTACTACTTCCTCTCTGTTTTAAGCTCTGGAACCTTAAAAGTCCTACCTCTGTCTGCCCTGGCCAGCCATTACCTGGTTGAATCTTTATTTACCAATCAAAACCAACTCAGAGCAGAATCCCTCAGTGTTGTACATGCAGAAAATTATAATGTAAGCAGCAGTAGGTCAAACCCACTACAATTCAGTTTATAATTTTTATAAAGGCCACTGACTTTATTAATCTAAAATTTATTATAAATACAGTGACTGATATTTTTTTTTTGCCAAAAAAGGAACCAAATTAGTTACTTAATATCAAGTGACCAGCTGTGAATTCACATGAAAGAACAAAGTAATAAGAAAGATGAATGGAAAATAAACAACTGAGCCAAGAAGACAAAACTGAATCCAAATTTGATGGTGAGGAAAGTCTAGAGCCAATCCAGCCAGTGTTGCAAAACTTTAAAGATTCAGAAATTGTCCACAGCAAATACTTCTGGGAAAGAAAGAGCAAAAATAAAAATAAAGAAAAGAGATAGGTGGAATTTTTTTTTTTCAGAAAGTAGAATCTGAATTCAAATATTTCATCTCACCAATGAAATGACAATTAATACTTGGAGAATTTTTGAATTCATTCTAATTGGAGAATACAGGGATAATTGGTAATTTTTATTTCCTTTCTACATACAATATAGAAATATTATATCTATATTAGGCTTAGAGTCAGGAAAACGTGGGAAACAATGTAGATAATTAATATTCATCTCTAGAAGTCAGCCAGGTAAAGAACAAAGTCAAAATAACACAAATGGCAAATCTAAAAAAAGCAACACTGTAAATTCAGCATGTGCTCAGAAATACAAATATGATTTTTAAGAAATTCCACCCTTTATTATGAACAATGAATATAATTACCAGAATTTAACCTTTAAGAAAATCACATGGATAATACAAGTTAGAAGGAAACTACACACCTCAAGCATAACAAAATTCATTATATATATTTATACATACACACACACATAAACATGTAGTCTGAGCCAGAAATGCAATCTCTTACTGTTTGAATCAGTTACAAAGATATTTTTGTCACATAGATTCTCTCTTAAAGAAGAGAAAAATCCATTATATCATTGACATTTCTCTGGATGCTACAACCTGAATCCATCTTGAGATGTTTTTTTTTTTTTTTTTTTTTTTTTTTCATCCTTAGAGATTGAGCTACAGTGCAGATTCAAAAATCATAGGAATTGTAATTCTGAGTCACTGGAGTAATCTTATGCAGAAAGTTTGAGTAAAATAATCTATAACTTAGAAGAGTGAATATGTCACAAACTTTGTAGAAAATTTAAATGTGGACTATGGAAGACATGGTGGTTGGTAGTTCTATTCTCAGGGGTAGAAATGATACTACTAGATGGCAGTTTATTGCTAAGGACAGTACAGTACAGAAATCAACAAAACCAAGTATACTCCAACATATACTGCCACGGGACTCCAGTGGAGTTAGCTTGACAGATGAAAGTCTGAAAGCTTTCTCATGAGGAAAGAGTTTCAAGGAAACTTACTCCTGGATCTTTGGCTATTCCCCTAACCCATAAAATTAATTTTCCAAATCCACCTTAGTCTAGTGTATGGATCCACGTGCACTCTATATAGTATTATCTTATTGTAATGCCTTTTTTAAAATTTTTTATTAGGTATTTAGCTCATTTACATTTCCAATGCTATACCAAAAGTCCCCCATACCCACCCACCCCCACTCCCCTACCCACCCACTCCCCCTTTTGGGCCCTGGCGTTCCCCTGTACTGGAGCATATAAATTTTGCTTGTCCAATGGGCCTCTCTTTCCAGTGATGGCCGACTAGGCCATCTTTTGATACATATGCAGCTAGAGTCAAGAGCTCCGGGGTACTGGTTAGTTCATAATGTTGTTCCACCTATAGGGTTGCAGATCCCTTTAGCTCCTTGGGTAATTTCTGTAGCTCCTCCATTGGGAGCCCTGTGATCCATCCATTAGCTGACTGTGAGCATCCACTTCTGTGTTTGCTAGGCCCCGGCATAGTCTCACAAGAGACAGCTACATCTGGGTCCTTTCGATAAAATCTTGCTAGTGTATGTAATGGTGTCAGTGTTTGGATGCTGATTATGGGGTGGATCCCTGGATATGGCAGTCTCTACATGGTCCATCCTTTCATCTCAGCTCCAAACTTTGTCTCTGTAACTCCTTCCATGGGTGTTTTGTTCCCAATTCTAAGGAGGGGCATAGTGTCCACACTTCAGTCTTCATTTTTCTTGAGTTTCATGTGTTTAGGAAATTGTATCTTATATCTTGGGTATCCTAGGTTTTGGGCTAATATCCACTTATCAGTTAGTACATATTGTATGAGTTCCTTTGTGAATGGGTTACCTCACTCAGGATAATGCCCTCCAGGTCCATCCATTTGGCTAGGAATTTCAAAAATTCATTCTTTTTAATAGCTGAGTAGTACTCCATTGTGTAGATGTACCACATTTTCTGTATCCATTCCTCTGTTGAGGGGCATCTGGGTTCTTTCCAGCTTCTGGCTATTATAAATAAGGCTGCTATGAACATAGTGGAGCATGTGTCCTTCTTACCAGTTGGGGCATCTTCTGGATATATGCCCAGGAGAGGTATTGCTGGATCCTCCGGTAGTACTATGTCCAATTTTCTGAGGAACCGCCAGACTGATTTCCAGAGTGGTTGTACAAGCCTGCAATCCCACCAACAATGGAGGCGTGTTCCTCTTTCTCCACATCCATGCCAGCATCTGCTGTCACCTGAATTTTTGATCTTAGCCATTCTGACTGGTGTGAGGTAGAATCTCAGGGTTGTTTTGATTTGCATTTCCCTGATGATTAAGGATGTTGAACATTTTTTCAGGTGCTTCTCTGCCATTCGGTATTCCTCAGTTGAGAATTTTGTGTTCAGTTCTGAGCCCCATTTTTTAATGGGGTTATTTGATTTTCTGAATTCCACCTTCTTGAGTTCTTTATATATGTTTGATATTTGTCCCCTATCAGATTTAGGATAGGTAAAGATCCTTTCCCAATCTGTTGGTGGTCTTTTTGTCTTATTGACGGTGTCTTTTGCCTTGCAGAAACTTTGGAGTTTCATTAGGTCCCATTTGTCAATTCTCGATCTTACAGCACAAGCCATTGCTGTTCTGTTCAGGAATTTTTCCCTTGTGCCCATATCTTCCAGGCTTTTCCCCACTTTCTCCTCTATAAGTTTCAGTGTCTCTGGTTTTAAGTGAAGTTCCTTGATCCACTTAGATTTGACCTTAGTACAAGGAGATAAGTATGGATCGATTCGCATTCTTCTACATGATAACAACCAGTTGTGCCAGCACCAATTGTTGAAAATGCTGTCTTTCTTCCACTGGATGGTTTTAGCTCCCTTGTCAAAGATCAAGTGACCATAGGTGTGTGGGTTCATCTCTGGGTCTTCAATTCTATTCCATTTGTCTACTTGTCTGTCTCTATACCAGTACCATGCAGTTTTTATCACAATTGCTCTGTAGTAAAGTTTTAGGTCAGGCATGGAAGTTCCACCAGAGGTTCTTTTATCCTTGAGAAGAGTTTTTGCTATCCTCGGTTTTTTGTTATTCCAGATGAATTTGCAAATTGCTCCTTCTAATTCGTTGAACAATTGAGTTGGAATTTTGATGGGGATTGCATTGAATCTGTAGATTGCTTTTGGCAAGATAGCCATTTTTACAATGTTGATCCTGCCAATCCATGAGCATGGGAGATCCATCCATCTTCTGAGATCTTCTTTAATTTCTTTCTTCAGAGACTTGAAGTTTTTATCATACAGATCTTTCACTTCCTTTGTTAGAGTCACGCTGAGATATTTTATATTATTTGTGACTATTGAGAAGGGTGTTGTTTCCCTAATTTCTTTCTCAGCCTGTTTATTCTTTGTATAGAGAAAGGCCATTGACTTGTTTGAGTTAATTTTATATCCAGCTACTTCACCGAATCTGTTTATCAGGTTTAGGAGTTCTCTGGTGGAATTTTTGGGGTCACTTATATATACTATCATATCATCTGCAAAAAGTGATATTTTGACTTCCTCTTTTCCAATTTGTATCCCCTTGATCTCCTTTTGTTGTCGAATTGCTCTGGCTAATACTTCAAGTACTATGTTGAAAAGGTAGGGTAAAAGTGGGCAGCCTTGTCTAGTCCCTAATTTTAGTGGGATTGCTTCCAGCTTCTCTCCATTTACTTTGATGTTGGCTACTGGTTTGCTGTAGATTGCTTTTATCATGTTTAGGTATGGGCCTTGAATTCCCGATCTTTCCAGAACTATTATCATGAATGGGTATTGGATCTTGTCAAATGTTTTTCTGCATCTAACGAGATGATCATGCGGTTTTTGTCTTTGAGTTTGTTTATATAATGGATTACATTGATGGATTTTCGTATATTAAACCATCCCTGCATCCCTGGAATATAACCTACTTGGTCAGGATGGATGATTGCTTTAATGTGTTCTTGGATTCGGTTAGCGAGAATTTTATTGAGGATTTTTGCATCAATATTCATAAGAGAAATTGGTCTGAAGTTCTCTATTTTTGTTGGATCTTTCTGTGGTTTAGGTATCAGAGTAATAGTGGCTTCATAAAATGAGTTGGGTAGAGTACCTTCTACTTCTATCTTGTGAAAAAGTTTGTGCAGAACTGGAATTAGATCTTCTTTGAAGGTCTGATAGAACTCTGCACTAAACCCGTCTGCTCCTGGGCTTTTTTTGGCTGGGAGACTATTTATAACTGCTTCTATTTCTTTAGGGGATATGGGACTGTTTAGAAGGTCAACTTGATCCTGATTCAACTTTGGTACCTGGTATCTGTCCAGAAATTTGTCCATTTCGTCCAGGTTTTCCAGTTTTGTTGAGTATAGCCTTTTGTAGAAGGATCTGATGGTGTTTTGGATTTCTTCAGGATCTGCTGTTATGTCTCCCTTTTCATTTCTGATTTTGTTAATTAGGATTTTGTCCCTGTGCCCTCTAGTGAGTCTAGCTAAGGGTTTATCTATCTTGTTGATTTTCTCAAAGAACCAACTCCTCGTTTGGTTAATTCTTTGAATAGTTCTTCTTGTTTCCACTTGGTTGATTTCACCCCTGAGTTTGATTATTTCCTGCCGTCTACTCCTCTTGGGTGAATTTGCTTCCTTTTTTTCTAGAGCTTTTAGATGTGTTGTCAAGCTGCTAGTATGTGCTGTCTCCCGATTCTTCTTGGAGGCACTCAGAGCTATGAGTTTCCCTCTTAGAAATGCTTTCATTGTGTCCCAAAGGTTTGGGTATATTGTGGCTTCATTTTCATTAAACTTTAAAAAGTCTTTAATTTCTTTCTTTATTCCTTCCTTGACCAAGGTATCATTGAGTAGAGTGTTGTTCAGTTTCCACGTGAGTGTTGGCTTTCTATTATTTTTTTTTTTTTGTTATTGAAGATCAGCCTTAGTGCATGGTGATCTGATAGGATACATGGGACAATTTCAATATTTTTGAATCTGTTGAGGCCTGTTTTTTGACCTATTATGTGGTCAATTTTGGAGAAGGTACCATGAGGTGCTGAGAAGAAGGTATATCCTTTTGTTTTAGGATAAAATGTTCTGTAGATATCTGTCAGATCCATTTGTTTCATCACTTCTGTTAGTTTCAGTGTGTCCCTGTTTAGTTTCTGTTTCCATGATCTGTCCATTGGTGAAAGTGCTGTGTTGAAGTCTCCCACTATTATTGTGTGAGGTGCAATGTGTGCTTTGAGCTTTACTAAAATTTCTTTAATGAATGTGGCTGCCCTTGTATTTGGAGCATAGATATTCAGAATTGAGAGTTCCCCTTGGAGGATTTTACCTTTGATGAGTATGAAGTGCCCCTCCTTGTCTTTTTTGATGACTTTGGGTTGGAAGTCAATCTTATCAGATATTAGGATGGCTACTCCAGCTTGTTTCTTCATACCATTTGCTTGGAAAATTGTTTTCCAGCCTTTCATTCTGAGGTAGTGTCTATCTTTTTCTCTGAGATGTGTTTCCTGTAAGCAGCAAAATGTTGGGTCTTTTTTGTGTAGCCAGTTTGTTAGACTATGTCTTTTTATTGGGGAGTTGAGACCATTGATGTTAAGAGATATTAAGGAAAAGTAATTGTTGCTTCCTGTTATTTTAGTTGTTAAAGGTGGCATTCTGTTCTTGTGGCTGTCTTCTTTTAGGTTTGTTGAGGGATTACCTTCCTGTTTTTTCTAGGGCGTTCTTGTATTGTTTTTTGTTTTTTTTTTCTGTTATTATCCTTTGAAGGGCTGGATTCGTGGAGAGATAATGTGTGAATTTGGTTTTGTCATGGAATACTTTGGTTTCTCCATCTATGGTAATTGAAAAATTAATTTTCCAAATCCACCTTCGTCTAGTGTATGGATCCACATGCACTCTATATAGTATTATCTTATTGTAATGCCTTTTAAGATTGTATTCTAACATAGCTAAAGCCTTTTCCCAGTGTTTTTAGATTCCAGATAGCAGCAAGGAGTTTAACCTATTCAGTAACTAATTAAGCACTACCATAAAACAATAAAACACTAGCCATTATTTCAGTTGTCTGCAGAAAGAGTCTAAAATATAAAAAAGAAATTCAATGAGACATAAAATAATATTTTGAAATAATAATACAAAAATTATAAAATCTTGAAGAAACTGAAAAAAATTATAGGTATATATTACCTACATATTGAAATGAAGGGGTTAAAAGAAAACCAATATAAGAACCCATGTTCTTGAAATGTGGTAATGGTATCATGGCAGGGAAAGTACCATAAAAGTCCAGGACTAGATGGATTTAGCAATGAGTTCTACCAGACTACAGAATATATTTTGCAAATGTATCTGCATTTGTGTTTCTCTGATATACTTTCCTTTCTGTGGTTGCATAGGTCACATCATGAATGTGCAGGTCATGGGACAACTTTCAGAAGCTGGTTCTCTCCTTTCAAAAGTAGTTTCCAGGTTTGCAAACGTAGTAGAAAAAAGATTCATACTGCATTAAAAAAATCACCATAATCAAACTGGATCTACATCATAGATATGCCCTCATAATCATAATTTACCACATATGAAACAATATAATAGAACACCTATGCATATCTAAGGGCAAAAATTATATGAACGTTTCTATATATTCATATAGAACCATTTTACTTTATACTTGAAAGGGTCTCTTCAGGTTCTATCACACTGTTGTTGGGCATTTCGTCTAATGTCATCCTCATTGGGTCCTGAAAGCCTCCCACAACCATGCTGTCTGGGACTTAGTAGTGGTTCTTCCCATTCCCCATTCCCCACGCCACACTACTAGATATTTCTATTCATTCTCTTGGCCCTCAGGGCTTCTTTCCTGTCTTCCTCATACCAGATACTGCCTCCTTTTTTTCCCTCCACCTCCCCTGTTTCACACATGTCCCTCCATACCTCTGCCTCCAATGACTATGTTGTTCAATGTTCTAAGTGAGATTGGAGATTGAAGCATCCACATTTGGGCTTTCCCTCTTCTTAAGCTTCATATGGTCTGTGAATTCTTCATGGATATTCTGAACTTTTGGGGTAATATCCAATTATCAGTGAGTATATACCATATATTCATACATATCTCCTTTGGTGTCTGGGTTACTTCACTCAGGATATTTTCTAGTTCCATGCATTTTCCTGAAAAAAAAAAAAAAAAAAAAAAAAAAACAAATCCGATGTCCTCATTTTGAATAGCCGAGTGGTCTTTTTTTTGTTTTGTTTTGTTTTTGTTTTTTGTTTTTGTTTTTGTTTTTGTTTTGTTTTGTTTTGTTTTGTTTTGTTTTTTTGGGACAGGATCTCCCTGTATAGCCCTGGCTGTCCTGGAAATCACTCTGTAGACCAGGCTGCCCTTGAACTTAGAAATCTGCCTGCCTCTTGAGTAGTCTTTCACTTGGTAAATGTACCACATTTTCTGTAACTATTTTTCGGTTGAAGGACATCTGGGTTGTTTCCAGCATTCAGCTATTATAATTAAGGCTGCTGTAAACACCGATATGGTAGAGCATTTTGGGGTATATGCCCAGAAGTTGTATATATGGATATTCAGATAGACTTATTTCCAAATTTGTGAAGAAATGCCAGATTGTTTTCCAGATGATGGAATCTGGAAAACACTTTGCAATCCCACCAGCAACGATAAAGTGTTCTTTTTATCTACATTTGCTCTAGCAGCTATTGTCTCCTGACATTTTGATCTTAACCATTCTGATTGGTGTAAGATGGAATCTCAGGGTGGTTTTGATTTGTATTTCACTATAAATAAGGATGTTGAACATTTCTTTAGGTACTTCTCAGGCTTTAGAGATTCCTCAATTGAGAATTTTGTTTAGATCTAGAGCCCATTTTTTCATTAGGGTGTTTGATTTTCTGGAGTCTAGCTTCTTGAATTCTTTTTATATTTTGAATATTAGCCCTTGATCAGATGTAGGGTTAGTAAAGATCTTTTCTCCATTAGTAGGTTGCCATTTTGTCCTATTGACAGTGTCCTTTGCCTTACAGAACCTTTTCAGTTTCAGGAGGTCCCATTTGTTAATTGACCAAGATATGATTTCTGACAGGAACATGGCATGACTGTCCTAAAAGAGGCTATGCCAGCAACTGACTGAGGCAGATGCAGATATTTACAGCCAACCATTGGTCTAAACCCAGGAACCCATATGGAAGAGTTTGGGGAAAGACTGAAGGAACTGAAGGGAATTGCAACCCTATAGGAAGAACAACAGCATGAAAAAACTAGATTTCCCAGAATTCTCAGGTACTAAGACACCAACCAAAGAGCGTACATGTACTAGTCCATGACCCCTAATATACATATGTAGCAGAGGATTGCATTGTCTGGCCTCAGTGTAATGAGGGTGTGTGCTTGTCCTGTGGAAGCTTTATGTCCCCAGAAAAGGGGAATTCTAGAGAGGTGGGTGGGAGAGTAACCTTTTAGAGAAAGGAGGGAAGTGTGGTAGGGGCCTCATGGAGGGGGTATCCTGAAGGGGATAACATTTGAAATATAAATAAAAAAATAATTAATAAAAGGGATAGTATGACATAGTTTAAAATATCTTCAAAACAGGAGCATGAAAGTAATTGGATATAGGATGATAAATTTAATTTTAGAGGTTTTCGGTTTATGGTAGTATGGTAGTCAAAATTCTTTAAAGAAAAAACTGAAATATTTGTGTGTTTGTGTGTGTGTGTGTGTGTGTGTGTGTGTGTGTGTGTGTGTGTGTAGAGGGATTTATACACTGTGGTCCAGCCCAGGTATTTAAATGTAGATGTCTATGGTCAAAAAGTCAAGGAATCCAATAGATCTTCTGTCCACAGGACTGAATTTCCCAGATGTTCTTCAGTATGTTGGGCTCTCAAAGAAATATACTTTAAAACCTTCAAAAGAACAAGCATACCTGTGAGAATGAAGACAAGCAGGCAAAAACCAAAGGGGTCTTCTATGTGCTTTACATAGGCTAGCACAAGAATATGTGGCCCAGAGTTAGGATAGGTTTTTAGACCTCAAATGAGGCAAAGAACCAAAAATCACTTATAGTTATATCCAGTGCTTTTCACTTTTACTTAGTTCCCTATTCAGTAAAGTTAACAACTAAGACTAGCAATCACAAAGGTAGAAGTCATAGAAGTAATATGCCTGGCCACCTATCTCCTATATAACAACCAAATAGACAAGTAAAAAAATTCAGACAAAGAAGCTTTTTTCAATAATGAAATATTGGGAAGAGAAACAAGGGAATAGGTGTTGCGAACTCTGTCTTACAGTTTAAACACAATGTACACGTTTAAACAGGAGGTGGTATATTTATGCCCACCACTGACATGTTAACAAAGCTCCTGTTCTATGGTCAAAGTTGTCAATTTTGCGTGAAATTTTTACTCAGAAGCAATTTATGCCTCTAGTTGTCACCATAGCTTCAGTCTTATTATGATTTGAATATAAAATATTTTGAGTAGGCTAATATATTTAAACAGTTTGTCTCCAGCTAGAGACAATGTTTGGGAAGGTTATGGAACATTTAGGAATGTTTTTACGAACAGTTCCCATATTGTTCTACAATGAATATTAGCCAAAAATCCAATATATCTAGAAAAGAAAGAAAAAGTAGCTCAATCAAGTCTAAGTGGATCAAGGAACTCCACATAAAACCAGAGACACTGAAACTTATAGAGAAGAAAGTGGATCAAAGCCATTAAGATATGGGCACAGGGGGAAAATTCTTGAACAGAAGAGCAATGGCTTGTGCTGTAAGATTGAGAATCCACAAACCGGACCTCAGAAAATTGCAAAGATTCTGTAAGGCAAAAGACACAGTCAATAAGACAAAAAGGCCACTAAAAGATTAGGAAAGGATCTTTACCTATCCTAATTCATATATGAGACTAATATCCAATATATATAAAGAACTCAGGAAGATGAATTCCAAAAAAATCAAATAACCCTATTAAAAATTGGGGTACAGAGCTAAACAAAGAATTCTCAACTGAGGAATACAGAATGTAGGAGAAGCAAAAAGATGTTCAACAGCCTTAATCATCAGGGAGATACAAATCAAAACACCCTTGAGATTCTACCTCACACCAGTCAGAATGGCTAAGATCAAAAATTCAGATGACAGTAGATGCTGGCAGGGATGTGGAGAAAAAGTAACACTCCTCCATTATTGCTGAGATTGCAAGCTGGTACAACCACTCTGGAAATCAATCTCATGGTTCCTCAGAAAATTGGACATAGTACTACAGGAAGATCCAGCAATACCTCTCCTGGGCATATACCCAGAAGATGTTTCAACTTGTAATAAGGACATAAGCTCCACTATGTTCATATCAGCCTAATTTATAATAGCCAGAAGCTGGAATCTCTCACCTCCCAGGTCTCTGGTGCATTCTAGGGCATCCTTGAAACATCCTATTTCCCGAATTTGCCTTTTTCCATTCTTTCTGCTGGCCCTCAAGACTTCAGTCATTTTCCCTTATCCAATACCCGATAAGAATCCATCCCACACTCTACCCCTTTCTACTTTCTGTCCCATGTTCGTTCTTCGCTCCCCACTTGTGGTTGCTTTCTTCTCCCTCCCAATTGGGACTGAGATGTCTTCACTTGGGTACTTCAGCTTGTTGAGCTCTTAGAGTTCTGTGGACTGTATCCTGTGTATTCTGTATTTTTTGTTATTGTTTGTATGGTTTGGTTTATTTTCAAGTTCAAACTTAGTTCGACCATCTAGCACTCACTGCATGAATGCTGGCAAGTGACCTTGAGTCCAAAAAACACTGGGTTTATATACAGTATAGGAATTATATGAATATTTACAGAAAAGGTGACTAGAAGGTGTAATAGTACTGAAGTGGGTGGTGGGTAATGAGTGTCTGTTTAAGGACTAACTTTATGGCCAGTTTTAACTTTCTGTGACCTGACCTCTGCTTACCTTTTAATTTTTCCATGGTCTCCCTTGAGCTTGCTTTTTCTCTAAGGTCTCAAGGATAGGTACTTGGAGTTCTTTCCAGCAGGAGTTTTGGTTTTTGCAGACACAGAGGCAGAGAGAATGTGTCCTTATTATGGGCCCTGTCATTGTAACTCTAGGGGAGGGAGAGGCAGCCCAGGCTCTTGAAGAGGATGCAGCACAGAAACCACCTGTCTGCTGTCTGCATAGCCTGAGGGGAAGGGGGAAGGGGGAAAGGAGGATGGGAGCCTCTGTCTGTACAACACTGAAGTCTCTCTAGTATCAGTAATCTGAGGGTTACAACATTCTCCCCTCTTTTTGGTGACACTAGAGGCCAATCTTGGACTCTTTATAGACCTAAATCGTCTGTGCTAACTGGTTTGTACTGGGACTTCATCACTATCAGTTGAATAGTCCCTAATTTCTGCTTTATATACTGCAAAAGCTTTTTGATTATGCATGGCCCAAATGTGAGCAGCAACAAAAAAATTATAAGGGGCCCTGTAATTGTGGAAATGAGAGTAGTTAACCTTGGGGAATTTTCAAATAGGGAATGATGCCAGCTTTTGGAGTTTTCTTGTTCTCTTTGGTACCTCTCTATGCTTTCTCTAATCTTAGCTATTGATTCTTTGATGATTCCAGAGTGATTTACACAAAACCAACATTCTTTGAATACATCAACACACAAGCCTCCCTGATGCAGGGACACAAAGTCTAACCCTTGTCTGTTCTGTTCAACTACCTCAGCCAGGGAATCTACATTTCACTCTAGGTGTGCAATGTATTTTTATAAGCATTGGCTGTCTTGATCTGTATCTAATTTAAGGCTGTATAGTTATTCTCTTGCAATGTTAGGGCTTCTATCCCAGTGCCTGCTCGAGGTAGCCCTGCTCCCAAAATTTTAGCCAACGTTAGGGAAATAGTTTCTCTCTTCTGTCTTTTGAGGTCTCCCCCAACATGCCCTATTAGGTTCTTTAGCACTATTTCTTCAGAATAATAGGTTATGTGTGGCACCAATTGGACTAGAATAGAGAACTCCTTTGCAGTAGGGGAATTAAGAACCTCTCCATGCACACACAGAGTCAACCCTGTTGAACAGGCCCACCATGCCTGTTTGGGGGAAATAACCCACTTGGAATGAACCATGGGGGTATTTTGGTTACAAAGATGCTGATGTAATTAGGGAACTTTTCCCAGGTAGGTCCCTTGTCCTGATATGGTCTGCAGGGTTAAGGTTCCGCCTTCCTGGGACCATCTGCATGCAGTGTCTCTCTCAGACTCATATTTATATATAAATCCAACACGTTCATAAAAAGGGGTTCTGGCATAATAACACAGCCAGCAGGAGATGGTTAGCTCTGGTTGGGAGCTGGTCAAAAAATGATAGGGTTTTAGCATTATTGACCAGAGCAGATCTACCAGGGGCCCCCTGCTGGGGAAGGACTGGGAAGTCAACAAACACTGGTCTGAGAATGGACTTTGGCATAGGTTTTTCAGGGCAAGACCTCTTGGTATAGGTTTAGGGTTTGCCAGAATTTGGTTTGGTCCTACAGTCACAGTCAGGGGGTTTACTATTGGTTTTATCAGGAGCCTAATTGTAAAAATGAGTTTAAGTTTTTCCCCCCAATAATATAAAGTAGGAGGACTCAAGGTTTCCCAGTTTCCCAGTCCTTTTCCTGATTTCCTAGGCTGGTGAACTTAAGTTGAACTTCAGATTCCCTCCCCTGTCAGGCGACTGTGATAAGATCTTCCTTTGATACCTTCCATCCTGATGTTTCACAACCCCAAAAAGCATAATAGAATTGTTCTGGTTCCCCATATGCCACAGTTCTCTTTCCCCCAGGCATATAAAAAGTCTCCCTAAGTCTACTTAGGGTGTGAATGCTGTAAAATGTGTTGGGTGTCAGGCCATGAGTTATCAGCCAGCCGGCACAGATCAAACATTAAATATGGATACCACGGCATCCCAAGTGGCTTTTCTGTATTAGCCTGTTGGGCCCAGTAACCCATTTCAGGATTCTCAATTGTCCAAGTCAAGTCATAAGGCTGCTGCAGGTTTTTGATCTCTGAATGGAGACATGAGCTGGGAACAACAGCACATGCAGTCAGTAAAAACAGCAATCTTAGGACCTGGTTAATTTTAACATGGAGGGATGAGTAGAACTCCAGCTCTTTTAATATTATGAAAATTGATCAATGCAGAAAACAAGGATGAACCAGTTCTGTGATACCTCAGTTCTAGGATTGTCATAGATTTAATAAAAAATGAAAATTTAGAACCAAACATTTGGAAACTAATGGGGGCAGGGGAAGGAGGGGTAGGTAGGATAGCCCACGTCTGGCCAGAGTTCCTCCTATGCTCTGGGCAGACGGACTTGGGAGGGCTGCTAGCCCTCAAGGCTTCTCTCCTGCCTTCCCAAACCTGAATGTGTTCATTTTTTCCTCCCCCTCCCATCTCCCACCTAGCCCCCCCCCCTCTCTCTCTCCCTCTCTCTCTCTCCCTCTCTCTTTCTCTGCCTCCTGTGATTTCTTTCTTCTCCCTTCCAAGGGTGATTAAAGCATTCTCACTTGGGCCCTTCTTGTTGTTAAGTTTCTTGAGTTCTGTGGATTGTATCCTAGGAAATCTGTACTTCTTTGGCTAATATCCTCTTATTATAGTTCATTTTACTTTGAGATTTTGTTTGTATTCTAGACAAGAACAGTGTTACATTTGTGGTAAAAATGATAAAATGTTGAGTAAATTAACAAAAAGAAATTTTAGTAATTTACTGTTTATTTACGATTACCTAGATTTTTTAATCATTATCACAGAGTATAAAGTAAAATGTGAACGTGAGAAAGAAATGTAGAGAAAGAATTGGAGGATAAGGATGGAAGGTGTTGAAATTTGGGTTTTGTTGTTATGAAAAGACACTATGACCACAGTAATTCCTATAAAGCAAAGCACTTTGCTGGGGCTGACATACAGTTACAGAGGTTTATTCCATTATTGTCTTGCTGAGGAGCATGGTAGTGTTCAGGAAGATCTTTTGTTAGAGCTAGAGATGAAGACAAGAGCTCTAAATCTTCATCCACAGGCAGCAAAAAGAGGCTGTCTACACACTGGCTAGATACTAGCATATATGATCTCAAAACCTGCCTCTAATGACAGCCTTCCTTGACTGAGCAGCAGAGTAGAGCTGGCCCTAGATTTGTGGCTTTCTGATCAGGTGCCTAGAGGGCATGGACATGGGAAACCTGGTCCTACCTCTTGTTTGCTGTGCAGTGGTTTGGACAAAGGAGAGACCCCTTCCCTCCCTTTTGCCCTCACCACCCTTGGCAGGAGAACTGTCCCTGATGGGGTCATGAGTCCGGGAAAGATGTCCCAATCACCTCTTGCAGCATTTGGGAGAGTAGGCCATGCACCTCATCTGAGCAGCAGGGAGGGAGCTGGCCCTGGTTTGGGGGATTACTGGTGAGCATGCTCAGAGGGAGTGAGAGCTAGAGACCTGGCTCCATCCCTTACCTGCTGTAGCACTTAGGAGGATGACGCCTCTACCTTGTCTGGGCAGCACAGTAAAGCTGGCCTTGATGGCAGGGGCACCAATGAGACAGCCCTGAGGGTATGGTAGCAGGAAAGTTGTTTCTGCCCCTTGTTGGCTGCAGCTTTGGAAAGGGAAGCTTGGGAAGGGTAGGAAAGCTCTTCCAGATAGTGGTAGTGTGGCAGAGCTGGTGGTCTGATTAGCCAGATAACTCTCAGGCCCAGATCCTGGGCCTTGAATTGCCCCACCACAACATTGACCCCCATTGGTGAACTGCTGAAATAGATTAAAATGGCCACCCTACAAATCCTATACTACAGGATCTCCATGACAAAGGGCAACAACAGAATATCTGAGAGGAGTTACAGTTATGCATTAGTACTGATAGTATAGTAGAAGGCAGAGGCCTCTTAAGACTCATTAAATGAACAACTTGGAAACAAAGAAGTGTAGATAAAAGGGCACACTGTGGGATATACACTGTGACACTACAAATTCCACAATGAGATTCTTATTCTGTTGGGGTGGTTGCAATGGTGTAAGCAGGATACAAGGTGATGAGGAGATAAGTGGGACTAAGGTGCATGATTTAAAACTCAGGAAGATCAAACAAAAAGTTTGAAAAAGAGTACCAACTTTTCAAACCATTATTGATTTCTATGTTAAAGGGAAAAAGTCAAACATACTCTAGGGTATATAACTATCTTCATAATATAAAAAAAAAAATACTAACTTTTCTGACATCTAGGTTTCTACCCTAAAAATTGAACTAATATCATGTAAACATGACATTTTGTGAGTTAACTGATATTTATTTTGATGAGTTATAGTAAGCTATATGTTTAGAAATAAGTTAGATACATGCACACATGTGTGCATGTGCATGTGTGTGTGTACACACACACACACACAAATACACACAATCTTATACACATAATTCTGGATATATGTTATATAAATCATGATTCTTTTTTCAGTACAGGAAATGAGCAACAAAACTGAATTTTTTAGCACATTCTAATTTATTAAAATTTTATTCTTCTTTCTCTTACAAAATCCACGGTGCAGATACCTATATCCCAGCTAATAGTTTTCTTGTAAATATCTAAAACAATTCGTACTCGTGTGGTAGTTAATACTCATAGCTACAGCCATACTTGGAAGGCTAAGACAGTAGGCCTTTGAGCTAAAAAAACAGCCTAAGGTAATTGTTGAAATTCTGTTTCAAGGCAGTAAAATATGCACATATACTTCATTACTCAATATTTTAAATGTTAGCAAGATAAATATTTATGATACAATTTTAATTTCTTTATATATGTGTGGTTCATGATAAGAATGTCAATGTTCAAATAAAATTTTCTTTACTGATTTTTATTTTGGGTGTCTCAGTTTGCATAAACATTTTCAGAGTAGCAGAAGCCTTATGAAACAAAGGTTTGAAATATCTGTTATTTCTCCTAAATTATATGTCCCTACTGAATATTCATTAAAGGATGGAATATCTCAAGCTTAATTATTTAATCTTCAATTTTTGTTTTAGATTAATTTTTTATATGCAGAAACATTGTCAGGATAGAGTTCTCATATACCATTTATATATTTTTCCTTTAATAGTAATACTTTATATAACCATAGTACATTTCTGAAAGTAACATCACTACTGTAATACTTGCTAAAGTATAAAATTATGGGGATTTCAGTAGTCCTTTTTCAGTAAAGTCCTTTTTCAGTATTGATTTGCCCAATGACTTCATTATTTTAACTTAATGTACAGCAGCTTACATTCCAAGGAATTCTTCTATTTTAGTTTTTACCTTGTTGTGATAAAATATTATGACATAAAGTGATTTATGGAAGATAGGGATTTTATTTTCTTTCATTTTTTTTATTTCTTTGCTTAATATTGAGGGATAGTTCACAATGGCAGGAGAGTCAGTGGGCAGGGATAGCAGCAAGGTGAGAGATCACATCTCCAGCCACATACAGAAAACAGAGAGGGAACTGGATGTGGGGAGATGTAATAAACTCTCAAACCTGTCTCTATTTGCATACTTCCTCCAGCAAGGCTTTAAGACATACAAGTTCCATAATCTTCTTAAACAGCACCACCTGGGATACTAATGTGTCTGAGGCTTTGGGGAAGCCAAGAGTTCTTAAATCTCAGATCATGGGGGAGCCAATTGTTCATATATCTAAACCTATGTGGGACAATTCTTACTCAAATATCACATCCTTTAAAATACATACCACTTCTAAATTATAATTTTATTCTTCCATCCTTCCTTCCTTCCTTCCTTCCTTCCTTCCTTCCTTCCTTCCTTCTTTCCTTCTTTCAATTACTCAAGAAATATGAAGAATGTCTTTATGCCAGGATACACCAAGAAAGTAAATCCATAGTCAGCCAAACTATATATAGACTAAACAAAACTAGATATAGACCTTTAAGTTATGGGCAGTAGAGATGGTTCAACTCGTGAAGTATTTCCTGCCAACCCTGACAGCCTGAGTTTGACTCTTATGTCCTACATTGTAGAGAAATAAAAGTGACTTCTGATGTCATCTGACCTATACATGCACACCATGGCATTTCTTCACAGGCATGTGTGTGTACACATGCACACACACACACACACACACACACACACACACCATCACCACCACCACCACCACCACCACCACCATACCACACCACACAACCAAGTGGGAGGGATGGAGGGAGAGATGAAGGAAAGGAGACGGAGAGACAGAGACAGAGACAGACAGACAGACAGTGACAGAGAAAGAGGGAGGGAGAAAATACTTAATTTTCTCTCTTTAAAAAATATAGTCTTGACAGGTTTTTCCCTCCCCTTTATGGGAGTATTTCAGCTAATTCCATCCCTTTGGAGTCCTGTGAAGCTCTTGCTTTCTTGGCATCTGGGACTTTCTGTTTTTTACCACCAGTTCCTCATCCCCCATTTACTATACACCCCTGTTCAATGTCCTGACCCTCTGAACATCTCTCCTGTCTTCTCCCATACCTGATTCTTCCCCTCTTTTTCCCCTCCCCCTCTTCTCTTCTTCACAATTCCCTCTCATCATCTACGTCCCTTGATTATTTTGTTCCCCCTTTTAAGTAGGACGGAAGCATCCACTCTTTGGTCTTACTTCCTCTTGAAGTTCATGTAGTTCATGAGTTGTATCGTGGGTATTCGACACTCTTTGCCTAATGCTAGAGCAGTGAGGCAGGAGTGGGTAGAAGGTTGGGGGAGCACCCTCATAGAATCAGGGTAAGGGGGGATGGGATATGGGGGTTGTAGATGGAAAATATGGAATGGAGATAACATTTGAAATGCAAATAAGTAAAGTGTCCAATTAAAAAAAAGTATTTAGAAACAGTGTGAATAAGGATGGCCCACATAAGGTTCATATATTTGAATAAATACTGAGTAACATTATTTGAAAGAGTTAGCAGGTATGGCCTTGTTGGGATAAGTATGACCTTGTTGAAATGGGTATAACGTTTTTGGAAGTATTGACACTGGGTATTATTTTGATATTTTAAAATGTCCATTATAAGTCCAGAGTTTCTCTCTTCTTTCTACCTGAAGATTCTCTCGCTACTGCTAAATTAACATGTCTACCTACATACTACTGCACTCCCACCACAGTAAGAATGAACTAAATCTCTGAAACTGTAAGTAAGTCATGATTAAATGGTTTCATTTTACAATATTTTCCTGGTGATGGTATCTTGTTGTATTAATAGAACACTTATTAAGCCATAGGATCTCACTACATAGCTCAAATTTCCTTGGAAAGTATGATTTTTCTGCGTTAGCCTCCTGAATACTGCACATAAAAATTATGTCTTACCAATACCAGTTATTTTCCCCTTTTGGAACAGACTATCCTAAAGATCTAGAGTAGAAAATTATTTTCTCCACAAAAATTTCATTTTTTAACAACTTCACTAACCATTACTATCTCTCATTTTAAATTCCATCTTAAAAATAATTTTGTAAATTAATTAGTAATGTCAAAACTATCTTCCATTCACTTTCCTATTTTGTTTATTTTCTCATTCTGTATAGTGCTTAAGATAAATATTCATGTATATGCTGATATGGTATAATTCAACATGTGAGCCATTAACCAAAGGGGAAAATGGTCCATGATCAAGCACTTACCTTTGCCAAACCCCTAATCATTAATAGGTTCTTATGATATCTTGTTGAAATTCATAGCTATCATAAAGCTCTAAAACTAGAAGAATTTTATTATTTGTCTATGTTCACAAAAGAGTACCTAAAGAGATGTCTTAATAGTTAACTGAGATTGTTATTGAATCACAAGGGCAGAATTTGAATTTACAGCATACATATTGTTCATACAGCAACAATTTGGGCACTAGGTATAGAGAAATGACTCAAATTTAGAAGGGGATATTAGCAAGACTATTGTTAGAGTTTGCTGGCTTCAAATATAGCCAAACCCTGGGATGTATAACTCCAGAGGAGACACCCTACCCTCCCTATCTTGATTGTTTGATTCATAATGCTTTCTTTTCGCACCCTCACAAAGTTCAAATATACTCACAGAAAGACACACACATAAAATGTATACATACATATATACATACATACACATAATACACCCTATTTTGGATAATAAAGGACACAAGTTAAGGGCTTCTCAATGATCTCTCTGTTAAAATATAGTTCACTGCTAAAACATTTTATCACATAAGATATCTTATGGATATCTTCATTGTGGGAATAATCATATGTTATATTTCACATTAATTCTAAATGCATCAATTCACACAATAAAATCAGACTACTTCGTCTTCTTTTTTTTCTTTTTTCTTTTCTTTTCTTTTTTTTTTTTTTTTTTTTTTTTTTTTTTTTTTTGAGACAGAGTTTCTCTGTATAGCCCTGGCTGTCCTAGAACTCACTTTGTAGACCAGGCTGGCCTCGAACTCAGAAATCCACCCACCTCTGCCTCCCGAGTGCTGGGATAAAAGGCGTGCACAACCACGCCCAGCATAACATCAGACTATTTATTTAGTCTTCAATAACCTGCATGAAAAATGGAATTAAAAATAGTTATTAATGTTGTTTAGTGACAATTAACATTTTAAATTAATCTAGTATTCTAAGGTACACATGGAAACATATTCTCAGACATTTAACATCATGTTACAAAAGAATTTTATCTATAATTTCCAATTTAAGAACTTCTAGAAAAGACATCTTGTCTTAAAGAAATACTATTCTTGAATTGGAGAGATTGCTCAGTGGTTAGGAGTGATAGCCAGTACTCTTCCAGAGAAAACATTTGATTCTCTACACATTCTTTGTAAGTTGAAATCATCAATGAATCCAGTTTCAGGGGGTCTGATCCAGGTACCAGGCTTGTAATCTGGTGGTTGGGAGCTCTTAGGAACTCTAGAAAGTCCCAGAGACCTGGGATGTGAGAGGCTCCCGGAACTCGATGGTGATCTTAGCCGAAATGCCCAACAGTGGGGAGATGGAACCTGGAAAGAACACCTCCAATTGATAGACAGGGCCCCTAGTGTCTCTAACAGCAACTGACTGAAACAGATGCAGATAATTACAGCTAATCTTTGGACGCATGCAGAAGAGTTAGGGAAAAGTTTGAAGGAACTGAAGAAGATGACAACCCCATAGAATTACCAAGAGTGTCAATTAACCCAAACTCCCTGGAAGATCTGAGAGACTAAGCCACCAGCCAAAGAGCATACTTGGGCTAGTCCAGGGCCCCTGGCACATATGGAGCAGAGCACTGCCTTTTCCAGCCCAGTAGGAAAGGATAGACCAAATCCTGGAGAGACTTGATGCATCAGGGATGCTGGTGTAGGATATGTTGAGGTGAGATGGGGTGGATGGCTTGTGGAACACCCTCTCAGAGAAAATGGGGAAGAAGAATGGGTTGAAGAACTGTAGGAGATGGGATCAGGAGGTGGGATACTTGGAATGTAAAAAATTAAAATAAAATACAAACTTACTTCAACATCAATAGCTAGTCAAGTCATTGCTTTCTTCATACTTGTCAGCAATGATGATGTTATGAAAATTTTAGAGAGAATATGATTTCATCAAATGCATCCGTGTCTCAAAGGAAGACATGCCAATTTTGACATACTATTAATAACTCCAAAGATAAGCTAACATTTTCCCTCCCCATATCCTGTTTCTATGGGTATAAAACCTGCCTGGGAAAAACAAAATTTGTCAGCTTGATGAGGTTTTTTGTTTTTGTTTTTGTTTTTGTTTTTGTCTTGCTGTCCATTCTTTGTGTTTCTTGTCCCCCAATCTCTCCACAGGTAGTTTCTCAGACCCTGTTCGATTGTTCCATGGGTCAGGACAGTCGAGATTCAAGAATGCTCATGGTAAAAGGAAATTCTAGATGTTACTGAAGGACTCACCCATCTCTAAGCTCAAAGAAAAAAACTACCCTAATTCCTTCCAGGGCTGTGTCTAATGAACATTAAGATATTTTTCTAACAGATGCAGAATATAAAAATTCCTTCAACATATTAAAAACATTGTAGGTATTTGGTGAGTATATTGATGACTTTAATATTCTTACACATCATTGTCATTCACAAAGAACAATTTAACAAAGTAAGAATCTGTTGAATAATGCCTTGCTATGTAGTGTAAGAGGTAGCATAAGATTTTAAAATTTGAAAAAAAGTGATTCAAAAAGCTTTAGTGTAGTAACCAATGGATTTAAATATTAGTATTATAAAAACACAATCAGTATAAAAATCAAGTCCAGTTTCTTTCCAGTCATCTACCATCTCTAATTATTATTTCAGGCACTGAAATTCAGCATGTCATCTAATTCTAGATGCATAAGACTATAATATCTTAAAATAGTATTGATGAATATGAGATACAGAATCTATATTAAGTAAAATTGTTACTTCACTTATGCTTAATTTTATTAAGGCAATATTTTCTGATAGCAATCATACTTATTTTTACACTTTAGTAATTTTAATAAACAGTTATTTAATTTTCAAATTGGTAATGTCAGTTTTGAATTGATTTACCAAATCAGTTGAATTGTAAATATTTACCAATATTGGAAGATAAGTAAATGTTTACATTATTATATTAGTTATTTCATAGTTGGAATGAACACATATCTGTAAAGAGATGGTCTCTTAGAAAAGACAGATGTTATAATTCTAACAACAAATTTGTTCTTATTCTTAAGTGGAGAAAACTTATTTATTAAGTTTCATAAAAATATGATTTCCTCTTCATTGTCTTCCAGACAAAATGGTGTTGATCATAAGAATTCACAAGACTTTGGTAGCACAAAGAAAACCTGCACAAGTTCAAGATAGATGAGATCCCAACACTTAGATGGGGAAATGGACATAGACTCTGTTCTCAATTGAGACACTCAGGCATATGAAAGAACTTTTTTTTTTTGATGTAATATTTCTGGGCATGTCAACCACATTCCAGAGTTGACTATATGCCTACAGAGAGTTGGCCAACACATGTTATTTTTGTGGACTTCTTTGATGTTGTTTGTTTTGGCTTTCTCTCTCTCTTTCTTTCTTTCTCTCTCTCTCTCTCTGTGTATGTGTGTGTGTGTGTGTGTGTGTGTGTGTGTGTGTGTGTTTTGTGTTTGTGTGTGTGTGATTTTCTGAGGCTTTTTGATTTCATGATTTTTTGTTGTTGTTGATTCAGGCTTTTTTGCTTTTTTCATTTAGAGAGAGAAAGAAAGAGAGAGAAAGAGAGAGAAAGAACATTAAATTGGATGGGTATGATGGTTGTAAAAAGTCTGGGAGGTATTCAGGGATGGGACACATGCTCAAAATATATTGTATGAAAAATTGTTAATAATAATAATAATAATAATAGAAATTACTTTATCCTAATCTCTCTCTCTCACACACACACAATACACATGTAGTTATGTATACTATTTTAAATTCCCACAAATCATCATTGTAAAAAAACCTCTTAAGTTCTTAGAGCAGCAACAATAAGGCAGTTCATCTCATTTTTTGACTCACCATGTTAACCCTCCAAAACTAGAGTAAATTCTGTTACTGAAACTCTTTGTCCAAATTAATGAGCTTTATTTTCTGTCAGACATAATTATCTCTCTAAACTGGGCTTAGAAAAAATAGCATAATATATGTAACAGGATAGGGTGTTGTCTTAGTCAGGGTTTTTATTCCTGGACAGAACATCATGACCACGAAGCAATTTGGGGAGGAAGGTATTTATTGGCTTACATCAACAAGGAGGTCAGGACTGGAACTCAAACAGGTCAGGAAGCAGGAGCTGATGCAGAAGGGATGGAGGGATGTTCTTTACTGGCTTGCTTCCCCTGGCTTGCTCAGCCTGCTCTCTTATAGAACCCAAGACTACCAGCGCAGAGATGGTCCCACCCACAAGGGGGCTTCCCCCCTTGTTCATTAATTGAGAACATGCCTTACAGTTGGATCTCATGGAGGCATTTCCTCAACTGAAGCTCCTTTCTCTGTGATAACCCCAGCTGTGTCAAGTTGACACAATACTAGCCAGTACAGGTGTATATACTCCAAAATCTGCAAGATAATATGTTTTTTCAAGGGTTGGAGATTTCTAAAGATATTTTGGTTACTTTGGATTTGTAGAAACTTGACTGAATATTATAAAATTATTTACCAGAACATCTTATCTTCTCAGGGTACACTTAAGATGTGAGTCAAACTCTGTAAAGTAGAGAGCATATCAAATTCTCGAAATAGTTTAAAGCACAGCATGATCAACTTGAGTTTTCCAGCAAACAGAAATGAATTATTTTAATCTGACTTGGCTTTTATTTTATTTTATTGAATTTGGAAAAAAATCTTTGAGAAAGAATGTGTTTATCATTAATCCCCTTGAGTTAAGGCAACATTAAATGGAGAATGGAGGCTAGAAAATGTAAGACATATTGAGAGAATTTGGATGTCGGTGGACAAAACATTTCATTGTGCATACATTTTATGTTTTTTAACATCTTATGTTCATATTTTTAATCACAAAGCCACAAGACCTTGAAATGAAACTTTGTAAAATGAAATTCATACCAAAAATATATATGTTGAATTTGTTTAAAACTAAAATTAGCATATCTTAGAATTGGGAATGATTAAAAAGCATTGGGAACTCTGTGTGTTTTACATTCGCCAATGATACTAGTGCTAATGAAACATGGTCAAACTTTTCAGATACATTAACTTTAGATATGATTACAAAAGATAACATACTTAGTGAAAAAGTATAGATCTGGTAACTGGGACTATTATATGTTAAATTATAGCTAAATAAATCTAGATTAAAAGATTTTAAGTAGCTATCTAATTGAACACAGGGTCCACACAACAGGAAGAAAATCCAGTATTGTATTAGAAGTGTACTTCTCACCCTCATCTAAGAAATTTCTCTTTACCATAAATGGAACCTGTTACAGAAATCCACACTGGGCATAATGCAAAGATCAATATATCATGTGAAGCCAAGCATCAACTGATATAATAGCACAACTCCTGCATGCAGTATGAGTCAGAATTTCAGGACTTCTGCCATGAGACCACCTCTCCTAGTAATGTCTGCTTAACCAAATCATGAATAATAAAAGTATCAATAAACATGTTAATGTGGAAGAAGAAAAATTTCAGTGTTCCCAACCACAGAAAACGTATTACAGGTAGATAATGACTAGGGAGAAAAGGAGCATTGATCTCTCTAAGCCCCGTGATTGTTTGACCAATATAAAGTCATCAGTCCTAAAACCACATAAATACAAAACATAAACCTGGATTAAGCATTGTGTGTGTGTGTGTGTGTGTGTGTGTGTGTGTGTGTGTGTGTGTGTGTGCATAACAATAATAATCCAAGAAAAAAATACTCAAATTTGAGAGTGAGTGGTAACATGGAAGAGACTGGAGGGATTAAAGGTAAAAGGGAGAGAGATGTAATTATATTTTATTTAAATGTAATAAAATTAAAAATGGAAATAAAACATCTTCATTTTGTGTGAAAAATCTTTAAAAAGTTTTAAGAGAATATTATAAACTCACAACTCTATGGACCAACTTCAAACCTAAAAAAGTTAAAAAGGTTAAAGTAGGAAAATTACTATAGTCATATTATATCCATACTCACAATCAGAGAAGAATGACTTAAAGCATTAAAGCTGACTATGTGGCTATGAGGCTTTTGTTACTGTTTTGTGCTAAGGATGTGGAAGAATTTGGCACTTTTTGGTAGAAAAGCCATTGAATGCTTTTAAAGAAATGTTACAGATTGTCATAATGTGAGTTTGAAAGATAGGAATGTTGAGAGAAATGCAGACATTGGGAACCAGCTCAAGATATTTCAAGGGAAAAGAGACTCTTATCCAGAATAAGGCTAAGGTTTACTTCTATGATATTTTGGCCAAGAATCTGGCTTTCTCTTCCTGTATCTATCTGGTGGACCTGAGACAGAGCTTGGATTTGAAGAAAATTAATTAATTTAGTTTGTGAAATAAAGGTAGCTAGGAAAGCTTCAAGTTTAGGACAAGCAGAATACAGACAATAAAGCAGCTGTCAATATAAGAGATTGGTACCATTTAAGACAAAGATGACCTGCCCATAGGATAGTGTTTCCTAATGGTCAGCACAGAGAAGATGATACAGCTATGGTCCAATGAAACTAGGTTGCCGCTTGGGCCAGTCATGAAATTTGGTGGCAATGTCTACATTTTTTCTAAATTTAATATATGAAAGATGCAATACTAAGAGAGTCCTTAAGAACAGCTGAGGCCAAGAGCTGTGTGACAGAGTTTGAATCCTGGCAAAGAAGCCCCAAGAGGCTGTTGCATGAAGTTATGAAGATAAAGTTTAAGCTACTGTAGAGATTCCAGAGTATTAAAAATGCCAGGATGATGGGACATGATCTAATGTCTGGACAAGGACATCTGGAGGTAAGAAATGGAATCAGTTTAAATGCTGAGAAAATCTGTGTGTGCTGAAGATAGCATATGTAGAGGGATTGGGACACCAAAGCTGATTTCTCCATGAAAAGCCCCAGAACTGGAGGATTTCATTTCTCTGCTTGATTTTGGCTTTTTGTATAATCATCACTTGCTATTCCTAGATACTTATTTTTATTTTGTGATAAGAATTTTTACATTATTCTATTATGCATAGCAATAACATAATTTTCTACAAGATATCACATTACATTTTTTGATGTGGTAAAGTTTTTAAAGACTATGAGGACTTTTAAAGTTGGACTGTATTTTGCATTATTAAACACACAGAGAACTTTGGAAATAAGGGTTGGTAGGTTATGTCTAAAACATAATGTGATGTGTCTATGTGACAGGTTAACAATGAATGAAGCTGTGATGGTTAATGTTATATACTTAACACAATATAGAATTGCCTCAGAGGGAAATCTGAATGAAGGATTATCTATACTACTTAGTCTGTGAGCATGGTTGTGGGCCTGCATCTTGATTACTTTTAATTTATACGGGAAGAACTTCCCTTGTTGTGGAACCATTATCTACGATGGGGATTCTGGAGTGTATGAGAATAAAGAAAGCAAATTAAGCTCTAGTAAGCATACACACATCAATTCCTTGATCTCTACTCTTGACATGTGTCAAGTTTCTGCTACTTCCTGTTGCACTGATGCCCCAACAGTGATGGACTATAGTCTGAATTTGTGTGTAAAATAAACTTTCATGTACCTTGTTTTGGCCAGGATAACTACAGAAAGTTATAAGGTGCTAACCTTCTTAATGTAGTTTATGCTTGCCTCAAACTTTCAATACTACTCCATTTTCTCTTCCTCAGTGCTAGTTTTTTTTTAATAAGCCTAATATAATATGACTGAATAAATTTTTCTTTTCATTTTAAAAATACATTATTATTATTATTTTTTATTATTGCTATTATTATTATGTGGTAGCATATGTGATCTAGAGCACGTGTGGAAGTCAGAGCATCACTTTGCTGAATGCAGTTCCCTCTTTACATTCATGTATGTTCTGAGAATGGAATGAAGGCCATCACACTTGCTTAGCAAGTGCTTTATTTGCTTAGTGTCTCATTAACCTTCCATTTTGTGTTTCTATGTTTTTGTTATTGTTTTTGTTTTTGTTTTTGTTTTGTTTTGTTTTGTTTTGGACTCAGAAGCTTCCTATGTAGCTCAGCATTGCATTGAACTTACACTCATCCTCCTGTCTTTCAGGTACATAGATAGGAGGTATGCATTATCATGACCAGCAAAGTTCATTATTTCTATGCTCTATCTGTCCCACTGTGAACATTCAGTACTTGGTATTCCATATGAGCTACATTGGCATACTAACTTGCCTTAGTTAGGGATTGTATTTAGGTGATAAGACATCATGAACAACATCGACAGGGAGAGAAAATGGTTTGGTTCATAATTCAGTTTGTAATTCCTCATACATGAAAGTCACACCAGAAACCCTAGACTGGAATTTGGAGCATGTAAGACCTGAAATAGAGGACATGTAGGAAAATTGCATACTGGCATATTCTCCATGTTATGATCAGCCTATTTTTTAAATAGCATCCAGTACAAAAAAGTCCAGAGCTGATACTGCCAACTGGTATATCCTTCCATAGCAATCATTAATTAATAAAATTCAAAAAAAACTTTTCCAGGCAAAAGTTTGGTGGGGTTATTTTCTCAATTGAAATTCAATATTCTCAAATAGCTCTGACTTGTGTGAAGTTGATATTAAATTAGACAGCAGATGGCTTTAATGTATGCAGCCATAGGCATGATGTGTTAAGGATAAGAAATGTTGTCTTGGACTTATCCTTAACAGTAAGGCTTGCAGCTACAGAAGTAGAATTGGTAGAGTACTTTATTCTCATGCATGAAGCCTTGGATTTGATCTCTAACACTGCATCAAGTAGGGCATGCTGGTACCTCTCTTTAATCCTAGATGTACTGGAAAGTGAAAGCAGGAATATCAGTGGTTCATAGTCATATTGAGCTATTAAGTGAGATAAAGGACAGTCTGAACTATATGGAATATGTCTTGAAAGCAAGTAAGGATTATAATACTATATAATACCAACACACAAACAAAAGCCAGCTTATATCACATGAGACTGTGAATCTCTCAGTTTTATTTAAGCCTCCCCTTACATAATCCAATAGCTCTACCATCAATCTCTATCCACAGTTATCCAGTGGACCTCATGGCTGCCCATATCTAGGATGTAATTTATTTGACTAGTGACTCTGAGTCACCTAACTTGTGGAAGACTAGCAGATTTCATACTTTGGTTATGAGGCACCTCTTTTAAGTACATTCAACTCAAACTTCCTTTAAACTGATAGATAAAACAAAGTACTTTTCCCTATTATTTAAGTTTGTGTGTGTGTGTGTGTGTGTGTTGGTACGTACATACGTATGTAAGTAAATGCACATGCCCACAGGTGCCAGAGGTCTTCTGAAGCTCAAGCTGAAGGTGACTGTGAGCTACCCAATGTGAGCCCTCTGCAAGAGCAATACTCACTCCTCATAACTGACCACTCTCATCTCAGTGCTTTTATTCCCTGGCAACATAATCAAGCCCCTAAGTATAACTCCTAAATTATTTTTGTTTGGGGAAATTCTGTTTATACTTTCTGGCACTGACAGTCCTTGTACTTCTGATATTGCTCATGATTCAGTCTCCAAAGTACTGGTAAACTACTGGTTCCAGTAATTTTCCTATTTTCAGACAGGTTGTCATATAGCCTAGGCTGGCCCCAACTTAGTATGTAACCAAGGATAGCTTGGAACTTCTAATCCTTCCAATACTAACTTGTTCCATACAAACCATTCTATTTTTTGAAAACACCCATAGAGTAAATATTATTTTTTGTCAAATTTCTCTTTATAAAAGTTCAATTCAACTAAAGACTATGTCATTTATATTCGACCTCTTTTGTAATCATGTAAAGAATTCTTGACAAACTATATAAATCTGTTCCTGTGACAGTTAGGACCTCTATTCCCTATCATAAAAGGAATATCTGTGTAGAGGGGTTTTATTTCACCAAAGTTGACAAATATAAATTTTATTAACTATCTTTTCAGAGCTATTTATTATCAGCTATCTTTGTCTGGGCATCTCTAAGGGCTAAAGTTTGATGCCTTGGTATATCTATATATTATTCAGTAATTTATTAGGGATATTATATACTTATTATAACTGACATACATTGTTCTGATAGATTAGAATAGAGCCTGGATAGCTATCTCAAAATATTTCAAAAGCCCAAGTACACATATTTCAGGGAATCATATCTAGGGGCTACACAAATTAAGTATAGGACTGAAAATACTATTTCTGATAATTAAATCAATGGAAAACATATTCTCACAAAAATACACTTACATATTTTTAATATATTTGTTTGTAATCGTTGTTAGCTAAAAGCAGGTGTTTATCTGGGAAATGACCAAAGCACTGGTGTGTCTAATGCATAGATTATTTCTCAGCAATTAAAAAACAATGAGTACTCCCACCTTATCCTCTCTTTCTCCATTTATTTTTCTCCCTCTGATACACAGACACAAAATTTTCAATCAATAGGAAGTCCTCTGGAAATATCAGGAAAGTGCCACACACTACAAAACAAGCATTGGGTAATTTCCAGGCCAATACTCTCATTTTAATTTTGTAGGAAAAAAAACTCCCCTAGATACCTTAAAGAGGCAGAGACTCACTCCCTTGTAAACACAGGTAGAATAATAGGTGACTGTTGAGAAATATTCTGGAGCAAAGCAGCAAGTGAGAAATAGGAAGAAAGGAAGAGGAGAAGAGAGAGAGAGAGAGAGAGAAAGAGAGAGAGAGAGAGAGAGAGAGAGAGAGAGAGAAAGAGAGAGAGAGAGAGAGAGAGAGAGAGAGAGAGAGAGAGAGAGAGAGAGAGGATATACTCAAAAGAAAGAAACTTTTTTTAAAGGCCAGTGTTCATTCAGAATTTATTTATTTATTTATTTATTTATTTATTTATTTATTTAGCTTTTTTGATTTATTTAATCTTTTCTTCATACTCCAGGTGTTATACCCCTCCAGGTCAACCCTCCGACTGTTCCACTTCCCATACCACCGCCCACCATTTCCACAAAATTGTCTTCACCCCCACCTCACCAGACCTCCCCAAGAGACTGTCTGTGGCCTCCAGTCTCTTGAGGGTTTGGTGCATCTTCTCTGACTAAACCAAGACCTGGCAGTCCTCTGCTGTATATGTGTTTGGGGCATCATGTCAGCTGGTATATTCTGCCTGGTTGGTGGCTCAGTGTCAGCGAGGTCTTGGAGATCCAGTTTAAATGAGACTGCCGGTCCTCATACAGGGTTGCCTTCCTCCTCAGCTTCTTCCAGCTTTTCCCTCATTGAACCAGAGGGATCAGCAGCTTCTGTCCATTGGTTGGGTGTAATTATCTGCACCTGACTCTTCCAGCTGCTTTTTGGGTCATTCGGAGTACAGTCATGATAGGCCCCATTTTGTGAGCACTCCATAGCCTCAGTAGTAGTGTAAGGCCTTGGGGCCTTTCCCAAAGCTGGGCCCCACCTTGATCCTTTCACTGGACCTCATTTCCATCAGGAATTCTCTGTTTTTGTTCCTGAAGGTCTTTTTGACAGGAATATTTCTGGGTCAGAGCTTTTGATGTAGTATGGCAATCCCATCACTCACTTGATGCCTTCCTTATCTTTCTATTGGATGTGGATTCTACAAGTTTCTACTCCCCATCTACAAGTTCCTACTCCCCACTGTAGGTCATTTCATCTAAGGTACCTCCATTTGAGTCCTGAGAGTCTCTCACCTCCCAGGGCTCTGGTACATTCTGGAGGGTCCCCCAATGTCATACCTTCATAGGTTGCCTGTTTTCATTCTTTTTGCTGGCCCTCAGGGCTTCAGGTTTTTTTTTTTTCCTCTACCCAATACCTGATCATGTTCCTCTCTAGTACTCCTGGTCCCCTTCCCCACTTGAGACCCTCCCCCCACCCCACCCCCACCCTGTGATTTCTTTCTTCTCCCTTCCAAGTGGGATTGAGGTGTCCTCACTTGGGCCTTGTGGCTTGATAACCTTTTTAAGTTCTGCGGAATGTGTACTGGGTGTTCTGCACTTTTTTGGCTAATATCCACTTATTAATGAGTATATACCATGCATGTCCTTTTGGTTCTGAGTTACCTTACTCAGAATGATATTTCCGAGTTACATCCATTTGCCTGAAAAACTCAGGATGTCTTTGTTTCTTAATAGCTGAGTAGCTTGATTCTGATTCAACTTTGGTACCTGGTATCTGTCGAGAAATTTGTCCATTTCGCCCAGGTTTTCCAGTTTGGTTGTGTATAGCCTTTTGATGGTGTTTTGGATTTCTTCAGGATCTGTTGTTATGCCTGTAGTGGTGCACGCAGATAGGATTTGCTGAAGGAGGCAGAGGCAGGAGGATCACGAGTTCGAGGTGAGTCTGGGCTACACATTTTTTTTTTAATTAGGTATTTTCCTCGTTTACATTTTCAATGCTATCCCAAATGTCCCCCATACCCACCCACCCCCAATCCCCTACCCACCCACTAACCCGTTTTGGTCCTGGTGTTCCCCTGTACTGGGACATATAAAGTTTGCAAGTCCAATGGGCCTCTCTTTGCAGTGATGGCCGACTAGGCCATCTTTTGATACATATAAAGCTAGAGAATAGAGCTCCGGGGTACTGGTTAGTTCATATTGTTGTTCAACCTATAGGGTTGCAGTTCCCTTTAGCTCCTTGGGTAATTTCTCTAGATCCTCCATTGGGGGCCGTGTGACCCATCCAATAGCTGACTATGATCATCCACTTCTGTGTTTGCTAGGCCCCGGCATAGTCTCACAAGAGAGAGCTATATCTGGGTCCTTTCAGCAAAATCTTGCTAGTGTATGCAATGGTATCAGCATTTGGAAGCTGATTATGGGATGGATCCCTGCATATGGCAGTCACTAGATGGTCCATCCTTTCGTCACAGCTCCAAATTTTGTCTCTGTAACTCCTTCCATGGGGGTTTTGTTCCCATTTCTAAGAAAGGGTAAAGTGTACACACTTTGGTCTTCGTTCTTCTTGAATTTCATGCGTTTGGCAAGTTGTATCTTATATCTTGGGTATCCTAAATCAGTCTGGCGGTTCCTCAGAAATTGGACACAGTACTACCGGAGGATCCCGCAATACCTCTCCTGGGCATATATCCAGAAGATGTCCCAACCGGTAAGAAGAACACATGCTCCACTATGTTCATAGCAGCCTTGTTTATAATAGCCAGAAGCTGGAAAGAACCCAGATGCCCCTCAACAGAGGAATGGATACAGAAAATGTGGTACATTTACACAATGGAATACTACTCAGCAATTAAATAAAATGAATTTATGTAATTCCTAGGCAAATGGATGGACCTGGAGGGTATCACCCTGAGTGAAGTAACCCAATCACAAAGGAACTCACACAATATGTACTCACTGATAAGTGGATAATAGCCCAGAAACTTAGGATACCCAAGATATAAGATACAACTTGCCAAAAGCATGAAATTCAAGAAGAACGAAGACCAAAGTGTGGACACTTTACCCTTTCTTAGAAATGGGAACAAAACACCCATAGAAGGAGTTACAGAGACAAAATTTGGAGCTGTGACGAAAGGATGGACCATCTAGTGACTGTCATATGCAGGATCCATCTCATAATCAGCTTCCAAATGCTGACACCATTGCATACACTAGCAAGATTTCGCTGAAAGGACCCAGATATAGCTCTCTCTTGTGAGACTATGCCGGGGCCTAGCAAACACAGAAGTGGATGATCAAGGTCAGCTATTGGATGGGTCACACGGCCCCTAATGAAGGAGCTAGAGAAATTACCCAAGGAGCTAAAGGGAACTGCAACCCTATAGGTGGAACAACAATATCAACTAACCAGTACCCGGGAGCTCTTGTCTTTAGCTGCATATGTATCAAAAGATGGCCTACTCGGCCTTTACTGCAAAGAGAGGCCCATTGGACTTGCAAACTTTATATGCCCCAGTACAGGGGAACGCCAGGGCCAATAAGGGGGAGTGGGTGGGTAGGGGATTGGGGGGGTGGGTATGGGGGAACTTTGGGATAGCATTGAAAATGTAAATGAGGAAAATCCCTAATTAAAAAAAAAGAAAGTTATATAAGGGGAAAAGCAGAAAGATCCTAAGTGGGGAAAGGGAAAAATTCTTCTAAGTGGGGAAAAGGAAAAAAAAAAAAAATTAGTCTAAGTGGAGAAAGGCAAAAAAAAAAAAAAATTCTTTTCTCTCAATTTTCCTTGTCTCTTTGTCCTCAGCACTTATAAGTATTTCAGAATACATGACCACATGTTACAAAGTTCATCAACTGTCTCAGATCAACAGGTTCACTGAAGATATCAAACCATAACTAAGATATTAGTGAAGTTTTGTATAGGTAAATGCAATCAATATTTTATCTTCTACCCTAGAACCTATAATAAATCATTAGTTCCCTTCTGATGACCTTCGGTTAATTGTTATACAACCTCTTGGAATGTGCTTTGAGTAGGAGAAAGCCTAGTTACTATCTAAGAGCTAGCCAGTGACACTTGGAAAACTGGCAGTTCTCATTGAAGTTTTGACTATCAGAAAATGACCTAATAGCCCTTTTAGTTTGGGGAGAATTTTATTGAGTATTTTTGCATTGATATTCATAAGGGAAATTGGTCTGAAGTTGTCTTAATCTGGAATCAATTCACCAATAAAAACACATAGACTAACAGACTGGCTATATAAACAATACACAACATTTTGCTGCATAAAAGATACCCACCTCAGGGACAAAACCAGATACTACCTCAGAGTAAAAGGCTGGAAAACAATTTTCCAAGCAAATGGTCTGAAGAAATAAGCTGGAGTAGCCATTCTAATATAGAATAAAATCAATTTCCAACCCAAAGTTATCAAAAAAGACAAGAAGGGACAGTTAATGCTCATGAAAGGTAAAATCTTCCAAGATGAACCCTCAATTCTGAATATCTATGCTCCAAATGCAAAGGCATCCACATCCATGGAAATAGAAACTAAACAGAGACACATTGAAGATGACAGAAGTTATGAAAAAAATTGATTTAATAGATATCTACAGAATATTTTACCCTAAAACAGAAGGATATAACTTCTTCTCAGCACCTCATGGTACCTTCTCCAAAATTGACCATATAATCAGTCACAAAACAGGACTCAACAAAAATATTGAAAGTATCCCATACACCCTATCACATCACCATGGACGAAGGCTGATCTTTAATAACAACATAAATAATAGAAAACCAACATTCACGTGAAAGCTGAACAACACTCTACTGAATGATAACTTGGTCAAGGAAGAAAAAAAGAAGAAATTAAACACTTTTTAGAGTTTAATGAAAATGAAGGGACAATATACCCAATAATGGGGCACAATGAATGTAGTCCCATAAAGAAAACCAATAGCTCTGTGTGCCACCAAAAAGAAACTAGAGAGAGCACACACTAAGAGCTTGACAGCATACCTAAAAGCTCTAGAACAAAAGGAGGCAAATTTACAAGGGGGAGTAGATAGCAGGAAATAATCAAACTCAGGGCTGGAATCAACCAAGTGGACACAAAAAGAACTATTCAAAGTATCAACCAAACCAGGATCCTGTTCTTTGAAAATATTATCAAGATAGATAAACCCTTAGCCACACGAACTAGAGGACACAGGGACAGTATCCTAATTAACAAAATCAGAAATGAAAAGGGAGACATAAGACCAGAACCTGAGGAAATCCTAGGCATCATCAGATCCTACTACAAAAGGCTATACTAAACAAAACTGGAAAACTTGGACAAAATGGACAATTTTCTAGACAGAAATCAGGTACCAAAGTTAAATCCAGATAAGAATAAAAATCTAAACAGCCCCATATCCCCTAAAGAAATAGAAGCAGTCACTAATAGTCTCACAACCAAATAATGCCCAGGACTGCCCACAAGGGTTTAGTGCAGAGTTCTATCAGACCTTCAAAAAAGAACTAATTCCAACTGTCCTCAAACTATTTCACAAAATAGAAACAGAAGGTACTCTATTCAATTCATTCTATAGAAGCCACAATTACTCTGATAACTAAACCACATAAAGTCCCAACAAAATAGAGGACTTCAGACCAATTTCCCTTATGAATATCGATGCAAAAATACTCAATAAAGTCCATGCAAACCGAATCCAAGAACATATCACAAAGATCATCAATAATGATTAAGTAGGCTTCATGCCAGTGATGCAGGGATGGTTTAATATAAGGAAACACATCAATGTAATCCACTATATAAGCAAACTCAAAAAACAAAAACCGCATGATCATCTCCTTAGATGCTGAGAAATCATTTGACGAAATACAACACCCATTCATTATAAAAGTCATGGAAAGATCAGGAATTCAAGGTCCATACTTAAACATAATAAAAGCAATATATAGCAAACCAGTAGTCAATATCAAACTAAATGGAGAGAAACTAAAACCAATCCCACTAAAATCAGGGACTAGACAAGGCTGCCCACTTTCTTCCTATCTATTCAATATAGCACTTGAAATCCTAGCCAGAGCAATTGGACAACAAAAGTAGATCAAGGGGATATAAATGGGAAAACAAGAAGTCAAAACATCACTATTTGGAGATGATATGATCATATCTATAACTGACCCTAAAAATTCCACCAGAGAACTTATTTATTTATTTATGTATTTATTTATTTATTTATTTATTTTTCCCACAGCATATGCACTTTTATATTTTTTAATTTTTCTTTTTTTTTAATTAGGTATTTTCCTCGTTTACATTTCCAATGCTATCCCAAAAGTCCCCCATACCCACCCCCCCAATCCCCTACCCACCCACTCCCCCTTTTTGGCCCTGGCATTCCCCTGTACTGGGGCATATAAATTTTGCAAGTCCAATGGGCCTCTCTTTGCAGTGATGACCGACTAGGCCATCTTTTGATACATATGCAGCTAAAGACAAGAGCTCCCGGGTACTGGTTAGTTGATAATGTTGTTCCACCTATAGGGTTGCAGTTCCCTATAGTTCCTTGGGTAATTTCTCTAGCTCCTCCAGAGACCTTCTAAACCTGATAAACAGCTTCTATGTAGTAGCTGGATATAAAATTAACTCAAAAAAAAATCAGTGGCCTTTCTCTACACAAAGATAAACAGGATGAGAAAGAACTTAGGGAGACAGCACCCTTCACAGTAGTCCTAAATAATATAAAATATCTGGGTGTGAATCTAACTAAGGAAGGGAAAGTTCTGTATGATACAAACTTCAAGTCTCTGAAGAAAAAAATTGAAGAGTATCTCAAAGAAAGAAGGATCTCCCATGCTCATGGATTGACAGAATTAATATAGAAAAAAAATTGCTATCCTGACGAAAGCAATCTAGAGCTTCAATGCAATCCCCATCAAAATTCCAACTCAATTCTTCACTGAGTTAGAAATGGCAATTTGCAAATTCATCTGGTGTGGAGAGCCTGCTGCGAGCAATCGCCATTATAAGATGGCACTGGCTTCCACTGCACCTAACTAGTAAACAAGCCTTATGCACAAGTGCAAGAGTGAACTCACGCCTAGTCACTGCCCATCTCGCGGCGTAGTAATGGGGTGATGGGTGAGCAATGAATCAGGAGCTGTCACACCACATAAGGTGCTGAAACGTCAGGCTGCGGGCTATATAAGCAGCGCCATTTTCCCGGTTCGGGGTCTTCCCTCCTGATAAGTAAGCAATAAAAGCTTTCCCTGCTGAAGATTCTGGTTGTCTTGAGTGTGTTCTTGCTGGGGGGGACAAAAGCTCGCAATAACTGGCGCTGAGGAACCCAGGAACTACCATCACACCGGCACAAGGGAGATCCCTCGTTCACGAGGCAGAACCAGAACTGTGGGACATTACAGCTTTACGAGGTATGTCTGGCCTTGAACTTTCTCCAGTGTTAGAAGCCTTTTTGTTCCTTTTCACGTCAGCAAGTGGTTAAGGCAGGGCAGAGAATTCTGGACGAAATTCAAGACAGTCTATCAGAGGTAAAGCGGGGAGAGAGAGTAGGAGCAAAGAGGAAACATGGAGCACCAATTAAGCATACAGGCCTTTCCACGGGTCTTGAACCCGAGGAAAAGTTAATGTCAGGGAAGAATACCTGGGGAGAGATTGGAAAGAAGGAGAAGGAAAAAGAAAAGAAAAAATCAATCAGCGGAGGTTTCTAGGAGAAGGAACTTATACCCGCCACTAGGTGAGTTTAAGCGGCTAGCTCTTAGTAGCTCAGAATCAGATGAAGGACTTAGCTCCTCTGAAGAAACAGACTTGGACGAGGAAGCAGTTCGTTATAAGGGAGAAAGGTACCAGCAAGATAAAAAGCGAGCTACTCAGTCCAGAAAAAGGCAAAAAGTGGCTGGTGAAAGCCAGCTTGCTGCTCGGCCTCCATACTGTCGGCTTCAGGGTCTTAGTGCACCTCAGCCCTATGTGCAGAGGTACCATTCAGAGCCTTATGTGCAGAGGTATCATTCAGATTCATTCATTCCAAAAGTGGAACAGAGAAAAGTGCAGCAAGCATTCCCAGTTTTTGAAGGAGCTGAGGGAGGGCATGTTCACGCTCCGGTAGAGTATATACAGATTAAGAAGCTTGCAGAAGCAGTTCGCAATTATGGAGTCAGTGCTAATTTCACTATAGCACAAGTCGAAAGGCTTGCGAATCACTCTATGAGTCCTGGTGATTGGCAGACTGTAGTAAAAGCTGCAGCCCCCACTATGGGAATGTATCTTGAGTGGAAAGCCTTGGGGCAGGACTCCTGCCAGACTCAGGCAAGGGCCAATGCCACCATGGAAGGGGACCAAAGAACATGGACGTTTGAATTACTTACAGGTCAGGGACAGCATGCTGCTAACCAAACAGATTATCATTGGGGAGAGTATGCCCAGATCTCAGCTGCCGCTGTTAAGGCATGGAAGGCACTCTCTAAGAAGTTAGAGGCAAGTGGGCATTTGACCAAGATTACTCAAGGTGCACAGGAGTCCTTCTCAGACTTTGTGGCCAGAATGAAGGAGGCAGCAGGGAGGATATTTGGAGACCCAGAATCAGCTATACCTTTAATTGAACAATTGGTTTATGAACAAGCTAAGCAGGAATGCAGATCAGCAATTACACCTAGAAAGAGTAAGGGGTTACAGGACTGGTTAAAGGTTTGCCATGAGCTTGGAGGGCCGCTTACTAATGCTGGATTGGCAGCAGCCATTCTGCAGGGGAGGAGGTGCTCAGATTCAACTGAGCACAAACTTTGCTTTAATTGTGGCAAACCAGGACATTTAAAAAAGGACTGCAGAGCTCCTATAAAAAGGATAGCAGCCGGATTGTGTACTAAATGTGGAAAAGGATATCATTGGGCTAAGGACTGTCGTTCAATTAGAGATATACAAGGCAGGCTCTTGCAGCCTACAAGGTCTTATTGTCCACCCTGGAGTTGGAGATCAGGATTATAAAGGGGAACTTCAGGTTCTCTGTTCCGGCCCTCAAGGTGACTTTTCTATTTCACAAGGGGACAGAATAGCTCAACTAATAATTTTGCCAAGCCTACATGGCTGTTTTCCTTCCTCTGGTATTCCTCAAGCTGCCAGAGGGATTGGTTCTACTGGAAATGATTCTGCTTACTTAATAATGCCTTTAGATTCCAGGCCATCCTTGGAGTTAGTTATAGAAGGGAAAAATTTAAGGGAATTTTAGATACAGGAGCAGACAAAAGTATTATTTCTTCTCACTGGTGGCCAAAAACCTGGCCCGTAACTCAGTCATCACACTCTTTACAAGGGCTAGGTTATCAGTCCTGCTCCACTATTAGCTCCCATTCTTTGAGCTGGCTAATGGATATCACACATATTTTCTCCTTTGGGAAAAATCAATATTTACATGTTTGCTAATCTGTCTATGCAGATTTCTTTGTATCTTGCAGGAAATTGGTCTGAAAGATTCGATGAGACCCTTGAGACCCTGAGAGTTGCTGTTCTGAGTGGACCTGTCATTGACAGAAGGTCTCTCCTCCTGAATTTCATCTGCTTTTTCTTATTTTAAGGAATGGGTGGGGGTAGGTTTATTTGGTGTTGCCACCTGCTGTGGACTTGTGTTTATGATCTGTTTAGTTTGCAAGCTCAGAACCCAACAAACAAATGACAAGGTTGTGATTGCTCAAGCACATGCAGACATCGAACAAGGGGCCTCCCCCAAAATCTGGCTATCTATGCTCAAAAATTAGTTGACATTGGTGGCGGGCCTCTTTTATAGAGTTTGCCCTAGGTCATTTAGCAGTTACTGTCACACAGTCCTGCGGTATCCAGAGATGGGCAACTTTCCTCATGCACAGACCAACCTAAGACAAGGGACCCTGTGGCGATATGGTTACCCTATGACAGGAAAGGCTGTGACATTGGAGGAATGACCTAAGACATGATCCACAGCAGATGGACATGACTGCAGAGGCCTAGACCAGCCTCAAATTTTAATAAAATGAAAAGGGGAGATGTGGAGAGCCATGCTGCTAGCAATCGTGTGCATGCCGTGAGCAATCGCCATTATAAGGTAGCACTGGCTTCCACTACACCTAACTAGTAAACAAGCCTTATGCTCAAGTGCAAGAGTGAACTCACGCCTAGTCACTGCCCATCTCGTGGCATAGTAATGGGGTGATGGGTGAGCAAGGAATCAGGAGCTGTCATGCCACATCAGGTGCTGAAACATCAGGCTGCGGGCTATATAAGCAGCGCCATTTTCCCATTTCGGGGTCTTCCCTCCTGATAAGTAAGCAATAAAAGCTTTGCCACAGAAGATTCTGGTTGTCCTGAGTGTGTTCTTGCTGGCCGGGACAAAAGCTCGGGATAATCTGGAATAACAAAAAACCTAGGATAGCAAAAACTATTCTCAACAATAAAAGAACATATGGTGGAATCACCATGCCTAGCCTCAAGCTGTACTACAGAGCAATTGTGATAAAAACTGCATGGTACTGGTACAGTGACAGACAGGTAGATCAATGGAATGGAATTTAAGATCCAGAAAGGAACCCACACAAGAAGGAACTAAAACCATCCTCTGGAAAAAAGACAGCATTTTCAACAAATGGTGCTGACACAACTGGAAGTTATCATACAGAAGAATGTGAATTGATCCATTCTTATTTCCTTGTACAAAGCTCAGTTCTAAGTGGATCAATGAATTCCACATAAAACCAAAGACACTGAAACTTATAAAGGAGACAGTGGGGAAAAGCCTTGAAGATATGGGCACTAGGATAAAACAATCCTGAACAGAATATCAATGCCTTGTGTTGTAATACCGAGAATTCACAAATGGGACCTCATAAAATTGCAAAGCATCTGTAAGGCAAAAGACAGTAGTCAATAAGACAAAAAGGCCACCAACAGATTGGGAAACGATTTTTACCAATCCTAAATCAGATGGGGGACTAATATACAATATATACAAAGAACTCAAGAAACTGGACTCCAGAAAATCATATAACCCTAGTACAAGATGGGGTACAGAGCTAAATAAAGAAATCTCAACTGAGGAATACTGAATTGCTGAGAAGCACCTGAAAAAATGTTCAACATCCTTAATCATCAGGGAAATGCAAATCAAACCAACCCTGAGATTCCACCTCACAACAGTCAGAATGGCTAAGGTCAAAATTTCAGGTGACAGCAGATGCTGGCGAGGATGTGGAGAAAGAGGAACATTCCTCCATTGTTCATGAGATTGTAATCTGGTACAACCACTCTGGAAATCATTCTGGTGGTTCCTCAGAAAATTTGACATAGACAGGAAGATCCAGCAATACCTCTACTGGGCAAATACTCAGTAGATGTTCCAATTTGTAATAAGGACACATGCTTCACTGTGTTCATAACAGCCTTATTTATAATAGCTAGAAGCTGGAAAGAACACCGATGTCCCTCAACAGAGGAATGGATACAGAAAATGTGGTGCATTTACACAATGGAGTACTACTCAGCTATTAAAAACAATGAATTAATGAAATTCTTAGACAAATGGATGGTATCTGAAGGATACCATCCTGGGTGAGATAACCCAATCACAAAAGAACTCACATGATATGCACTCACTGATAAGTGGATATTAGCCCAGAAACTTTAATACCCAAGATACAATTTGAAAAACACTTGAAACTCAAGAAGAAGGAAGATCAAAGTGTGGATAATTCGTTCTTTCTTCAAAAGGGGATCAAAATACCCATGGAAGGAGTTACAGAGACAAAGTTTGGAGCTGAAAGAGAAGGAAGGACCATCCAAAGGCTGCCTTACCAGGGCATTCATTCCATAAGCAACCACCAAACACTGACATTATTGTATCTTCCAGCAAGAGTTTGCTGACAGGACCCTGTTATAGCTCTCTCTTATGAGGCTATTTCAGTTCCTCTCAAATTCAGAAGTGGATGGTCACAGTCATCTATAGGATGGAACACAAGACCCCCAATGATGGAGCTATAGAATGTACCCAAGAATGTAAAGGGGTCTGCAACCCTACAGGAGGAACAAGAATATGAAATACTCAGTACTCCCCAAAACTTGTGTCTCTAGTTGAATATGTAGCAGAGGATGACCTTTTAGGTCATTAATGGGAGAAGAGGACCATAGTCTTGTGAAGATCATATGCCTCAGTACAGGGGAATGCCAGGGCCAGGAAACAGGAATGGGTATTTTACGGACCATGGAGGGAGGAGGGTATAGGGGACATTAGGGATAGCATTTGAAATGTAAATGAAGAAAATATCTAATAGAAAAGAAAGAAAAGGACCTACTAGCAGTCCCACTATAAAAGAGCTTAGTAATCACAGAATTTTAGGAATTCTTATAGGATCTTTCTTAAGACTTAAGTCATCAATGTGTTTATGAAACATTACTAGAGGACATTACATCATCATGGATCTCTGGAGATCTGTTCTAAAGGGGTGTGCTATACTTAGTAATTGTTATATATCTTTAATAATAACAGGAAAAGCATATTAATAGCAGGATTCTTTCCTAAAATGAGTCCTATACAGCCTTGCTTAATAAGGGTGTACCTGTTGCAGATTATATAATAATCTGAAACAGGCCATTCAGGATGATCACTTTCTAGTTATTAGCTTGTCACATTATATGGCCCCTGAAAAAGGATGGTGATTCCCCAAGCCATTCTTTTATCATTAGGATTTCTTTTTTGCTACCCTGGGTTTTTTTCTCTTTCCAGGTTAATTTAACAAATGCTCTCTGTATGTCTTTGAATAATTGTGTTGTGATTTTGATGGGGATTGCATTGAATCTGTAGATTGCCTTTGGTAGTGTGTCCATTTTTACTCTGTTAATTCTGCCAGTCCATGAACATGAGAGATCTCTCAATTTTCTAAGACCTTCTTCGTTTTCTTTCTTCAGAGACTTAAAGTTATTGTCATGCAGGACTTTCAATTGTTTGGTTAGAATTTTGCCCAAGATATTTTATATTATTTGAGGCTATTGCAAAGGGAGTTGTTGCCCTTATATCTTTTTCAGCTTGTTTATCATTTGTATACAGGAAGGCTACTGATTTATTTGACTTAATTTTATATCCAGCCACTTTACTAAAGTTGCTTACTAGCTATAGAAATTCTCTGGAAGAATTTTTGAGGTCACTTATGTATACTATCATACCATCTGCCAATAGTGATACATTTCCTTCTTCTTTGCAATTTTCATCCCCTTGATCTTTGTGTGTGTGTGTGTGTCTTAATGTCCTCGTTTGAACTTCAAATACTATATTGAATAGATATGGAGAGATGGGAAATCCTTGCCTTGCCCCAATTTTAGTAGGTTTGCTTCAAGTATCTTCATGTGTATTTTGATATTGACTGTTCGTTTGTATTAAAGTGCTTTTGTTATATTTAGAATCGTAACTTGAATTCTTGATCTCTCCAATATGATTAACGTGAAGGGTAATTGTATTTTGTGAAATCCTTTTCAGTATCTAAAGAGATGATCATGTGATTTATTTCTTTTAATTTGTTTATATAGTAGGTTACATTAATGAAATTTTGTATATTGAAGCAACCTGGCATCTCTAAATGAACTTTACTTGATGTTGAATGGTGGTTTTGACATGTGCTTGTATTCTGTTTACAAAAAAAAATTGAGTATTTTTCCATCAATATTTATAATCAAAACTGGTCTTAAGTTTTCTTTTTTGTTGAATCCTTGTGTGGTTTAGGTATCAGAGTAATTGTGTCTTCATAGAATAGATTATGTAGTATTCCTTCTGTTTCTATTTTATGGAATAGATTGAGGAGAAGTTCTAGTAGAATTCTACAATAAAGCCTTCTGGCCCTGTGCCTTTTCTTGTTGAGAGGTTTTTGATTTCTTAAGGGATATGGGCCTATTTAGAAAGTTTACCTGCTCTTGCTTTAACTTAGGTATATGGCATCTGTCTAGAAATCTATCTATTTCATCTATGTTTTCTAGTTTTGTTGAGTACAGGCTTTTGTAGTAGGATCTCATTTTTTTTTTTCGACTTTCCTCTATTTCTGTTCTTATATCTCCTTTTTCATTTCTGATTTTGTTAATTCAGATACTGCCTCTAGTCCCTTTATTTAGTTTTGGTAGGGGTTTTTCTATCGTGTTGATTCATTCAAAGAACCAGCTTTTGGTATTGCTGATTCTTTGTATTGTTTTCTTTGTTTCTATTTTGTTAGATTTGGCCAAGATTATGACTATCTTCTGCCTTCTAATCCTCTAGAGTTCTCATGTGTGAGGTTGTTTCTAGTGTAGGATCTCTCCAATTTCTTTAGGAGGTCACTTAGTGCCATGAAGTTTCCTCTTAGCACTGATTTCATTTTGTACCATAAGCTATGTTGTTTATCATCTTCACTGAATTCCAGGAGATCTTTAAATTATTTCTTTATTTGTTCCCTGACCAAGTTTTAATAGAGTAGAGAGTTGTTCAATTTCCATGTATGTATGGGCTTTCTGTTTTGTTGTTATTGAAGACCAGCCTTAGTCCATGATGATCTGATAGGATGCATAGGATTATCATCAACTTTTGAATTCGTTGAGGCTTGTTTTTAGCCCTAGAATATGGTCAATCTTGCAGAAGGTGCCATGAGGTGCAGAGAAGTGCATTCTTTTTTTGTAGGGTGAAATGTTCAGTAGACATCTGTTAAATCCATTTGTTTCATAACCTCTTTTAGTTTCACTGTGTCTTTGTTTAGATTCTGTTTCAATGACCTGTCCATTAGTGACAGTGGGGTGTTGAAGTCTCCCACTGTTGGGGCTAGCTTGCGGCTCTCATGTCTGGGTTCGAGCCTGGGATGCATTTTGAAACTGAAAGAAAAGAGGAAATCTAGGCAGGTAAAGAATGAAATTGAGTCAAGACTGAATTCTGATCAAGACTCAACTTTAATGTAGGTAAACATGCTTTATAAAGAAGAGGGGAGGCCCATTCCCAGTCACACAAAGTTCCTTTGCAGTTGTCAGATCAGCCTTTTAGTAGGAACCCGGGAAAATCACAGTTCCTTGTTAACTCTGGAAGATCTTGGAGAACTGATTCAGCCTCAGGCAGGTGGCTGGAAGGAGGTAATATCCCCCCCTTTAAATAATATTAAATAAAACTGGACTGAGGCATAAAATTTATTTATGCTCTAAAGTCCTGCCTTAGAATTATGGTGGCTGGCAGCTCTGCCTATCTTGGGATCTCAGATCCTCCCGAACCATCCAATTCCGTCATAGTGGACTACATGCAGCTAGGATGTGTAATAATTTACACAAACATGGTGCTGTGGTGTTTTATCAACAACCACAGCCTTTTGGCATGTACCCCTGTCTTAGATTGGTATGATTCCGTGATCTGGTTGCCCTTCACTGACTGTCAGGCCCTCATCGCACACCATATTCCCAAATCAGACCAAAGCCACAATATGTATTTAGAATTCTTCTTGATGAACAATAATAATAAATGCCACCTGCGTTGTTGTAGGCCAGGGTTTACATCTGTTGCAGACAGTCTTCACTGCATTAACTGAATTGCTTGTAAAACAAAGGTGTGACAGTGAAAGGCAAATGTATAAAACTTCTTTGAAGAACTCCAGGTACTCCATTCAGTTGCAAATTAGCAACAACCAAGCTCAGGCTTTGAGCTCCCGGTGTGGGGGAGCTGGCTTTGAGAATAAGCAGAAAGGCCAGAGCTTCTCTGGAATTGGAGTCTGAGCTTCAAATTAGCTTTTCTAGATAATTAAGAATTTTAGCTATCTTCAATATGAATCTCTAATATTGGAATTATTACTAGACCAGTCTAAGATTGAGTTAGAATAACTGTTCACAATGGAGAAAAGAGAAAAATCATTATGACTATATTATAAGACTGATCTTTCTAAGTCAGAATATGCAGTCTCTGATGTTCTTTTTGCCACAAAGTTAAAAAGCTTGAAGCAAGGCAGCTTCACTTGTCCAAACTGAAAAAAATGGTAAACAAGGATGGGTCGAAAACATGTACCCAATTTAGCTTCCTTGTCACTTTAGTCAGGGAACTGAGCCAACTAACCTGCCAGCATGTCTCACGAATTAGCCATCATGCTTCTGCAGCATTCTGTTTAGAGATCCTACGTTTTTCCTTTCCCTAATAAGGTAGCTGTTCAGAATCAAGCCATATGCCAATAAGTAGATCCTTTTAAGATACTATAAGGCATTTATTAAGTTCTTTGATATCCAAATTTCAAAATTCTAAAATAAAAGTATGATTTAAATAATGTGCATAGAATGCACTAAATAATATGCACGGGGATAATTTCCCTTCTTTGTCTTTTAAAAAGTTAAAGTTTTAAAATTCTGCAATACCTTGTCCTTGAGAATTAATAATTTGTTGACAAAATATCTCAAATACTTGACTGTTATAGTCAGTATTCATGTAACATGGGCAGTGACTAATAGCACTTTCAATTGTTTCTCTTAAAGAGCGGATGTAACTAGAAAATTTGAAAAGTTATTAATAGTCACATGTGCATAATTTATTTATTCAATAACTTAGAAATGAGAGTATTTATTTGCAGCAATTTATTAAGTATAAGTCCTCAAGAATTAAGACAATTATGTGGAAACAAGTAGTAACTGAGGACGCTAATGGCAAAGAAATTGACATGCACAATTTCCATGAATATTAAAATATTATCGTAATTCACAACTATTTTGAATATATAAAGAACGAGATTATATATCTAACCTATCTTATATGTAGGGCCTATAGATTGCCTGAGAGGTAAATCTAGCATGGCATTGTTTTAAGATGTCTAGGCAATCCAGAATAGTTTATTAAATGTCTAAAAACAGCCTTCTTAAAAGGATTGCATTTTTCCTTATAAGTTGTATATGCATAAGCAATTCAAAATTTGAGAATTAATAGCATCTGAGGGTCAAACAATCTTAAGCAATTGTGAGCTCTGAGTTATAGTACTGACTCCAAATTAAGGTTTAATTGTTCAGCATTTTAAAACATCATCCACAGCACACAACTAAATTATCTGTGCTGAAGCAGGGGGATGTTGAAAAGAATACGCACGTGATCTAATTCACATGTACTGTTTCCCATAGAGAGGTTGTTTTTAAACACAATAATTGGGATACATGCATGCATGCATGAATTTATAGAAGATACAAAAGCATGCATAAAAACAATTTTTTAACTTACCTTTGAGATATTGTTTGTCAATTTTATTTAAAATGATGGTATATAATAGATTAATTATTAATATTCTGTAATAAACAAATTAAATGCTTTTTGGAACAAGGAACAGACATTTTGTCAAGTTCCTAAGGCACAATTTTTGTTAAAGGCTTACCAAAATACACGAATATATCTTACAATTCTTTATTAGCACCAGAGTAGTTTTAATAGATTTTTGAAACTGTGCTTTGAGGTGAGTACTACCTCGGCCCTGCCCACCTGCCTTGATGAGGCTCCATGGTTTCGGGCATGACACCCACAGGGTATCTCAGGGGGGGGCAGTTTGCCCTAAGTCCTCCTTGTCCCTGGCCACCTGCCACCCTGGAATGCGGAGTCACTCTGAAAAGGACTCTGGATTTTAACCTGCTGTTGAGCCCCACATCTCTGAAACGGAGGTGGTGTGTGTCTGCTGTGTCTGCTGCAGTGATGTCAAGTGGCAGCTCCTTCATCCTGGAACTGGCAGTAGATTCAGCCTTGCTGTAGCAGCCACTTCTGTCACCGCTGCAGCCACCTTGGCCTTCCTCTCAGGCTAGGAAACACAAGGGAGGGTGGCGGAGCACCCCGGGCCTTAGTGGGAAAAATATGGCTACCCCAGCAGAGACAGGCAGAGGCTCATGGGCCAATGGCAGGCAAGGCCCTCCCCACTGAGTTGGCTACAAGGCCTCCCGCTTTTTGGCAGCTTCTCGTATCACCATGCCCAGGGAAAGCTGTGCGCCCAAGGGTCTCGCCCCACAGCTGCCAGCAGTCACTGGCCCTGAGCCAGAGAATACAGAAATTAAAGAGGGTAGGAGATCACAGCAGGCAAAATATTTAGAATTTACCTGACTTGGAAAAAAAGGAATGACTTCAAATGTATTAACAGGAACCAGATAAATGTTTACAGTAAGGATAAAGCTGCTCTGCCTAGGGTTAGCTTAATGACACCTAAGGTTTTAAGCAAAATTCCTTCGAGAGGCATTAGCTAATAAAATATTTTCTACTTAGAAAACAATATACACTGAAAGATTCAAACTCTTGGCTTCTTGCATAGAAGCAGAAATGATAAAAATTCCTCACATAATGTAGACCTATATTTAGCCATACCTAGAGGTAAAATATTCCAGTAATTACAAACTCACTAGAAGCAAAACCTTTACAATCATTAAGATACAAAGAAAAAAAAAACTTTTGGATGTATAATAACTATATAAAAAGTAGGCAAGCCAGACTGTAATGCCTTTATAAATTCTACAGTCTGGTTGACCCTTTATAAACTATGAATTTGAACTTTATTAAAACAACATCTAGCTAGATCTGCAAAGGTGCTCTTTTAGCTAAAAGAAGATTTTCCCCAGGCAAGCTTCCAGAGCTTCCCCAGGCACCATTTGCAAGACAAAAGAAAGTCACACAAACCATGCAGAAGCTGTTCTGAGCTTAGTTCCTCCTGCCATGAGGACAGATTTTAGAATTACTAAGTTTCTTTTGCAACATTAGATTATAACTATAACTTTGGGAAAGCAAAATCCAATTTCAAAACAATTTATCATCTTTAGAATCAATATTAGAAGCATTAGTATCATATTACAAAGTTTGGCTGCCAGTTTATACCTATGAATACATGACAGTGCAATCTTTAATGCTTCATTAAAGAGTCATTGCTTTAAATCTTATCTTACTTCTACTTTCTAGGATAAGAATCACATTAAATATTATATCAGTTAGAAGTTTCTTAGGAGGCCCAGTTTTTTGACCTGCTTATGTCACGTGTTTGAAACACTCTAGTGTTGCCAATTTAAGGCTAACCCTCTGTTATCAATGTAACAATTATTTAATCATAACTTATGAGCTGATTGTGAAGACACGCAGAGCACATCATCAGAAAAAAAAATGAAGCAGTTACACTTAGACCAATCAGAGAATATTAATTTTTTCTAGCTATAATTATAAAATAAAAGACACTTTGTAATAAGATAAGCACAATAATTACGAATGCAAAGAATTTTCTTAGGAAAAAAACATCTATCAGCTTTTTCACCCCAATAACACAAGGTTGCAGACTCTCTTTTTTCTTTTAAAGAACAGTTTTTCCAGCAGGGGCCCTCCTGATGTGTGCCTGATCTTGGCTAAAGCCTGTGGCCACTCTAGGCTTTGCTATTCAAGCTGAGAAAGTTTTAGTCACCTTTTATCTTCCAACATGAAAACACAGAACATTAATTCATTCAAACTAGACATGAACATACATGAATTGAACATGTGGACAGACTGGTGCACCAGACATTAGTCAAGACCTTAGGAAAAAAAAAATCAAAGAGGGCAGAGAAATTCTGCTGTAGGTCCCAGAGAGAACAAGGCAGGGCACCCCTAAAATTTCTCTCTGTTTCTGGGATATTTTCCTCCCACCTGATGCAGTTTCTGACTGTGGCCAATCCGCCTAATTATGAAATCTAAACCCTTTTTTCTCTCTAACCTAAGAAGCAGCTTCTGGAAACTGTGGCTAACTGCCTGTTATGTTCCTAGATTCTAATAATCTCACTGCTGAACCTAAGTAAATTCAGCACACAGGTTTAGCACCATTCCAGCTTAGACTGTACCACACCTGGCAACCGTATGCCTGTTTCTTCTCATGTTCTGGTACGAATTTTCTTTAATTATTTTCTTCTTCCATGGAGCTCCAAACCAGCAGTGTTCCTTCCCGTGTCCTCTTCCATTTCCCAGATCCTGCGTGGGACACCAATTTGTTGGTCCGGCCTGCAGCTCTCATGTCTGGGTTCAAGCCTGGGATGCATCTTGGAACTGAAAGAAAAGAGGGAATCTAGGCGGGTAAAGAGAGAAATGGAGTCAAGACTGAATTCTGATCAAGACTCAACTTTAATGTAGGCAACCACGCTTTATGAAGAAGAGGGGAGGCCCATTCCCAGTCACACAAAGTTCCTTTGAAGTTGTCAGATCAGCCTTTTAGTAGGAACACTCGAAGATCACAGTTCGGTGCTAACTCTGGAATACCTTGGCGAGCTGTTTCAGCCTCAGGCAGGTGGCAGGTAGTGGCATATCAAAGGAGAGGGATGAGAAGCAGCATAGCAAGTGGCTCTGCCTCAATGGCGAATGGTCTCAGCCAGCCTTGGTAGGCTGTAAGGAGGTAACATCCCATTATTATTGTGTGGGCTCCATTGTGTGTTTTGAGCTTTAGTAAAGTTTCTTTCATGACTGTAGCTGCACTTGCATTCAGGCATAGATGTTCAGAGTTGAGAATTTCTCTTGGTGGATTTTTCCTTTGATGATTATGAAGTGTCTTTCCTCGTTTCTCTTGATAACTTTTTGTTGAAAGTCTATTTTATTGGATATATGGATGACATCTCCAGCTTGTTTCTTGGGACCATTTTCTTGGAAGACCTTTTTCCAGCCTTTTACTCTGAATTAGTGTCTGTCACTCTTACTTAGGTGTGTTTCTTGTATGCATCAAAATGTTAGCTCCTGTTTGTGTATCCAGTATGTTAAATTATATCTTTTAATAGGTGAGTTGAGTCCACTAATATTGAAAGACTTTAAAGATAGATGATTGGTAGTCCCTGTTTGTTGGTCCCAATGTTGGCCCTTGTTTGGGCCGTGAGGACAAACTCCAGCCTGGCTCAATTTTCTGTAGCCTTGTGGGAGATCCTAAGCCTGGCTGGAGTTTTGAGACCTGTCTCAGTCACTTCCGTATCAGGTGACTCATCAAGACCTGCTTGTCCGTGCCTCTGCATTGTTGTTGCTAATGTAGAGCTTTGCTATTGGCCTTGTCAGTCACTCCATACCCTCCATCATACCTCCCCACATCCTATGTCATCTTGCCCCATGAAACATCTCCCTCACTATATTAGGAACTTATGTAAGCAAGAGACTGATGCCATAAAGTTGAGTCCCTGCTTCTATAAGACTCCTGGCTCAGTGTGTTTCTTTTGGGTTGTTGACACTCACCATCCAGTTCTTGGCTTTGTGGTGACATGATAATATCTTGTCTTGTCTTTGATTTAGGTACCCTCCTTGTGTTGGAGTTTTCCTTCTAGTATCCTCTGAAGGGCTGGATTAGTAGATTGATACTACTTGAATTTGGCTTTGTCCTGGAATATTTTGGTTTCTCCATCTATGCTAAATGAGAATTTTGCAGCTTACAGTAGTATAGGCTGGCATGTGTGTTCTCTTACAGTCTACATGACCTATGACCAGGCTCTCCTGGCTTTTAGTGTCTCTGATGATGTAATTCTGATTGGTCCTTCTTTTTATGTTACTTGGTCCTTTTCCCTTGCATGTTTTAATGTTCTTTCTTTGTTTTGTGCATTTAATGTTTTGATTAATATTTGATGAAAGGACTTACTTTTCCAGTCCCATTTATTTGGTGTTCTGTACACATCCTGTACCTTGATGGCCATCTCTTTCTTTAGGTTGAGGAAGTTTTCTTCTATGATTTTTTCGAAGATATGTTCATGTCCTTTGAGCTGGGAGACTTCATTCTCCTCTATATATTATTCTTAGATTTAGTCTTTGCACAGTGTCCTAGTGTTCCTGGATGTTTTGTGTTAAGAGTTTGTGCTTTGCATATTCTTTGACTGTTGTGTCTATCTCTTCTTCAATATCTTCTGCATCTGAGATTCTCTGTTCTATCTCTTGTATTCAGTTGGTGATGATTGCATCTGTATTTCCTGTCTTTTTTCCTTAGTTTTCCATTCCCATGGTTGCCGTCACTTGTGTTTTCTTTATTGTTTCTACTTCCACCTTTATGTCTTGGATAACTTTATTCAATTTCATCACATGTTTGAGTCTGTTTTCCTGTATTTCTTAAAGGGATTTAATTCTTTCCTCTTTAAGAGCTTCTACCTGTTTACCTATTTTTTTCCTGTATTTCTTTCAGTGAGTTATTTATATCCTCCTTAAGGGAAAAGATTTTAGTTCAACTTCTTGATTTTCAGGTGTGTTGGTGTATTCAGGGGTTACTGTGATGGGAGGACTGGTTTCTGATGATGCTCATATATATTGGCTTCCGTTGCTTATGGTCTTGTGCTCACCTCTCACCATCTGGTTATCCCTGGTGTTTGCTGAGTGACTTTCTGGAGTCTGCCATTTTTGTCCCTGGGCTGCCTCAGATGCCCTGGTAGGCCTGCTGCCCATAGCTATAGCAGAACTCCTGTGGGGCTTTCCAACCTGGGGTCTTCAGAGGGGCAGAGAATCTGCTGATATGTTGCCCTGGCTACAGCAGATCTCCTGGGAGGCTTTTAATCTGTTGGGTCTTCAGAGGAGGAATCAAGCTGTTCTGGGACTTATGGACTTTGGTTTCTGTTTCTCTGTGTGTAGCAAAACTCAAAGGAGACTTTCATTCTGTTGGGTCAGTTTCCCTACATGCCATGAAGCCCCTGGGATGTCTTCAGACTGTGCAGTCAGTTGCCCAGTTGTCTTGTGTCCAAAGGCTTTTAAGCTGTGGTGTCAATTATCCTGTGTAGAGTGGATATCCTGGGATTCATATAGGCAGTTGTTATGTGTGCAGTGTATCTTCTGGGATGCCTCAGGCTGTAATGTCTTCAGGGGAGTGGACTAGCTGCCAGTCTGCCCTGGCAGATGGTGCTGACCAGAAGAGAAGTCAGGGAGGGGAGCTTCAGGGTGTGATGAATCCCAAGGCCACTGGGCTCCCACAGGCAGCTGTGGGACTTCAGAAGGGTCCTTACTAGTTACTCTGTGTGTAGTATATCTCCTGAGATGCCTTAAATCAGATTTTAAGCATCTCATAAAAAACCATTATCATTCTACCGTATATAGTTTTAACCAGAGGAGCTGGATTTTCACTCTGAACTCATTATAGCACATCTTTCTGTTCTTACCCTGCAATATACCACCTCTCTTTAATCCCCACTGAAAACTTCAAAAGAGTTCACAAAAGGAATAAATTTCCTGGCACCTCTGCTACGAGGAAAAAAAAAAACAAACAAACAAACAAACAAAAAAAAACAGAGAGAACAACATTCTTCTCCTGAGATCTGCTCTTTTATTGATGAGAAAGGAAAGAGATGTGAGGCTTCAAAGACATTGATAAGGAACAAATGGATCACTTAGACAATAGGTGCTTCCCATAAGGTACTGTATGAATACCAATACTTACGTTGTGCTCACTTATGATATAGTTTCAGAGAAAGGACTATGATTATCCTATGATTACTTAGGGTTAAAATAATATATAACTTGCTGTTATTAGCAAACCTCTGTCCTAGATCTAATGATGTTGTTTTTAGGTCTACTTTTAAGTATTCTTTACTGAAAAAAAGTTCCTTACGTTTTAACTTTGTTTCTTAGTAAGCCCTTATGTGATTAGTGTTTTGCCTGCATGTATGTATAAGCACATTCATGGCTCATGCCTGTGCAGGTAAGAAGAGAGAATGATGTCCTCTGAAACTGCTGCTATATAATGGTCATAAGGTAACATGTAAGTAGTAGCAATCAAACTCTGTTCCTCTGTAAGAATAAGTGTTCTTAACCAGTGAAATATCATTTCTCTATGCCCAAAGGATGAAGAGTTTTGTAAGCTACTTTAGAGACATGAGAGTGATGAAAATCCCATATCTATTGAGGTGGTGTGAATGAGAATGGCCCCCATAGTGCATTAGATTTAAATGCTTAGTCATCAGATTAGCATTACTTGAGAAGGATTAGGAGGTGTTAGAGTAGGTGTGGCCTTATTGGGAGAAGTATATCATTGGGGATGGGCTTTGAGGTTTCAAATGACAGCTCCAGAGGCTTTCTGTTCTCTTGCTCAGCTCCTTCCCTAGCACCATGGGAACATGCATGCCACCATTCTCCCAAACATTATTATATGGATGAAACCTCTGAAATTGCAAGCAGATTCCAATAAAGTCATATCTTTTATAAGATTTTCCTTGTTAATGTTGTCTCCTCATAGCAGTAGAACCATAGGTAAAACAGAAGTTAGTAATGGGGAGAGAAGTATTGCAGTGTCAAAGGTGACAATGCTGTTGGTTGACAAAATATGGACTTAAGGACTTTGGATATAGAACACACTTGAATGGTTTAATCAGAACTTAATGGTACATACTAGAAGGAACATGGAAGACAGTGATGCTGAGAGCATTATAGATTATGATGGCCCAGCTAATGAGGTTTCAGTGGAGAATATTAGTACATTGCCTACAGTCTCTTGTGATACCTGGTCAAAGAATATGGCTTCCTTTTCCCCTTGTCCCAAAATGCTATCCCAAAAGTCCGCCATACCCTCCCCCCCCCACTACCCTACCCACCCACTCCCACTTTTTGGCCCTGGTGTTCCCCTGTACTGGGGCATATAAAGTTTGCAAGTCCAATGGGCCTCTCTTTCCAGTGATGGCTGACTAGGCCATCATTTGATACATATGCAGCTAGAGTCAAGAGCTCCGGGGTACTGTTTAGTTCATAATGTTGTTCCACCTAGAGGGTTGCAGATCCCTTTAGCTCCTTGGGTACTTTCTCTAGCTCCTCCATTGGGGGCCCTGTGACCTATCCAATAGCTGACTGTGAACATCCATTTCTGTGTTTGCAAGACCCTGACATAGTCTCACAAGTGACAGCTATATCTGGGTCCTTTCAGCAACATCTTGCTAGTGTATGCAATGGTGTCAGCATTTGGAAGCTGATTATGGGATGGATCCCCAGATATGGCAGTCTCTAGATGGTCCATCCTTTCGTCACAGCTCCAAACTTTATCTCTGTAACTCCTTCCATGGGTATTTTGTTCCCAATTCTAAGAAGGGGCAAAGTGTCCACAATTTTGTCTTCGTTCTTCTTGAGTTTCATGAGTTTAGCAAATACAGAAAAGAAATTAATTAAAATCTTAAGTAGTAAAATAAACCATCAAAACAAAGAAAAGAAACAAAAAAACATAAAGTCATGAAAGTGTATTTCAAAAAGGAGAGCCAGTTCCAGCCTCAGCAAGCAGAAGAACTTGGGAACATCCTCCATATGAAGCAAAAGAACACACACACACACAAAAAGAATACAAGATGATGCATCCACAACATGCACAAGATATTTCCTCTACAGGCCTTCATAGTCCCATAGATTTGAATGCTTAGTCATCAAGTGGCACTACTTGAGAAGGAAAGGAGGTGTGGCCTTGTTGGAGTAGGGGTAGCCTTGTTGGAGAAAGTGTATCTCTAAGGGTAGGCTTGGAAGTTTAATATGATATGTCCAAGGGCTTTCTCTATTAATGCACATAGATCTGGATGTAGTACTTCTCCAGCTCCATGTCTGCCAGCATGCCATCATTATCCCCACAGTGTTGATTATGGATTAACCTTTGAACCTATAAGTAGGCTTCATGTGGATGCTTTCTTTTATAAGAGTTGTCATGATCATGGTATCTCTTTACAGTTTGAAAATAGTGAATAAGACACATATTCATTGTATAAAATCTAAATCATGACTGTTTTGAAGCACATACTTGTTGTTTTCAACCAATATCTTTCTTTGCGATTGTAATAAAATTTCCTTCATATATGACTTAGCCAAAATTCACAAAATGAAAGCCATCGTGGGTGGTATAAATGTCCTGTCTCCAATCAAACGAGGCCAAAGGAAAAGGCTTGGTGAAGTTAAGAGAAGGGAGTATGAGAAGAGGGGATGGAAGAAAGGAGGTGGAGAGTAAAGGGAAAAGGACAACTAGTAGCTTCTTTGGTATGATAGTGGCAGTATGGTTGAATAGGAGAAAAATATTACCCTTTTCAAAATGTAAAGTGCACCTTCTTTGGCAGCAACCATAGATCTAAGCTGTCCTAAGAACAGAAGCCTCATAATGCAGGCCACAGGAAAATATGAACATGACAAAGTTGAAGTTTGACATCAATAAGCATATTAACTTTGATTGGTGAATATGCTTTTGGAGCTGTGTACCATAGGACTGAATAAGGGTTATTTTTTTGAGTTAAAGAAGATGTTCAGGTACAAACAGGAATTCAACTAAAGGGTAGGAAAACACATTTATTCCAGTGTGAAGCTAGAAGAAGTGAGCAACATTATGGTTATAAGAAAAGCAGATTCTGAGGCCTGAACCTCCTTTGTCTTTGTGTGTACAAAATCCATTATACAGTAAAATTTTATTGGACTATATATATACATGCTAGGGATGTATCACTAGCTAATCTAAGACTTGAGTTGAGACAGAAGACATTGTATAATAAGCATGTCTGGTTATGCATTGACTAAGGTCTATATTTGGAATGAATTTTTTCTATTTTTTAAAATCTTATTTTATATGATATGTACAAATATTTTGTCTATATCTATATCTGTGTACTATAAACATGCCTGGTGCCTATTCAGGTTCAAAGATTGTGTCCGTTTCCCTGGGATTGTAGTTACAGGCAGATGTAAGCTGCCACGTGTTGGCTAGAAACCCAACCCCAGATCCTTACCAAGAAAATCAACTTCCTTTAGCGACTGGGAAACACCTTAGCATTTGTTTGTTCATTTATTAAGTGCTTGAAATGAAACACAGTGGAATAATCACTGCTCTCTGTAAATACACCTCAAGACCTTGATTATTTACATACATAAAAATGGACAAAAATTAACTCATGAAACAACACCAACTACTTTAATATTCAAAAACCAAAAAGTAAAAACAAAATCTAAATAATACCTTCAATTTCTTTAATAAATTATTGAAAATAGAGGGGAAGAATGAAGCAGTTACTCCAACTTCTTGATATACATGAGAATTCAGAGTGAGCAAATAGACATAGTAGTTCAAACTCTCTAAAATCCTTTCTGCTAATTAGAAACACATCAACCAATGACCTCATGGAATGCTAATATTCCATTGCTACAAACAGGGACCACATGGAGATGAAACTTATAGTTGGGGAAACCATTCAGCTTAAGTGAAATTAAGTCTTTTCCTCAAGGAATTACCAATAATTGTATCAAACCTTGTATCAGTAAGAGGTAAGTACTATAAGACACCTATATATTAACATTCAATACAAAGAACATGGCATCACCCAGAAAGTACATTTTCTAAAGAGCTCAACCAGAGTTAGTTATCTGAGAAGAAATTGATTAAATTTGTTCAGCAAACCAAAATTATTAAAATGTCATGGGTAAGAGGCAGATGGGGACACTACACAAATATGTGTGGTGTGTGTTTGTGTTTGTGTGTTTGTGTTTGTGTGTGTGTGTATGATGTGTACAAGTGTGAATTATAAACCTAAGAGGCAGATTGTGCAAATTAGATGCAAATAAAATTAAATGATATTTTCTGGGGTAATAACATTTCCGGGAATTTAATTTTAAATGAGTAATTCTTTCTTTTTAGATATTTTCTTTATTTACAATTCAAATGTTAGCCCCTTTCATAGTTTCCCCTCCAAAAATCCCCTATTCCCTCCCCAATCCCCCTACTCCCCAACCCACCCACTCTGATTCCTAGTCCTGGCATTCCCCTATACTGGGGCATAGAGCCTTCACAGGACCAAGGGCCTCTCCTTCCTTTGATGACTGATTAGGCCATCGTCTGCTACATATTTAGCTAGAGCCACGAGTTCAACCATGTGTTTTCTTTGATTGTTGGTATAGTTCCAAGGAGCTTGGGGGTACTGGTTAGTTCATATTGATGTTCCTCCTATAGGGCTTCAGACCCGTCCAGCTCCCGGAGTATTTCTCTGACTCCTTCATTGGGACCCATGTGCTCCGTCCAATGGATATTTGTGAACATCCCCTTCTGTATTTGCCAGGCACTAGCAGAGCCTCACAAGAGACAGCTATATGAGGCTCCTCTCAGCAGGCTCTTATTGGCATCTGCCTAGTGACTATGTTTGGTAGTTGTTTATGGGGTGTATCCCCAAGTAGGGCAGTCTCTGGATGGTTGTTCCTTCAGGATCTGTTCCGAACTTTGCATTTGTAACTCCTTCCATTGCTATTTTGTTCCCCATTTTAAGAAGAAAGGATGTATCTACACTTTGCTCTTCCTTCTTCTTGAGACTCATGTGTTTTGCAAATTGTATCTTGTGTATTCTAAGTTTCTGGGCTAATATCTACTTATCAGTGAGTACATATCATGTGTTTCCTTTTGTGATTGGATTACCTCATTCAGGATGATATCCTCCAAATCCATCCATTTGCGTAAGAATTTCATAAATTCACTGTTTTTAATTGCTGAGTAGTACTCCATTGTGTAAATGTACCACATTTTCTGTATCCATTCCTTTCTTGAGGGACAGCTGGGTTCTTTCCAGCTTATAGCTATTATAAATAAGGTTGCTATGAACATAGTGGATAATTCTTAAACTTTAAAAGAAATACTGTAGCCAGACAAGGAAATATCCCTTTGCAATCTGGAGAGAGAGAGAGAGAGAGAGAGAGAGAGAGAGAGAGAGAGAGAGAGAGAGAGAGAGAGAGAGAGAGAAAGAGAGAGAGAGAGAGAAGGGGAGAAGGGAGAGGAAGGGAAAGAGAGAGAGAGAATAAAGTTGTATGTGAGAGATGGATTCTATATTTTCTGTCCTTTAGAGATCCATGACTAATACAACTATATTTATTGATTATTTACCTTGACATTCCATATTTAAAATTTAGATTCTATAAAACAAAATTGGCAAGTTGGAATGATAAAAATGAACAAAAATCAAAACAAACAAATAAACAAAAACATGAAAAAAAACTAAAGCAAAAAATTCAACCAAAGAAGTAATAAGCCAAATAGGAAAAATGCTTGATGTCATTTTGCCATTTTCTGTCATAGGATACATAGGGTAGGGCTTTATATCCTTAGAAAATCTAAGTTAATATTTTAAAAATATCTCCCATTACATCTCTGTCTAGGTCCCCAAAACCATTGCCAAGACGTTTTGACTTTCAAGGTTATGTATGCTGCAAATTTATTTTCAGACATGGGGAAACATTTTGATTTCCACTGAAGGACAGTAAGAAATAAAAATTATAGCACTTAATAAAAACAATATGGCAGATATGTATGCCAATCCCATGGCTCTGCCTGCTCTTTGAGCATTGGAAAAAATTGGCATTTGGAAAGATTGCAGGAAAGATACCTCTTCCTTGCTGGGCACGGAGAGGTGATTACACATAACAGCAAGAAAAATAAAGGTGCTAGCAATAGCATTGAGGACACCTGAAAGAACAAATGGATTGTAGTCATTATTCTTATGCAGTTCCTCTGTGTATAACTGCTGTAGACGAAAGACAGAACAAACTGTCCCAACCAGACCAACAACTTTTGCAACCAGGAGCAGAATTTGAGATACCCGGATATCCAAAGGAACAAGGTTGTTATGGCAGGTGTAGTAATGGCAATCTCTCAGGTGGCTTGAGTTGTGGTTGTGGTGGCAGATGTAGGCCTCCCAAATATTCACAAAAGCCAAACTTGGGTAGGAAAGCATGGGGTTGTTCAAGTAGCAAATTCGCCATTCTGGAAGGGCCATAGAGGTATTGCACATTATGCATGCTATTGTAGCTAAAGTGAAACCTCTTATTTGGTGATTGGCAGACTTGTTTAGCAGGACCATGCTGGCATCAAATATGTGGAAACTGAAAAAGAAACGAAAGGATATATAAAGGTCCTCTTTCAGCCTTTAGCAGTGCACTTTAGATTAGTAGTTCCAAAATGATAGACTTGTGTTTAAAAAAATGTAGCCTTTTCTCTTTAAGATATGCTGTTATGTGTATGGTTTGAGAATTTCACAATAATCAAAGATTATCAGATTCTAGTACATGCACTTTACTATTTGGCATACATTGCCTTAGAGGCAACCCATTAACTATCATTACGCATCTAACTAGATGAAATTTGGCAATTAAAAACTGGGGGAATCTTTACCAGGAAACAAATCTTCAGTGAAGAGAGATTAAGTACAAATTGCACTATAATTTTTACTTATTGTCTTTCACTTGTCATGAAATGTGTTGTAAAATACAAAACAATACACATTTGAATTCTGAGATGGCTAGTGGTTTTTCTTTTATTTATGTTAAAAGTCTAGTATTTGTGTGTGTGTGTGTGTGTGTGTGTGTGTGTGTGTGTGTGTGTGTGTGTGTGTTTGAAATATTTTTGCTAGAGAGACAATGAACCATATGTCTGATACATAGCTTAAACTGAAAGTTCAAACTACACATAGTAATATGAAAATCCAGATGACAACTGTGGATTCAAATGAATGAAGGATAAGACAAGAGAAGAAATAAAATTCTGCCAGTGGAGAATACCAGGATGCCTGTTGGTTCTAGTAGGACTATTATCAGTTGGTCCATAGGATAAGGGATTTTGAATGCTGATTCTTAAAATGCCTTCCCGTTGCCAGAGCAACACTAGTAGAGAACATATAAATAACTATCTTTCTCTTTGGTTAAATGATGCTGCTAAATTATGGCCTGATATTGTAGGTTGAAGCTAAAATAATGTACAGAGTACACAAGTTGTCTGCCATGGAATTCCCATCTCTCTTAAAAATAATTTGTTTTGAGGCAGGTTCTTGGTAAGATACTTAAACTGGTCTTGCAATTCATATGTATTCTAAGAAAGCATTTCCTGGAGTTTTTATTTGTTTGTTTTATTTGAATTAATACCTCACTAGGTTCATTAGGGTAGCCTCAAACACTGTGTGACCCAGAATGCCCTTTACTTAACATTATTTCTGCTTCTCCCATCAAAAAACATTGTACTCAAATCATATGCACAGATTTAAAAAAAAAAAGACATTTTATTTCCCTACCCAATCTCCCTGACACAATCCCTAAGAAATAACATTCTAGGAGCTGTGTGTCTAGTCAAGTGGGTAAGAAACATAAGGAAGTTAAAAAAGATCACAAGATTCCAGTATAGTGGACTTCATGTGTGGAGACCAGAAGAAACAAGTGAGATGCTCAGAACATGGTGTAGCCTCAAACATGAGGTCGCTGACATAAGTGGAATTTGGGGTGATTTTAATGTACTTAGAAATACCATTTTTTGAAAGTGGTACTGTCCCTGGGTGAGGATACCTAAGTTGCACAGGTACCCTTTATTTCCATTGAACTGTATATATAATAGTCATTGTTAAATATTTATACCTATATTTAACCACATTAAGTAGAATATGCAATAAAGAAGGCAAGTGTATATACTAACCAGCAATGCTCTCTTCAAGTTAATTCGTGTCTAGTAACTTGGCAAGAACATCTGATATCTGGTCAAATGGTGTCAGGAAGGACAAAGGTGTCTCTCCTAGCTGTGTGCTCTTGACCACACTGTTGAACTTGCTCCAAGCTCTGAGCCCTGTCTTGCATCACAAAATTCTAATCCTTTGTGACCTTACCATCCCCCTCTCTCCCTAACTCTCTCTGCCCCTCACTCCCTCTCATTAACTTTCTCTTCTCTCTCTTCCTTTCCTCCTAGCTCTTTCTTCTCTGATCCCTCTCTCTTCCCCCTCTTTCCCTGTCTCCCCTTAATTTTACCCCTCTCCACTCTCTATTTCTCTTCTTCTCTCTTTCTCTTTCCCCCTTCTCTTCTGTCCCCCATCTCTCACCCTCTTTACTCCCTCCTTTTCTTTGTCACCTTTCTCCAACTTCTCTCTCTCATCCTCCTCTTTCTATCCTCTTCTCTTCTCCTTTCTATTCCCTCTCTCCTCTCTTCTCTCTCTTCTCTTTTCTTTCTTTTACCCTCTTCTCTGTCTCCCTCTCTCACGAGGTTTCTCCTTTCTCTCATTTTCTCATTCTTTCACTACCTACTTTCATCTCTCTACTTTTCCCCCTCCCTCCCCCTAGCTCTCCCATCTCTCTCTTCTGTCTGTCTCTCCTTCTTACACTCTCCTCTCTTCCATCTCTCCCTTCTGTCTCACTTTTTATCCAAAATTTCCTTCCCTCAATCTCCTCTCTGTCTTTATCCCCTTCTCCTCTCCTAGTCCTCTTTTCTCTCCCCTATCTCTTCTCTACCTTCTCTTCTCCTTTCTTCCTCTCTCGTACCTCTACCTCTTTTTCTCACCATATCTTTCCCCCCTCTTTCTCCTGTCTCTTACACTCACACCCTCTCTTTTAGTCTCTGATCTTAATTTTACCTATTTCTTCCCTCTCCATCTAAATCTTGTCCACCATATCTTCCCCCCTCTCGCTATCCCTCTCTACACACTCCTTTTTTTCTTTCCCATCTCTCCTCTTTCTCCCTCATTTTTGACTCTCCCTACTTATTGGTCTTTCTTTACCACTTTCCCCTTCCTAAACCTAACTATATCATTCTCTAGATGGATGAAAACACCAGGACAGAGGGAGAGATAGGAGAATAAGGGAAGTAAGGGGAATGTAATAGAGGGTAAGAGAAGATGGTGTTGGAGAAAGAAAGAAATATATGGTGATGAAGAGAGAACAAGAGAAAGAGAGGGATAAGGGAATGAATAGGAAGAGAGAGATGTGAGAATAAGTAAGGAAAGTGAAAGAGAGTAGGGTGAAAAGAAAAGAGTGAATGAGATAAGAGGAGAGAACGACAGGAGAAGAAAGGGGCATGTGTGGGGCAGACAGGAGAGAGGAAGGGAGGAAGGGAGAGTTAGAAAAATCTTGGGTGAGCAAAACACTGAAAGAACTACAGATAAATAAATGGAGAGTGCATAGGAGAGAAAGAAAAAGAAAGTAAAATCGAGAGAGAGTGTGAGAGAGAGAGAGGGAGGGAGGGAGAGAAAGAAAGAGAGAGAGAGAAATGAGAAAGAGAGAGTGAGAGAGAGAGAGAAGGAGGGAAGGAGAGAGAGAAAGAGAGAGAGAGAGAGGGAGAGAGAGAGAGAGGGAGAGAGAGAGAGAGAGAGAGAGAGAGAGAGAGAGAGAAATGAGAAAGAAATTGGGAGTGGGAAAGATCTTTAGAGAGTGACAACAAGTAAGAGAGGAGTGGGAGTTAGGGTAGAAAAAAGAAGACAAGGTGTAATGGAGAAGGTAGGATAGGTTAGCAAAAGAAGGAGTGTGAATATAATAAATAAAGAGAAGGAAAGAGAAGAGATGGAAGTGGGGATAAATACAGAGGGTAAGAGAAATAAGGAAGGGGAGAAGATAGAAAGGGAAAGAGATAGAAGAAAATAGAAGTGGAGAGGAAGATATATAGAGGGTGAAATATAAAGAAGAGAGACAGATGGAGGAAGACAGAGAAGAACGGAAGAAGAGTGTCAGAGAGAAGAGAGGATAAGGGTGAAAGATAGATTGGGAGAGAAAGAGTTAAACAGGAAGTGAGGGGATATGAGAGGGGAGTAGGTATGTAGAAAGGAAGAGGGGGGGTCAACATGAGGGAGATATGGTAAAAAAGAGACAGGGAGAAAGGAAGACAGATACAATGAAGAGAATTAGGACAGAGATAAAGGAGGAAAAGATAGAATAAGACAGGAGAGAAAAAGAAGTATGGGAGTGAGAGTGCCAGGCTGTCTCTCTGTCTTTCCCATTTTATTCCTGTCTAATTCTCTCTATCTCTATCTTCTTTTACTCTCTTTCTCTCTCTCTTACTCTTTCTCTCTTGCACTTTCTTACTTCTTTTTTCCCATTTTGTCTTTGTTGTTCCCTTTCTATTTCTCTGTTCTCCCATCCTCTCATTTTATAACTCCTTTATATACCTCTCTAACTCTCTCTCTTCCTTCACATACTGTACTCTTTCTCTTCTCCCTATCTCCCTTCCTTATGCTGTCTTCTCCCCATTGTTCCCCTCACTCTGCCTTCTCTCCCATTACCTCTCCACTCTGTTTTATGTGCTCTTGCCCTCTCCTTGTCAACCCTCACCGCATTTTATCTCCCTGTCTTCCCTGTCTTATACTCTATCATTTTATTTCTATCTTCTTAACTCTCTTAACCTTGCTTACTTTTTGACCTCTCTGTCTCTGCCTCTTTTTTTTTGAGACTTCCATTTCTTTTGCACTGCTTCCTTTCCTCTGTTTGCCTGTCTTTCCTTCTATTGCTTTCACCCACTTAACCCACCTCTGTCTCCATTTATACTTGTTCTCTCCCTGTTTCATCCTTTATCCCTCAAGCTTTATATCTGCATGTCTCTCTCTAGTGCTTCCTGCTTCCCTATCTTTCTTCATAGCTCCTTCTTTTTATCTCCTCTCTCCTTCTTTTACTCCATTTTTCTACCCTCTCTATCTAATTTCTTCCTTATCTCTAATTTCTCTCTGTTTCTTCCCTTCCTTCTCCAGTCCCCTTTCTATCATTTTTCTTTCACCACCTCTCTCTTCATTTCTTTTTTTTTCTTTCCATTTTTTATTAGGTATTTAGCTCATTTACATTTCCAATGCTATACCAAAAGTCCCCCATACCCACCCACCCCCACTCCCCTACCCACCCACTCCCCCTTTTTGGCCCTGGCGTTCCCCTGTTCTGGGGCATATAAAGTTTGTGTGTCCAATGGGCCTCTCTTTCCAGTGATGGCCGACTAGGCCATCCTTTGATACATATGCAGCTAGAGTCAAGAGCTCCGGGGTACTGGTTAGTTCATAATGTTGATCCACCTATAGGGTTGCAGATCCCTTTAGCTCCTTGGGTACTTTCTCTAGCTCCTCCATTGGGAGCCCTGTGATCCATCCATTAGCTGACTGTGGGCATCCACTTCTGTGTTTGCTAGGCCCCGGCATAGTCTCACAAGAGACAGCTACATCTGGGTCCTTTCAATAAAATCTTGCTAGTGTATGCAATGGTGTCAGCGTTTGGATGCTGATTATGGGGTGGATCCCTGGATATGGCAGTCTCTACATGGTCAATCTTTTCATCTCAGCTCCAAACTTTGTCTCTGTAACTCATTCCAAGGGTGTTTTGTTCCCACTTCTAAGGAGGGGTATAGTGTCCACACTTCAGTCTTCATTTTTCTTGAGTTTCATGTGTTTAGGAAATTGTATCTTATATCTTGGGTATCCTAGGTTTTGGGCTAATATCCACTTATCAGTGAGTACATATTGTGTGAGTTCCTTTGTAAATGTGTTACCTCACTCAGGATGATACCCTCCAGGTCCATCCATTTGGCTAGGAATTTCATAAATTCATTCTTTTTAATAGCTGAGTAGTACTCCATTGTGTAGATGTACCACATTTTCTGTATCCATTCCTCTGTTGAGGGGCATCTGGGTTCTTTCCAGCTTCTGGCTATTATAAATAAGGCTGCTATGAACATAGTGGAGCATGTGTCCTTCTTACCAGTTGGGGCATCTTCTGGATATATGCCCAGGAGAGGTATTGCTGGATCCTCCGGTAGTACTATGTCCAATTTTCTGAGGAACTGCCAGACGGATTTCCAGAGTGGTTGTACAAGCCTGCAATCCACCAACAATGGAGGAGTGTTCCTCTTTCTCCACATCCTCGCCAGCATCTGCTGTCACCTGAATTTTTGATCTTAGCCATTTTGACTGGTGTGAGGTGGAATCTCAGGGTTGTTTTGATGTGCATTTCCCTGATGATTAAGGATGTTGAACATTTTTTCAGGTGCTTCTCTGCCATTCGGTATTCCTCAGGTGAGAATTCTTTGTTCAGTTCTGAGCCCCATTTTTTAATGGGGTTATTTGATTTTCTGAAGTCCACCTTCTTGAGTTCTTTATATATGTTGGATATTAGTCCCCTATCTGATTTAGAATAGGTAAAGATCCTTTCCCAATCTGTTGGTGGTCTCTTTGTCTTATTGACGGTGTCTTTTGCCTTGCAGAAACTTTGGAGTTTCATTAGGTCCCATTTGTCAATTCTCGATCTTACAGCACAAGCCATTGCTGTTCTGTTCAGGAATTTTTCCCCTGTGCCCATATCTTCAAGGCTTTTCCCCACTTTCTCCTCTATAAGTTTCAGTGTCTCTGGTTTTATGTGAAGTTCTTTGATCCATTTAGATTTGACCTTAGTACAAGGAGATAAGTATGGATCGATTCGCATTCTTCTACATGATAACAACCAGTTGTGCCAGCACCAATTGTTGAAAATGCTGTCTTTCTTCCAGTGGATGGTTTTAGCTCCCTTGTCGAAGATCAAGTGACCATAGGTGTGTGGGTTCATTTCTGGGTCTTCAATTCTATTCCATTGGTCTACTTGTCTGTCTCTATACCAGTACCATGCAGTTTTTACCACAATTGCTCTGTAGTAAAGCTTTAGGTCAGGCATGGTGATTCCACCAGAGGTTCTTTTATCCTTGAGAAGAGTTTTTGCTATCCTAGGTTTTTTGTTATTCCAGATGAATTTGCAAATTGATCCTTCTAATTCATTGAAGAATTGAGTTGGAATTTTGATGGGGATTGCATTGAATCTGTAGATTGCTTTTGGCAAGATAGCCATTTTTACAATGTTGATCCTGCCAATCCATGAGCATGGGAGATCTTTCCATCTTCTGAGATCTTCTTTAATTTCTTTCTTCAGAGACTTGAAGTTTTTATCATACAGATCTTTCACTTCCTTAATTAGAGTCACTCCGAGATATTTTACATTATTTGTGACTATTGAGAAGGGTGTTGTTTCCCTAATTTCTTTCTCAGCCTGTTTATTCTTTGTTTAGAGAAAGGCCATTGACTTGTTTGAGTTAATTTTATATCCAGCTACTTCACCGAAGCTGTTTATCAGGTTTAGGAGTTCTCTGGTGGAATTTTTAGGGTCACTTATATATACTATCATATCATCTGCAAAAAGTGATATTTTGACTTCCTCCTTTCCAATTTGTATCCCCTTGATCTCCTTTTGTTGTCGAATTGCTCTGGCTAATACTTCAAGTACTATTTTGAAAAGGTAAGGAGAAAGTGGGCAGCCTTGTCTAGTCCCTGATTTTAGTGGGATTGCTTCCAGCTTCTCTCCATTTACTTTGATGTTGGCTCCTGGTTTGCTGTAGATTGCTTTTATCATGTTTAGGTATGGGCCTTGAATTCCTGATCTTTCCAGAACTTTTATCATGAATGGGTGTTGGATCTTGTCAAATGCTTTTTCTGCATCTAACGAGATGATCATGTGGTTTTTGTCTTTGAGTTTGTTTATATAGTGGATTACATTGATGGATTTTCGTATATTAAACCATCCCTGCATCCCTGGAATAAAACCTACTTGGTCAGGATGGATGATTGCTTTAATGTGTTCTTGGATTCGGTTAGCGAGAATTTTATTGAGGATTTTTGCATCAATATTCATAAGAGAAATTGGTCTGAAGTTCTCTATCTTTGTTGGATCTTTCTGTGGTTTAGGTATCAGAGTAATAGTGGCTTCATAAAATGAGTTGGGTAGAGTACTTTCTACTTCTATCTTGTGAAAATTTTGTGCAGAACTGGAATTAGATCTTCTTTGAAGGTCTGATAGAACTCTGCACTAAACCCGTCTGGTCCTTGGCTTTTTTTGGCTGGGAGACTATTTATAACTGCTTCTATTTCTTTAGGGGATATGGGACTGTTTAGAAGGTCAACTTGATCCTGATTCAACTTTAGTACCTGGTATCTGTCCAGAAATTTGTCCATTTCGTCCAGGTTTTCCAGTTTTGTTGAGTATAGCCTTTTGTAGAAGGATCTGATGGTGTTTTGGATTTCTTCAGGATCTGTTTTTATGTCTCCCTTTTCAGTTCTGATTTTGTTAATTAGGATTTTGTCTCTGTGCCCTCTAGTGAGTCTAGCTAAGGGTTTATCTATCTTGTTGATTTTCTCAAATAACCAACTCCTCGTTTGGTTAATTCTTTGAATAGTTCTTCTTGTTTCCACTTGGTTGATTTCACCCCTGAGTTTGATTATTTCCTGCCGTCTACTCCTCTTGGGTGAATTTGCTTCCTTTTTTTCTAGAGCTTTTAGATGTGTTGTTAAGCTGCTAGTATGTGCTCTCTCCCGTTTCTTCTTGGAAACACTCAGAGCTATGAGTTTCCCTCTTAGAAATGCTTTCATTGTGTCCCAAAGGTTTGGGTACGTTGTGGCTTCATTTTCATTAAACTCCAAAAAGTCTTTAATTTCTTTCTTTATTCCTTCCTTGACCAAGGTATCATTGAGAAGAGTGTTGTTCAGTTTCCACGTGAGTGTTGGCTTTCTGTTATTTTTTTTGTTATTGAAGATCAGCCTTAGTGCATGGTGATCTGATAGGATACATGGGACAATTTCAATATTTTTGAATCTGTTGAGGGCTGTTTTTTGACCTATTATGTGGTCAATTTTGGAGAAGGTACCATGAGGTGCTGAGAAGAAGTATATCCTTTTGTTTTAGGATAAAATGTTCTGTAGATATCTGTCAGATCCATTTGTTTCATCACTTCTGTTAGTTTCAGTGTGTCCCTGTTTAGTTTCTGTTTCCATGATCTGTCCATTGGTGAAAGTGGTGTGTTGAAGTCTCCCACTATTATTGTGTGAGGTGCAATATGTGCTTTGAGCTTTACTAAAGTTTCTTTAATGAATGTGGCTGCCCTTGTATTTGGAGCATAGATATTCAGAATTGAGAGTTCCTCTTGGAGGATTTTATCTTTGATGAGAACGAAGTGCCCTTCCTTGTCTTTTTTGATGACTTTGGGTTGGAAGTCAATCTTATCAGATATTAGGATGGCTACTCCAGCTTGTTTCTTCATACCATTTGCTTGGAAAATTGTTTTCCAGCCTTTCATTCTGAGGTAGTGTCTATCTTTTTCTCTGAGATGTGTCTCCTGTAAACAGCAAAATGTTGGGTCTTGTTTTTGTAGCCAGTTTGTTAGACTATGTCTTTTTATTGGGGAGTTGAGACCATTGATGTTAAGAGATATTAAGGAAAAGTAATTGTTGCTTCCTGTTATTTTTGTTGTTAAAGTTGGCATTCTGTTCTTGTGGCTGTCTTCTTTTAGGTTTGTTGAGGGATTACCTTCTTGTTTTTTCTAGGGCATTGTTCCCGTTCTTGTATTGGTTTTTTTCTGTTATTAACCTTTGAAGGGCTGGATTCGTAGAGAGATAAAGTGTGAATTTGGTTTTGTCGTGGAATACTTTGGTTTCTCCATCTATGGTAATTGAGAGTTTGGCTGGGTATAGTAGCCTGGGCTGGAATTTTTGTTCTCTTAGTGTCTGTATAACATCTGTCCAGGCTCTTCTGGCTTTCATAGTCTCTGGTGAAAAATCTGGTGTAATTCTGATAGGCTTGCCTTTGTATGTTACTTGACCTTTTTCCCTTACTGCTTTTAGTATTCTATCTTTATTTAGTGCATTTGTTGTTCTGATTATTATGTGTTGGGAGGAATTTCTTTTCTGGTCCAGTCTATTTGGAGTTCTGTAGGCTTCTTGTATCTTCATAGGTATCTCTTTCTTTATATTTGGGAAGTTTTCTTCAATAATTTTGTTGAAGATGTTTGCTGGTCCTTTGAGTTGAAAATCTTCATTCTCATCCACTCCTATTATCCGTAGGTTTGGTCTTCTCATTGTGTCCTGGATTTCCTGGATATTTTGAGTTAGGATCTTTTTGCATTTTCCATTTTCTTTGATTGTTGTGACGATGTTCTCTATGGAATGTTCTGCACCTGAGATTCTCTCTTCCATCTCTTGTATTCTGTTGCTGATGCTCAAATCTATGGTTCCAGATTTCTTTCCTAGGGTTTCTATCTCCAGTGTTGCCTCACTTTGAGTTTTCTTTATTGTTTCTACTTCCCTTTTGAGGTCTAGTATGGTTTTGTTCATTTCCATCACCTGTTTGTATGTTTTTTCCTCTTTTTCTGTAAGGAATTCTACCTGTTTAATTGTGTTTTCCTGTTTTTCTTTAAGGACTTTTAACTCTTTAGCAGTGTTCTCCTGTATTTCTTTAAGTGATTTATTAAAGTCCTTCTTGATGTCCTCTACCATCATCATGAGATATGCTTTTAAATCTAGGTCTAGGTTTTCGGGTGTGTTGGGGTGCCCTGGACTGGGCGAAGTGGGAGTGCTGGGTTCTGATGATGGTGAGTGGTCTTGGTTCCTGTTAGTAGGATTCCTACGTTTACCGTTCGCCATCTGGTAATCTCTGGAGTTACTAGTTATAGTTGACTCTGTTTAGAGATTGTTCTTCTGTTACCGTCTCTCAGCAGACCTGGGAGACAGATTCTCTCCTCTGAGTTTCAGTGCTCAGAGCACTCTCTGCTGGCAAGCTCTCTTACAGGGAAGGTGCGCAGATATCTTGTTTTTGGACCTCCTCCTGGTCGAAGAAGAAGGCCCAAAACAGGGCCTCTCTCATAAGCTGTGTTGCTTTGGCAGTTCCCAGAAGCTGTCAGCTTCTGTGGTGCAGACTCTCACCTGTGCAGACTAAATTCCTAAGTTCCAGGGAGTCCCGGAACCCAGATGGCGACCGCTGCTGCTGAGGCTGAGGCCGCCTCACAAGCCAGGCGGACACCTGTCCTCTGGTCCGGACGGTGGCCGGCTGTCTGCAGCCCGCCAAGGGTGCTGCCTCAGCGGCTCTGTGCTTCTGCCCGTCCCAGAAGCTGTCTGGTTCTCTGGCGCACCCTCTAACCTGTTCAGACTAATTTCCTAAGTTCTGCTGAGTCCCGGAACCAAGATGGCGACCGCTGCTGCTGAGGCTGAGGCCGCCTCCCTAGCCAGGCGGACACCTGTCCTCTGGTCCGGACGGTGGCCGGCTGTCTGCGGCCCGCCAAGGGTGCTGCCTCAGCAGCTCTGTGCTTCTGCCTGTCCCAGGAGCTGTCCGGTTCTCTGGCGCACCCTCTAACCTGTTCAGACTAATTTCCTAAGTTCTGCTGAGTCCCGGAACCAAGATCCTGTCTTCATTTCTTTATCCTCCCCTCCCCTTTCTTGCTCTCTACTTCTCCCCTCTTCCTCATCTTGTCACTCTATCTTTTTTCTCTCTCCAGCTATCTCTCTCATTGTCTTGCTTACTTTTCTACTCCTTCCTCAGTATTTGCCTCCATAAAATCTCTAATACTCTTACTTTTGTTAAGTGTGATGTTTTTTCATATTGATGAGAATGAGACAGGAGTGAAAAGAAATTAGAAAATGAGTGAGAGAGTATGAGAGAGAAGGGAGAGAGATTGGGGAGAATGGACAAAGAGAAAGCAAATGAAGAGATAAATATTGAATGAGAAAGAGAAAGAAAATGAGGTAAAGAGATGGAGAGGAAGGGAGAGAGAGTAGGAGGAAAAGACTGAAAGATAGCTAGAAATGGAGAAAGAAGGAGAGATGAAGAAGTAAAAAAATAGGGAGTTAGAGAGAAACAGTGAGAGAAAGTAAGAAATAGAAGGATATATATATATATATATATATATATATATATATATATATATATGAGGGACAACTGGAGAGACAGAAGAATAGACAGGAAAAATATACAGTGAGTTAGAGAAGGAGGGACAATGGTAGAAAGTAATAGAGTGAGATAAGGGAGAGATGGGGAGAGGGGGTAAAAGGAAGGAGAGAGGAATTGAGAGTGAGTGAAGGAATATGTGAGATAGAGAGTGAAGGGCAGAAGAGAGTGAGACAAAAATTGGGAATGAGTGGGGGTTGGGGTGGTGGACAGTGGAACAGAGGGATTATAGATAGGGAGATCAAAACAAAGAGAGATAAAGGGACAGAGAAAGGGGGATAATAGGGGAAAAACACAGTGTTGAAGTATATGAATAGAATGAGACAAAGATAGAAAAGGAGAATGAGACAGTTTTAAAAAATGGAAAAATATAGAGTGAGGTAGAGATAATATGGAAAATGAGAAAGAAGGAATTGATCAAATGGGTCAAGGGAGAGAGTGAGAAAGAGGAAAATGGGCAAGAAATTTATATAGAAAGAAAAAATAGAGAGACTACTTGTGTCACAGTAATAGAGCTAGACTTGGAGAGGCAGGGGTAGAGATAAAGAGAAAAAGACACACAGAGAGAGACAAAGAGACAGAGAGGGGTGGAAATAAGGGACTTTGAGAGAGTTAGAAAGGAAGAGAGATTGAGTAGAGCAGGAAGAGAGGCTGAGAGAGGAAGAGAAAAACCCACTTCATTTCCTCCATCTGTCTTTCTCTGCATGTTTCCTCACTCTTTCTCCAACCATATATTTTAAAATATGTTTCTCATTCTCTTTCTGTCATTGTTTTTCTTTATCACCCTCTGTGTATCTTTCAGTCACATCCATCCTCTTTCTCTGTCGTCTGTCCTTCCTCCTTTCTTTCTTTCCTTCTTTCTTTCTTTCTTTCTTTCTCTCTTTCTTTCTTTCTTTCTTTCTTTGTTTTTCCCTCCCTTTCTTTCTTTCTTTCTTTCTTTCTTTCTTTCTTTCTTTCTTTCTTTCTTTCTTTCTCCCTTTCTTTCTTTCTTTCTTTCTTTCTTTCTTTCTTTCTTTCTTTCTTTCTCTCTCTCTTTCTTTCTTTTTTTCTTTCTTTTTTCTTTATTTCTTTTTCTCTCTTCCTTTCTTCCTTTCTTCCTTTCTCTCTCTCTCTCTTTCTTTCTTTCTCTCTCACTCACTCTTTCTTTCTTTCTTTCTTCTATCTCATCTCTACTTCACTTTCTCTCATCCCTCTTTATTTTCCCTCACTCTCTCTAATTTTTTCTCTCTGTGTTTATCTCTCTTTCCCTTGCTTCCTCCTACATTCTCACTTCCCTCTACTACCCTGTATTCCTCTGTTCCCTCTTTCTCTGTCTTGTCCTCTAATCAGTCCTTACCTTATCTTCTAATTTTTTCTTAGTGTCTCACTGTCATCTCACATCTTTCTCTGTAATTCTCACTGTTTCTTACAGTTCTTCTCTTTTCATCTACCTCCCCTCCTCTCTACTATAGCTCTTTATATCTCTTACATTGTTGGGAGCCGCCCCCACATTCGCCGTTACAAGATGGCGCTGACATCCTGTGTTCTAAGTGGTAAACAAATAATCTGCGCATGTGCCAAGGGTATCTTATGACTACTTGTGCTCTGCCTTCCCCGTGACGTCAACTCGGCCGATGGGCTGCAGCCAATCAGGGAGTGACACGTCCGAGGCGAAGGAGAATGCTCCTTAAGAGGGACGGGGTTTCGTTTTCTCGCTCTCTTGCTTCTCTCTCTCTTGCTTCTTGCTCTCTTGCTTCCTGCACCCTGGCTCCTGAAGATGTAAGAAATAAAGCTTTGCCGCAGAAGATTCTGGTCTGTGGTGTTCTTCCTGGCCGGTCGTGAGAACGCGTCTAATAACAATTGGTGCCGAATTCCGGGACGAGAAAAAACTCGGGACTGGCGCAAGGAAGATCCCTCATTCCAGAACCAGAACTGCGGGTCGCGGTAATAAAGGTTCCCGTAAAGCAGACTGTTAAGAAGGATTCAACTGTATGAATTCAGAACTTTTCAGCTGGGGAACGAGAGTACCAGTGAGTACAGCTTTACGAGGTAAGTCCGATCTTGAACTTTCTAACGAAATTCAAGACAGTCTATCAGAAGTAAAGTGGAATATGTTTGGCCTTGAATTTTTTCTGGTGTTAGGAGCCCTTTTGTTCCTTTTCACATGTTATCAAGTGGTTAAGATAGGGAGGATTCTAGATGAAATTCAGGACAAGCTATCAGAAGTAAAGCGGGGAGAGAGAGTAGTAACAAAGAGGAAATATGGTACACAAAATAAGTATACAGGCCTTTCCAAGGGTCTTGAACCCGAGGAAAAGTTAAGGTTAGGTAGGAATACCTGGAGAGAGATTAGAAGAAAAAGAGGAAAAAGGGAAAAGAAGAAAGATCAATTAGCGGAGGTCTCTAGGAAAAGGAGCCTGTGCTCATCGCTGGATGGGCTCGGGGAGCCAGCTCTTAGTAGCTCTGAAGCAGGTGAAGAATCCTCCTCTGAGGAAACAGACTGGGAGGAAGAAGCAGCCCATTACCAGCCAGCTAATTGGTCAAGAAAAAAGCCAAAAGCGGCTGGCGAAGGCCAGTTTGCTGATTGGCCTCAGGGCAGTCGGCTTCAAGGTCCGCCCTATGCGGAGTCCCCGCCCTGCGTAGTGCGTCAGCAATGCGCAGAGAGGCAGTGCGCAGAGAGGCAGTGCGCAGACTCATTCATTCCCAGAGAGGAACAAAGGAAAATACAACAGGCATTTCCGGTCTTTGAAGGAGCCGAGGGTGGGCGTGTCCACGCTCCGGTAGAATACTTACAAATTAAGGAAATTGCCGAGTCGGTTCGTAAATACGGAACCAATGCTAATTTTACCTTGGTGCAGTTAGACAGGCTCGCTGGCATGGCACTAACTCCTGCCGACTGGCAAACGGTTGTAAAAGCCGCTCTCCCTAGTATGGGCAAATATATGGAATGGAGAGCGCTTTGGCACGAAGCTGCACAAGCGCAGGCCCGAGCAAACGCAGCTGCTTTGACTCCAGAGCAGAGAGATTGGACTTTTGACTTGTTAACGGGTCAGGGAGCTTATTCTGCTGATCAGACAAACTACCATTGGGGAGCTTATGCCCAGATTTCTTCCACGGCTATTAGGGCCTGGAAGGCGCTCTCTCGAGCAGGTGAAACCACTGGTCAGTTAACAAAGATAATCCAGGGACCTCAGGAATCCTTCTCAGATTTTGTGGCCAGAATGACAGAGGCAGCAGAGCGTATTTTTGGAGAGTCAGAGCAAGCTGCGCCTCTGATAGAACAGCTAATCTATGAGCAAGCCACAAAGGAGTGCCGAGCGGCCATAGCCCCAAGAAAGAACAAAGGCTTACAAGACTGGCTCAGGGTCTGTCGAGAGCTTGGGGGACCTCTCACCAATGCAGGCTTAGCGGCCGCCATCCTCCAATCTCAGAACCGCTCCATGAGCAGAAATGATCAGAGGACATGTTTTAATTGCGGAAAGCCTGGGCATTTTAAGAAAGATTGCAGAGCTCCAGATAAACAGGGAGGGACTCTCACTCTTTGCTCTAAGTGTGGCAAGGGTTATCATAGAGCTGACCAGTGTCGCTCTGTGAGGGATATAAAGGGCAGAGTCCTTCCCCCACCTGATAGTCAATCAACTGATGTGCCAAAAAACGGGTCATCGGGCCCTCGGTCCCAGGGCCCTCAAAGATATGGGAACCGGTTTGTCAGGACCCAGGAAGCAGTCAGAGAGGCGACCCAGGAAGACCCACAAGGGTGGACCTGCGTGCCGCCTCCGACTTCCTACTAATGCCTCAAATGAGTATTCAGCCGGTGCCGGTGGAGCCTATACCATCCTTGCCCCCGGGAACCATGGGCCTTATTCTCGGCCGAGGTTCACTCACCTTGCAGGGCTTAGTAGTCCACCCTGGAGTTATGGATTGTCAACATTCCCCTGAAATACAGGTCCTGTGCTCAAGCCCTAAGGGCGTTTTTTCTATTAGTAAAGGAGATAGGATAGCTCAGCTGCTGCTCCTCCCTGATAATACCAGGGAGAAATCTGCAGGACCTGAGATAAAGAAAATGGGCTCCTCAGGAAATGATTCTGCCTATTTGGTTGTATCTTTAAATGATAGACCTAAGCTCCGCCTTAAGATTAATGGAAAAGAGTTTGAAGGCATCCTTGATACCGGAGCAGATAAAAGTATAATCTCTACACATTGGTGGCCCAAAGCATGGCCCACCACAGAGTCATCTCATTCATTACAGGGCCTAGGTTATCAATCATGTCCCACTATAAGCTCCGTTGCCTTGACGTGGGAATCCTCTGAAGGGCAGCAAGGGAAATTCATACCTTATGTGCTCCCACTCCCGGTTAACCTCTGGGGAAGGGATATTATGCAGCATTTGGGCCTTATTTTGTCCAATGAAAACGCCCCATCAGGAGGGTATTCAGCTAAAGCAAAAAATATCATGGCAAAGATGGGTTATAAAGAAGGAAAAGGGTTAGGACATCAAGAACAGGGAAGGATAGAGCCCATCTTACCTAATGGAAACCAAGACAGACAGGGTCTGGGTTTTCCTTAGCGGCCATTGGGGCAGCACGACCCATACCATGGAAAACAGGGGACCCAGTGTGGGTTCCTCAATGGCACCTATCCTCTGAAAAACTAGAAGCTGTGATTCAACTGGTAGAGGAACAATTAAAACTAGGCCATATTGAACCCTCTACCTCACCTTGGAATACTCCAATTTTTGTAATTAAGAAAAAGTCAGGAAAGTGGAGACTGCTCCATGACCTCAGAGCCATTAATGAGCAAATGAACTTATTTGGCCCAGTACAGAGGGGTCTCCCTGTACTTTCCGCCTTACCACGTGGCTGGAATTTAATTATTATAGATATTAAAGATTGTTTCTTTTCTATACCTTTGTGTCCAAGGGATAGGCCCAGATTTGCCTTTACCATCCCCTCTATTAATCACATGGAACCTGATAAGAGGTATCAATGGAAGGTCTTACCACAGGGAATGTCCAATAGTCCTACTATGTGTCAACTTTATGTACAAGAAGCTCTTTTGCCAGTGAGGGAACAATTCCCCTCTTTAATTTTGCTCCTTTACATGGATGACATCCTCCTGTGCCATAAAGACCTTACCATGCTACAAAAGGCATATCCTTTTCTACTTAAAACTTTAAGTCAGTGGGGTTTACAGATAGCCACAGAAAAGGTCCAAATTTCTGATACAGGTCAATTCTTGGGCTCTGTGGTGTCCCCAGATAAGATTGTGCCCCAAAAGGTAGAGATAAGAAGAGATCACCTCCATACCTTAAATGATTTTCAGAAGCTGTTGGGAGATATTAATTGGCTTAGACCTTTTTTAAAGATTCCTTCCGCTGAGTTAAGGCCTTTGTTTAGTATTTTAGAAGGAGATCCTCATATCTCCTCCCCTAGGACTCTTACTCTAGCTGCTAACCAGGCCTTACAAAAAGTGGAAAAGGCCTTACAGAATGCACAATTACAACGTATTGAGGATTCGCAGCCTTTCAGTTTGTGTGTCTTTAAGACAGCACAATTGCCAACTGCAGTTTTGTGGCAGAATAGGCCATTGTTGTGGATCCATCCAAACGTATCCCCAGCTAAAATAATAGATTGGTATCCTGATGCAATTGCACAGCTTGCCCTTAAAGGCCTAAAAGCAGCAATCACCCACTTTGGGCAAAGTCCATATCTTTTAATTGTACCTTATACTGCTGCACAGGTTCAAACCTTGGCAGCCGCATCTAATGATTGGGCAGTTTTAGTTACCTCCTTTTCAGGAAAAATAGATAACCATTATCCAAAACATCCAATCTTACAGTTTGCCCAAAATCAATCTGTTGTGTTTCCACAAATAACAGTAAGAAACCCACTTAAAAATGGGATTGTGGTATATACTGATGGATCAAAAACTGGCATAGGTGCCTATGTGGCTAATGGTAAAGTGGTATCCAAACAATATAATGAAAATTCACCTCAAGTGGTAGAATGTTTAGTGGTCTTAGAAGTTTTAAAAACCTTTTTAGAACCCCTTAATATTGTGTCAGATTCCTGTTATGTGGTAAATGCAGTAAATCTTTTAGAAGTGGCTGGAGTGATTAAGCCTTCCAGTAGAGTTGCCAATATTTTTCAGCAGATACAATTAGTTTTGTTATCTAGAAGATCTCCTGTTTATATTACTCATGTTAGAGCCCATTCAGGCCTACCTGGCCCCATGGCTCTGGGAAATGATTTGGCAGATAAGGCCACTAAAGTGGTGGCTGCTGCCCTATCATCCCCGGTAGAGGCTGCAAGAAATTTTCATAACAATTTTCATGTGACGGCTGAAACATTACGCAGTCGTTTCTCCTTGACAAGAAAAGAAGCCCGTGACATTGTTACTCAATGTCAAAGCTGCTGTGAGTTCTTGCCAGTTCCTCATGTGGGAATTAACCCACGCGGTATTCGACCTCTACAGGTCTGGCAAATGGATGTTACACATGTTTCTTCCTTTGGAAAACTTCAATATCTCCATGTGTCCATTGACACATGTTCTGGCATCATGTTTGCTTCTCCGTTAACCGGAGAAAAAGCCTCACATGTGATTCAACATTGTCTTGAGGCATGGAGTGCTTGGGGGAAACCCAGACTCCTTAAGACTGATAATGGACCAGCTTATACGTCTCAAAAATTCCAGCAGTTCTGCCGTCAGATGGACGTAACCCACCTGACTGGACTTCCGTACAACCCTCAAGGACAGGGTATTGTTGAGCGTGCGCATCGCACCCTCAAAGCCTATCTTATAAAACAGAAGAGGGGAACTTTTGAGGAGACTGTACCCCGAGCACCAAGAGTGTCTGTGTCTTTGGCACTCTTTACACTCAATTTTTTAAATATTGATGCTCATGGCCATACTGCGGCTGAACGTCATTGTTCAGAGCCAGATAGGCCCAATGAGATGGTTAAATGGAAAAATGTCCTTGATAATAAATGGTATGGCCCGGATCCTATTTTGATAAGATCCAGGGGAGCTATCTGTGTTTTCCCACAGAATGAAGACAACCCATTTTGGGTACCAGAAAGACTCACCCGAAAAATCCAGACTGACCAAGGGAATACTAATGTCCCTCGTCTTGGTGATGTCCAGGGCGTCAATAATAAAGAGAGAGCAGCGTTGGGGGATAATGTCGACATTTCCACTCCCAATGACGGTGATGTATAATGCTCAAGTATTCTCCTGCTTTTTTACCACTAACTAGGAACTGGGTTTGGCCTTAATTCAGACAGCCTTGGCTCTGTCTGGACAGGTCCAGACGACTGACACCATTAACACTTTGTCAGCCTCAGTGACTACAGTCATAGATAAACAGGCCTCAGCTAATGTCAAGATACAGAGAGGTCTCATGCTGGTTAATCAACTCATAGATCTTGTCCAGATACAACTAGATGTATTATGACAAATAACTCAGCAGGGTTGTGAACAAAAGTTTCCGGGATTGTGTGTTATTTCCATTCAGTATGTTAAATTTACTAGGGCAGCTAATTTGTCAAAAAGTCTTTTTCAGTATATGTTACAGAATTGGATGGCTGAATTTGAACAGATCCCTTCGGGAATTGAGACTTCAGGTCAACTCCACGCGCTTGGACCTGTCCCTGACCAAAGGATTACCCAATTGGATCTCCTCAGCATTTTCTTTCTTTAAAAAATGGGTGGGATTAATATTATTTGGAGATACACTTTGCTGTGGATTAGTGTTGCTTCTTTGATTGGTCTGTAAGCTTAAGGCCTAAACTAGGAGAGACAAGGTGGTTATTGCCCAGGCGCTTGCAGGACTAGAACATGGAGCTCCCCCTGATATATGATATATCTATGCTTAGGCAATAGGTCGCTGGCCACTCAGCTCTTATATCCCACGAGGCTAGACTCATTGCACGGGATGGAGTGAGTGTGCTTCAGCAGCCCGAGAGAGTTGCAAGGCTAAGCACTGCAATGGAAAGGCTCTGCGGCATATATGAGCCTATTCTAGGGAGACATGTCATCTTTCAAGAAGGTTCAGTGTCCTAGTTCCCTTCCCCCAGGCAAAACGACACGGGAGCAGGTCAGGGTTGCTCTGGGTAAAAGCCTGTAAGCCTAAGAGCTAATCCTGTACATGGCTCCTTTACCTACACACTGGGGATTTGACCTCTATCTCCACTCTCATTAATATGGGTGGCCTATTTGCTCTTATTAAAAGGATAGGGGGAGATGTTGGGAGCCGCCCCCACATTCGCCGTTACAAGATGGCGCTGACATCCTGTGTTCTAAGTGGTAAACAAATAATCTGTGCATGTGCCAAGGGTATCTTATGACTACTTGTGCTCTGCCTTCCCCGTGACGTCAACTCGGCCGATGGGCTGCAGCCAATCAGGGAGTGACACGTCCGAGGCGAAGGAGAATGCTCCTTAAGAGGGACGGGGTTTCGTTTTCTCGCTCTCTTGCTTCTCTCTCTCTTGCTTCTTGCTCTCTTGCTTCCTGCACCCTGGCTCCTGAAGATGTAAGAAATAAAGCTTTGCCGCAGAAGATTCTGGTCTGTGGTGTTCTTCCTGGCCGGTCGTGAGAACGCGTCTAATAACATTACATATCTCATTCTACTCCCTCATTTTATGGAAATGGAGGGGGAGAGAGAAAAGTGAGAGAGAGAAAAAAGAAGAGCACAAAGAGTGTAGAAAAGTTAGCTAGTGAGCAAATATGGAAAGGATATAAAGAAGATAAGAGACAAGGTGATAAATAGGGAGGGAGAAAATAGAGAGCAAGAAAATAGGATAGAGTTAAGTGGAAAGAGAGACAGAGATAGGGACGGATATGTGGTAAAAATAAATACAAAGCAGGAAGAGTTAGTGAGAAAGGAAGAGAGATAAAGTAGGAGCAGATAAAAAGAGATAAAGTGAGCGGGGAATCAACAGAGAGTGAGAGGAATGGAATAGAACAGGGATGGAATTGAGTATAAACATGGATGGAGAGAGGGGTAGAGATTAGAATGGGTATAGAGAAGAGTGAGACACAACAATGGAGAGGAAGAATAGGGAGTGGATAAAAAAGGGAAGAGAAATGGATACGTAGAAAGGGATAGGGAAAAGATAAAGGAGGAAGACAGAGAGGCAATGATGGAAAATGAGACAAAAAGATAGAAGGGATTTCGGAGGAGACAGTGAGAGAAAGTAGAGAGAAACTTTAAAAAGGTATTCAATTTCTCTCACATCTCTTCTCTATATCACTTCTCTCTTAACTACTCTGTCTATTACCATTTCTGTCTTCCCATCTTTGAATAATGTCTCCAACTCTATCTTTAGTCCCTCTCTCTACTTCTTCTTCCTTCTCATTCTCTCACTTTCCATCTCTATTTCCTTCTCTGTGTCTCTTCCCTTCTATCCATTCTCTCTCTCCCATTGTCTCTCTTTCTCACTCTAACCTCTTTCCCTCTGTAATATATATCTTGTCCTCCTATTCTTATTCTCTATCTTTTATCTGCATCTTTATCTCTTTCTGTTCCCATCTCTCTTTAGCTCTTATCTTTTATCTTTCTTCCTCTCCTCACTCTAGGCCTCATTTTTTTTCACTCTTTATCACACCTCTCTCTCTCTCAAGGGAGAGAAATAGAAGAAAGAGAAGGGTATAAATGTGGCAGACTTGGAGGAAGAAGAGAGAAAAGGGAGGAAGTGAAGGGATTTGATTGATTTCCACTATGGAAATCAATTTGGAGGTTCCTCGGAAACCCAATTTCCTGGTTGCTGATCCACCCCATGGAAATTGAGAAAATAGAAGATGTGAGATTTTTTTTAACACCCCTAACACTATATATACTAACTTATTAGAGTTTTGAAATTTTATACATATTTTCTTTTTCACATGCTTCTCTTCAATCTTCTGTCTGCTGCCCTCTTTTTTACCTATGTGATCCAAAATGCATACTTCACAATCCATATATTTCTATATTTTCCCTTTAGCTCCATGTTCCATGAACACTTTAAAGACTATTTTAGTATTATAAAATTTTTCTAAACTACAAACTTGAATTTCTATATTACAAACTGATCTCTCCTTTTAGATATTTATTAGGCAATTTAAACCTAGTTTTCTAAAGTAAGATTACTGATGGAACTCTTTACAATAGAATTCTGAGCAGTCTTCTTAGTTCTGTCCTTGGTTCTTCCATGTTTATGAAGGTTTGTGCAATCTGATTAAAATACAGAGCATATAGTGACCTATAAGATCTTACTTCCTGTCACTTCTGTGAACTTCTCTCCACATTAGGCTCTTTGCTATTCATTAGAAATGCCAACCAGACCTAAGAGCTATTGCATTTGGTGTGCCTGCTACCTGAAATGTTCTTTCGTAAATATGCACAGTTTGTAATTTCATTTCCCTGTACTACTTATTCAAATGTCAACACACTAAAAATGATTTCTCTAATCACTTTATAAAATATACTTAAAATAATAGAAATTTCATGAGGTTAAATTTTTGTTTGTAGTTGCATTAAACTCTCTATGTCAAATAGTCCCAGACTGTGAAGAATGAAATATGGTTTTGAGTATAATAATACATCAAATTAAACAGAAAACAAATACTTTGAAGTAAATTATGACCCATGTTCTCTTTTAAAAGCAAGAGAACCTGGTCTTTAGAGAGAATTTACAATATGGTCAAAATCATAAAGATGCCAAATTTCTATACTTGTTATGGTACAATTTTCTTCTAGAGATACATACAAACATGTTTTTTATGTCAGTAATGACTGATAAACATGATTGAGTCCAAGTCTAGTTCAGTGAGAAAATTATATATTATGGTTATTTATAGGGGCATTGATAAGGAGTAGCTCATCTAAAAGCAGATATATGATCAATACTTTCTGCATTTATCAGTGGCAACAATTAATAGGAACATAAAAGTAGCTCTGTGAGGAAATTTCCGGCAGTTCAAACACTTAGAAATCTTTCTCTAGGAAGGTGTCTATTTGTAAAACCATGTGTTTATCTTTGAATATATTGTAACTTCAGGAACTTCCTGTGCCTTCTAAGGTTTTATAGATTGTTTGTTTATTAGTTTTCTGAATCTTACAAACTTTCCTCCTTACTCGAGTAGGGAACAAATGTTTCACTTAACAGTCAATGACTACAAAACACTTTATTCCTTTCCCAGGCTCTTATATCACTTCTGTCCCATCCTTGAACATTGAAATTGTGTTTTTATATTTGATAGTTTTCTTACTTTTATTCTTGAGAATGTGACCACTAAATCACATATACCATCATTTATTTTCAGGAACTTGATATGTGCTAAAGCTTTATAGTAGATACCACCCATGTAGGACAAAATTGAGGTTTTCTTCCAAGACCAAGAACTACAGCAACAGTGATCTACAGGTAGAAATATTGTAGAAGATACTTATATAGAATACTAAACCCTTTTAACAAACAAGTAAACCTTGATTCCCCGGTTGCTTGTATAAACCATCAAACTACAAGCTTTTGTACTGCCTTGTAGTAATAGATGTGAGTTTACTATAGTGGATTGAGATTTAAATTCAATTAGAAAATATTTACTGTATCCTATGAATTCATGCCATTATTTCACCAGCCATAATATATTGCCTTTTATGTTGTATAGCTTTAAGAGATGAAAATCTATCAGAGTGGTTGATGACAATTCCAATTTTAGTGAATTTGATGATAGGTACTAGTACTATGAGAGCCAGCCACCAAGGTGGAAACTTCTAGCTCATCCCCTGACTGACATTTTCATGTCCTGCTGCCAAATAATGTGTGTCTTGATCACTGGGGAATCATTTATTTCTTCAGTGTAACTAACAGCAATAATAGTAAGCTATAGGGTAGCAGTTGGGAATCAGTGAATAGCAACTTTTTTTGGTATTGAATGACACATTCATAAGGATCACCTAAGATGAAGTGAAACATAGGTATTTGAATTATTATTTATAACACTAGAAAAATTACACTTTTGAATTAGCAACAAAAATTTCACAGTTTGTGATCATCATACATAAAGAAATATATTAAAGGTTCATAACATTAGGACATTTGAGAACCCCCTGCTATAATTTTCTATTGTCGTGAAGGACATCCTAAAAAACAACTTATATTTAAATAATCTAACATTAGGGCTGGGATATTTTCCCCAAGACTTTATGGTTCCTATGGTAATGACCTTATATAACTATGCAAGATAAGTATGCATGCTATTTTTTTCTTTTTACTATTCTTCCAGATATTAATTTTCTTCCAAATTTATAAGATAAATTGTGGGTCAGTGATAGATAATATTTTTTCAGAAAATAGACAGGATCTTTGAAGGCTCATCATTATCAACTTTAAGCAATTATTATTTCACCTTGAATATGTAAAGAAGTGCTAAAAATAAATGTTAATAAAACCTAATACAGTGTGAAATTATCTCACCAATGCATCAGTTGATTTATCAAAACAGTAATGTAAGGCACATTAGAATAAGTAGAAAATAGTATCGCATCTTGCCCTTCATATTCAAGTAATTTTTTTCTTTCTGACCATTTGCCTTCTAAGTGTGTAGATGGCTACATATGTATAGAAACAAGAGATCAGCATGGGATAAACTCCTCAATCATTTTCCAAATTATTAAATGAGACAGAGTATCTAACTGAACTTAAAACATGCTAATTTGGATAGACTGGTTTTCTGGGAATCCTCAAGCATCTCACTATCTTAGCTTTCCCAACTTTAAGATTATAGTCCATAGGCCCATCGTTCTTGCAAACTTTATATGCCTCAGTACAGGGGAACGCCAGGGCCAAGAAGTGGGAGTGGGTGGGTAGGGGAGTGGGGGGGAGGGTACGGGGGACTTTGGGGATAACATTGGAAATGTAAATGAAGAAAATACCTAATAAAAAAAAAAGAAAAGGTTACAGGTGGATGGTAATACTCCCAGATATGTGTATGGGTGCTGAAAATCTGAAATCTAATAGTTTTTATTTGCATGCCAAACACTTTACAAGCTGATCCTTCTTTGTAGTTTCTGTATAATTTGTATAATTTGTACTGTTGCTTGCCTGGGTTCAGTTGTATATTTCTGTACCTCTAATTTTCTCTAAAAGATGGTGTCTACTGTTTTACCTGGCTCATATCAATGTATGAGCATGGAAATATTCTACCTTCTTATGATATTTGATGAAATCAACTTTCATATTCTGACAGGGTCTAATCCATAACTCTGATTCTTTAATTGTCTCAGCCATACATGGCTGGTAGAAATATACTTATATCTCTAGTTAAGATTTCTACTGTTGTGATAAAAATACCTCAACAAAATAACTTGGAGGAAAAAGGGTTTATTTTGTCTCAGAGTTCTGTAATACAGTTCATCATAGCAGGAGAATCATAACTATAGGAGTATAAGGAAACTGGTCACAAAGCAGTCACAATTAGAAAGCAAAAGGAAACGAATGCTTGTGCTTAACTCACTTCATCATTCTATATATTTTTTTCATAATTTTATTAGGAAATAGGCTAACCTCAGCTTGGACACAAATATATGTTCTGAAGCCCATCTCCTTTTTGTTATAATATTAACTTGAAGTTGTCGAGTTAATATTGCAGGTTAGTCAACATAACTCTAATGTTTTTCAACTTGATTCAAAAACAAAATACATTAAATCATAATTTAATTCCCCTACCATGAAGTCTAAAATTAATCACAAAATGCAAAATACAATACAATTTCAAGGGTCTCCTTACTCTTTAAAAATTCTAAATATAGTGCAAAGCTGTATTATCTGAAACTCAAGTAAATATGTTATCTATGATTTTTTGTAAATTCAAAAACAAGTTACATACTCTAAATCTAAAATTACTCTCTATAAACATATCCATTTTAAAGAAATGAAAAGGGAGACATAACAACAGAAACTGAGGAAAACTAAAATAGGAAAATCTACATGAAATGGATAACTTTTTAGACAGATACGAAAACATAAGTTAAATCAAAATCAGGTAGATTTCCATATCCCTTAAGGAAATTGAAGTCATTAATCCTCCCCCCCCCAAAAAAAAATAAAGAAAGAAACACAGAGCCAGATGACATTAGTGCAGAATTCAAATAAGAGCTAATTCCAATACTCCTCAAACTATTCCTTAAAATAGAAATAGAAGGAACAGTGTCCAATTAATTTTATGAAGCCACAGTTACTCTGATATCTAAAACACAAAGACCCAACAAAAAGAGAAGTTTTGTTTATGAATACTGATGCAAAAATACTCAAGACACTTCTAAAAAATTGAATCCAAGAGCATGTCAAAATAATAATTCACAACTATCAAGTATGCTTAATCCTGAGATGCAGGGATGGTTCAATAAACAAAATTCCATTAATGTAATCCACTATAAAAACAAACTCAAGGAAAAAAAATCACATGATCATCTCATTGGATGCTGAAAAAGCATTTGACAAAAATACCATTTCATGTTTAAAGTATTGGAGAGATCAGGAATTCAAGGCACTTACCTTCACATAATAAAAGCAATACACACAAATCAAATAGCGAATATCAAATTAAATGGAGAGATACTTGAAGCAATCCCACTAAAATCGGGGACAAGACAAGGATGAACACCCTACCTCTATCTATTTAATATAGTCCTCGGAGTTCTACCTAGAGCAGTAAGACAACAAAATGAGACCAAGGGGGAAAATTGGCAAAGGAGAAGTCAAGGTATCACTATTGGCAGATTATATGATAGTATAAACAAGCAACCCCAAAAATTCGATCAGAGAACTTCTCGAACTGAAAAACAAATTTAGCACAGTGGCTGAATATAAAATTAATTCAAACAAATCAGTAACCTTCCTTTATACAAATGATAAATAGGCTGAAAACGAAATTAGAGAAACAATACCCATAACAATAGTCACAAATAATGTAAAATATCTTGGGTTAACTCTAACCAAAAAAGTGAAAAACCTGTATGACAATAACTTCAAGTCTCTCAAGGAAGAACTCAAATATGTCCTCAGAAAATGGAGAGATGTCACATGACCATTGATTGGTAGAACTAGCAGAGTAAAACTGACTACCCTACCAAAAAGAATCTATTGATTCAATGTAATACCCATCAAAATTCCAACACAGTCTTTCAAATCATGGAAAGAACAACTCTCAATTTCATGTGAAAAAACTAAAAAGAATAAATAAATAAAAATAAAACCACCTTGGCGAAAACCATTCTTAAAAATAAAAGAACATCTGGGTGAGTCACTATCTCTGACCTCAAGCTGTACTACAGGGCAATAGTGATAACAATTGCATGATACTGGTACAGTGACAAACATGCTGAAGGATGGAATAGAATTGAAGACTCAAAAATAAACCCATACATGATGAACACTTGATCTTTGACAAAGAAGCCAAAAAAGTACAATGTAAAAAAGAAAGAATCTTCAATAAATGATGCTGGTCTAATTGTCAGGTGGTATGTTGAAAATGAAAATAGTTCCATGTTTGCCACTTTGCATAAAGCTTAAGTTCACATGGATCAAGGACTTCAACATAAAACCAGATACACTGAATCAAATAGAAGGGAAAGTGGGAAAGAGTCACAAACTCATTTTCACAGGGGAAAATTCCTAAATAGAATCCAATGGCTCAGGCTCTAAGAACAAGTGTTTATAAATGGGACCTCATGAAATTGAAAAGATTTTGTAAAGCAAAGGGCACAGTCAATAGAACAAATAGGCGATCTACAGACTGGGGAACAAAACTTCACCTACTGACATCTGATAGAGGGCTAATATCCAAAATATATAAAGAACTCAATAAGCTAACCTCCAATCAACCAAATGACCCAATCAAAAAATGGGTTTAGAACTAAACTGAGAATTCACAACTGAGGAAACTTGAATGGCTGAGAAGCACTTAATGAAGTGTTCAAAGTCATTAGTCATCAGGGAAATGCAAATCAAAAACCCTGAGATACCACCTTAGACTGAACAAAATATCTAAGATAAGAAACACAGGTGAAAACAGATGCTGGTAAGGATGTGCAGAAGGAGGAACACTCTTCCATTGCTGGTAGGATTGCAAACTGCCATGACCACTCTGCAATTCAATCCGGTAATTGTTCAGAAAACTGGAAAAACTCCTACCACTCTTAGGCATATACCCAAAAGCTGTCCCACCATATCAGAGGGAAATGTGCTCCATGATGTTCATAGTGGTGTTGTTTGTAAAAACCAGAAACGAGAAACAACCCAGATTCCCCACAAGTGAAGAATGGATCCAGAAAAGATGCTATACCTACACAATGGAACACGATGCAGCTATTAAAAATGACTTCATGACATTTGCAGGCAAATGGGTAGACCTAGAAAATATCGTCCTGAGTGAGGTAACTCTGACAGAAATGTTCATAGATGGTAGGTACGCACTAATAATGGATATTAGCTAAAATGTACAGAATACCTTAGATATAACACACAGAATTTAAGAACTTTAATAAACAGAAAGGCCAAATGAAGTTTCTTAAATCCTGCTTTGAAGGAGGAAGAAAATAATCATAGGAGGCATAGGAAGGGAGGGACTTGAGCATGAGAGGAGACAAGGAGTGGAAAAGGGGAACAAGATAAGATAATGGGTGGTGTAGGGGACAGAAGGAATCTCAGAGGTCCAGCCGAATGAATGGAAATTTGCAGCCACAGAAGGTGGGACGTACAGAACCCTCTAGAAAGTACCAGAGACCTAATAGGTGACATCCAGGACTCAATAGAAGTGTCCTCAGATGATGTGGACAACATGGGGTAAAGAGAAATTCAAGAGTACATCTGCATAGAAAGTAAATGCCTCAAGAGGAGGGATTGTGTTACCAATCCACAGTCAAAAATTTTGACACAGAAGTGTTCCTTTCTAAAAGAACTGCAGGAAAAAAGTAGAGAGGAGAATGTCAATTTTATCTTGGGTATTCTGAACTTCTGGGCTAATATCCACTTATCAGTGAGTGCATATCATGTGTGCTCTTTTGTGATTGTGTTACCTCACCCAGGATGATATCCTTCAGATTCAACCATTTGCATAAGAATTTCACATATTCATTGTTTTTAATAGCTGTATAGTACTCCATTCTCAAATGTACCACATTTTCTGTATCCATTCTTGTGATGAGGGACATCTGGGTCCTTTCGAATTTTTGGATATTATAAATAAGGCTGATAAGAACCTAGTGGAGCATATGTCCTTATTACAAGTTGGAACATCTTCTGGGTATGTGCCAAGGAGTGGTATTGCTGCATTCTCCAATAGTACTATGTCCAATTTTCAGAGGAACTGCCAGATGATTTGCAGAGTAGTTGTACCAGATTGCAAATCCACCAGCAATGGAGGAGTGTTCCTCTTTCTCCACATCCTCTCCAGCATTTGCTGTCACCTGAGTTTTTGATCTTAGCCATTCTGACTGGTGTGAGGTGGAATCTCAGGGTTGTTTTGATTTGTATTTCCCTGATGATTATGTTGAACACTTTTTCAGGTGCTTCTCAGCCACTTGGTATTCCTCAGTAGAGAAATTTTTGTTTAGCTTTGTACCCCACTTTTAATAGTATTATTTGGTTTTCTGGAGTCCAACTTCTTGAGTTCTTTATATATATTGGATATTAGGCCCTTATCAGATTTAGGATTGGTAAAGATCTTTTCTCAATCTGTTGGTTGCCCTTTTCTCCTATTGACAGTGTCCTTTGCCTTACAGAAGCTTTACAATTTTATAAGGTTGTATTTGTTTATTTTTGATTTTAGAACATAAGCCATTGTTGTTTTTCAGGAAATTTCCCCATGTACCCAAGTACTTGAGGCTCTTCCCCACTTTCTCTCCTATCAGTTTTAGTCTATCTGGTTTCATGTGGAGGTCCTTGATCCATTTGGACTTCAGCTTTATACAAGGTGATGAGAATGGATCAATTTTCATTCTTCTACATGCTAATCATCAAATGAACAAGCACCATTTGTTGAAAAGACTGTCCTTTTTTCCATTGGATAGTTTTAGCTCCTTTGTCAAACATCAAGTGACTATAGGAGTGTGGGTTCATTTCTGGGTCTTCAGTTCAAATCCATTGTTCTACCTGCCTGTCCTTGTAACAATACCATGTGGCTTTTAGCTCAATTGCTATGTAATACAGCTTGAGGTCAGGGATAGAGATTCCACAAGAAGTTCTTTTATTGTAGACAATAGTTTCCTCTATCCTAGATTAGCTGTTATTCCATATGAATTTAAAAATTAATCTTTCTAACTCTGTGAAGAATTGAGTTGGACTTTTGATGAGGATTACATTGAATCTGTAGATTGCTTTTGTCAAGATCGCCATTTTTACTATATTAATCCTGCTAATCCATGAGCATGGGAGTTCTTTCCATCTTCTGAGATCTTCAATCTCTTCGGAAACTTGAAGTTATTATACAAATCTTTCACTTGCATAGTTAGAGTCACACCAAGGTATATTATATTTTTTGTGACTATTGTGAAAGGGGTTGTTTCCCTAATTTCTTTCTCAGCCTGTTTATCCTTTGTGTAAAGGAAGGCCACTGATTTGTTTGAGTTCATTTCATATCCACCTACTTTACTGAAGTTGTTTATCAGGCTTAGGAGTTGTCTGGTAAAGTTTTTGACATCAATTAAGTATAGCATCATATCATCTGCAAGTAGTGATATTTTGACTTCTTCCTTTCCAATTTGTATCCACTTGATCTCCTTTTGTTGTCTGATTTTAGTGGAATTGCTTCAAGTTTCTCTCCATTGATTTTGATGCTGAGTGCTGGTTTGCTATATATTCCTTTTATTATGTTTAGGTATGTGCCTTGAATTGCTGATCTTTCCAAGACTTTTCTCTTGAAGGGTGTTAGATTATGTCAAATGCTTTCTTAGTATCTAATGAGATGATCACGTTTTTTTTTTAAATATATATATATATATATATATATATATATATTGTGGGCTACATTGATGGATTTCCATATAATAAAGCATCCCTACATTCCTGGGATGAAGCCTACTTGATCATGATGGATGATCATTTTGATGTGTTCTTGCATTTCATTTGGGAGAATGTTATTGAGAATTTTCTACTGATATTCATAAGGGAAACTGGTCTGAAATTTTCTTTGTAGGTCTATGTTTGGTATAGGCATCAGAATAATTGTGGCTTCATATTACAAATTGGGTAGAGTACCTTCTGTTTCTATTTTGTGGTATAGTTTGAAGAGTATTGATATTTGGTCTTCTTTGAAGGTCTGATAGAACTCTGCACTTAACCCATCTGGTCCTGGGTTTCTTATTTTGGTTGGGAAACAATTAAAGACCAAAGTGTGGATAATTCAAGTCTTCATAGAATGGGGAACAAAATACCCATGGAAGGAATTACAGAGACAAAGTGTAGAGCAGAGACTGAAGGAGTCACCATCCATAGACTGCCCCACCTGGGGATCCATCCCATATACAATCACCAAACTCAGACACTTGTGTGGATCCCAACAAGAGCTTGCTGACAGGTACCTGATATAGCTGTCTACTGAGAGGATCTTCTAGTGCCTCACGAATACAGAAGTGGATGCTCACAGCCATTCATTGGTCTGAGCACAGGGTCCTCAATGAGGGAGATAGAGAAAGTACCCAAGGAGCTAAAGGAATTTCCAGACCCATAGGAGAAACAATAATATGAACTGATCAGTATACCCATAGCTCCCAGGGACCACCAAACAAAGGGTACAAAAGTGGGACTCATGGCTCCAGGTGCATATGTAGTAGAGGATGGCCTAGTTGGTCATCAATGGAAGAAGAAGTCCTTGGTCCTGTGAAGGCTCTTTTTTCCAGTGTAGGTGAATGTCAGGGCCCGTTAGCAGGAGTGGATGGTTGGTGACCAGGGGCAGGACAAAGGGATAAGGAATTTTTGGAAGAGATACCTGGAAAAGAGATAGCATTTGGAATGTAAATTAAAAAAAAACTATTTAATAAAAATGGAAAAAAAAAAACGGAGAGGAGACTGTTGGAAGCGAGCTCCAGTGACAGGCCCAACTGTGGATCCACCTCATGGGGAGATACCAAGGCCTGAAAATATTACTGATGCTATGATGTGCTTAGGGGCTGATCAAGGCTGTCCTCTGAGAGTCTAAACCACTGGCTGACTGAGACAGATGCATATACTTACACTGAATCCTTGGACTGAATTTGGGACCTCTATGTTTGAATTAAGAGAAGGATGGAAGAAGCATAGAAAGACCAAAAGGCTCAACTTGTTAAGACCCCTGGGAGCTCCCAGACAGTGTGTCACTAACTAGGCAGTATACAGGAGTTTGCCAGAGGCTTCTAGTACATATATAGCAGAGGACTCCCTGTTCTGTCTTCTGTGGGAGAAAATAAGCCCAGAGAATCCTCTGGAGACTGAGGTCCCTGGTAGTGGGGAATCCTGGTGTTGAAGGAACATCCTCTTTGCGACAGAGGTGAGGTATTTTGAGAGGGGGCCATGGAGGGTGGCAAAGGCTAGATTACAAATAAATATACAAATAAATTTAAGAAAACAAACTAAATAAACAAAACAAATGGAAGAATTTGACACACAAGAAATGATCAGATTAAAGGAAGTATGGAGCCAAGTGTCCAGAAAATGGGGATTTTAAAAGCAGAAACCATGTCCAGGCATCTCTCTCAGCAGACAGATGTAATTACAAAAGCATGGAGTTTAAAGGAATCAGCTTTAACAGAAGCTAAGTGGCTAACTAGAGGGGATTCCCACAAACAGGCAGTTTAACATAAGATAAGTTATCTAGGATATGTTGACCTTTAGTTTTGTTTTACCTTGTCACATTCTCCCACCCCTTCTGTGGGTGTAAGTCAAATTACTGACTCATCTTGTTCAAGGAGTGAATAGTTAGTCATGAAGGTGAGGATACACAATGCCACAGTTAACAAGATCAGAATAAAAATTAATGGACCAGCTAATGATTATAGTTATGAGGACCTTGTAAAAATAGATTGATACCAATCATCTGATACTCGTCACCTCCCTTCCTCCCTCTCTCCCTCCCTCCCTCCCTCCCTTCTTTCTTTCCTTCCTTCCTTCCTTCCTTCCTTCCTTCCTTCCTTCCTTCCTTCCTTCCTTCTTTCTTCCCTTTCTTTTCTCTCTCACATTTATATTCTTTTCTTTTTCACTCCATATCAACAATTCTTTTTTTTTTTTTTTACATTTTCTCCATCTTCTTTTGTTCTTCTATTCATTACATTTTTCCATTTAACTGTTCATTTTCCCTTTCTTTCTTTATTCCACTTTCTTTCACTTATATCTCATGGCTTCCTTTCTTTCCTTCTTTAAAGCAGTTGGCAATGTCTGTACTCAAGAGAACTGTCAGACAGCATGTGTAAGTTTTCCCTCACCCTTCCTTAGAGCAATGGTGTACCGAACTTCGAGGAAAACTGCTGGAAACTCGACTGGGACGAAGTACTGGAATACCACCTCATTTCCTGTTCATAGAAAGTAATAGGCCTCCATGGGAAGTTCCAGAGCCCTACATACTCACCCAGCAAGGGTCCTATTTCTAGCAGTCTCTTGCTGATAAACTGGGCAAAACAATATCAAAAAAAAGTATTAAAAATATATTCAACTTTTTTTTCTTGTCTATTTTTTATTAGGTATTTAGCTCATTTACATTTCCAATGCTATACCAAAAGTCCCCCATAGCCACCCACCCCCACTCACCTACCCACCCACTCCCCCTTTTTGGCCCTGGCGTTCCCCTGTACCGGGGCATATAAAGTTTGCATGTTCAATGGGCCTCTCTTTCCAGGGATGGCAGACTAGGCCATCTTTTGATACATATGCAGCTAGAGTCAAGAACTCCGGGGTACTGGTTAGTTCATAATGTTGATCCACCTATAGGGTTGCAGATCCCTTTAGCTCCTTGGGTATTTTCTCTAGCTCCTCCATTGGGAGCCCTGTGATCCATCCATTAGCTGACTGTGAGCATCCACTTCTGTGTTTGCTAGGCCCCGGCATAGTCTCACAAGAGACAGCTACATCTGGGTCCTTTTGATAAAATCTTGCTAGTGTATATTCAACTTTTAAGAAGTTCCTTCAATTCAGATTCTAGAGACTAGGATCATTATCAATAATCAGTGCTAAGGCAGTTGCATGGTTATGGCAGTGACTATACCTGCCATGATCAATAATAAAATTAACCTTTGTTAACAATGACTCTTGGCTAGTATAGGTTCTTTTCCATCTCTATATCGGTATATACCTAGTGGATAACATAGACCATTTTACATAGAATCTCTTTTGGGGAGGTAGGTTTTGGGATGATATGATGACTTTCTTGGGTAATCTGAAAACTTCTAATAGTTGCTATCGTTTTCTTCTCTATTTTTGATTATTTTTCCTGCTGAGGTTAACAATCTTCTTTCCCTGTGTAAAACTCTGTGGACATGGGCCATGGTGAAATGAAAGCATTTGGGTATCTACATATATGGTAATGGTTTGTCTATTCTCCAGTGCATCAATACACTTTTATTGCTTCATTTAAAGTAATGAAATGAGAGTTGCAACCAAGGTACGCTAATATATGACTTGGGCTGATATAAGAACATTTCCTTTTCTGTTCCAACTATCTCTAGGCCTATGCCTAGAAGCTTCTAGCTTCCTTACAATCTAATATTTGAAGCTGAATGATTCAATAGAGCTTCTCTCGCCTTTTGACTGAGTTGTTCTGCATGACCTCATGCTAACATTAGCAATATATTCTAATCTTCAGGTTACTTTTTATTCTCTGGCTCATTCTGCCTTCACCTGTGTCTATTTTGTTCTCTCCACAGTGTATCTCTGTAAAACTGTCTCAGTAAAACTGTCGTACACACATACTATGCAGCTCACACCAAACACCAAACCAAACTCCAAACACCACATACCACATATGACACACACACCAACACTCTCTCTGCTTTTAAGTAGATTCATTTTAGTGTTTTGTTCTGAGAGTTGGGAATATTCCATCTCTGACTTATTCTATCAAAATTTTCTCTGATTTATTTAACTGCCTCTCAATTGGATGTCACTTTAAAACATGGCTACTTTATTCTATAAATTAATCTTACCTTCACTGTTAGAAATTAAAGATTTGTACTAAGGGTGTGTCTGTATTCCAGCCAGATCACACTATATATACTCTAGGGGCTATTTTCATTCTGGCAGGATCATACAGACCTAGAAGGTCTATGGAAGTGATCCCTTATCAGAGCAGCCGTGCTCCAGGGTTAAAATTTCTCTGCAAAATGGAATGCTTTGGTCAAAGATAAAGGTTCAGTTCAGTGAGCTGAGGTTCCCCTGCTTAAAGATTGTGCTCAGATTGACTTATCTTGGGCCAGTCCTGTTGCTGAAATATACTTGATATCATCTTGGGTAAAACTACTCCCACGTGTGAGTATTAATTCATCTGGTACTGTGAGTGGCAAGTCAGTAAGATCAGGCCTGCTATCAGATCAGTCACCACAATATAACCATTCATGGGACCAATAAAGTCATTGTCTGTCAGGGGACTGGCAGGATTTATGGCTGAGATCTTGTGGAACCAAATCTAAAGTTTATCAAGAAGCAGGGCTTGGTATTGAGTCACATGAGTGTTAGACATCCATGTGTTGGGCCATCTGCTCAATAGAGTAGCAACAGACTATGAGGCTGTCAGGAATACTTCATGCCCTAATATTAATTCCTAAGCTTCTTTTACTAGAGACAGTCATGACCTTATATATGTTAGCAATCTGGCTGTGACTAGGTCAAGTCTCTGAACACACTTGATGTCTGTATTTTCCCATGTCCCAGAGATTGTATGAGGAAATTTTAGGCAATGATTTCTGGCCTTATATTTATACAAGTGGCTTAGTAATATCTGTAAGAACCAGGACCAGGACAGAAACCTAGGAATTTTTCAAGGTGCTAAAGTTCTTCTCCTCAGTCTCACTTCATTCTAAAGGCCACACATCACAAATATTGGCATAAAGATGCTTGACTGTCTTGACAAATCCTGTTATTCATAGCTAGCAATATTCAACTACTCACAGGTTGATGTGGGAGTAGGTATTTGCAGGGTACCTGAAATAGATTTGTTAGAAATTGTTTTCTTAATCTTGGTTGTAACTTAGGTGTTTGTCTTGAAGAATATAGAGCAGAGATATTTTGGTTAAGACTTCAAACCCTAGAGCTTAGCCTCTAAAGAGAAATTCTGGTGGTTGTCAACTCTTGAGACCTCTCAGGTCTCCCAAGGCCTCTATGTGTCAGGCCCATTCTCTAGGATTTCAGTTGGGACCTCTAAAATATATTGGTAGCCCATTAAAAATGACCACTCAGGTACAATTTATAGCCATTTGAAGATTTCATTCCAGCTAGCTGCAACTACAGCAGTCACCTGAGGACCTAAGTATGGCCCTCAGTGTCTAGAACACAAGGTTTTTAAATGCAGAAATCATGGTCTGGTATCACTCTCAGCAGTCACACAGTGCTTTATAAAAGCAAGCAGTTTTAATATAAGCTAAGACAAGCAATTAAGTGGAAGGGGGACCATACAAACAGGTAGAAGGGGGTCCATAAGCACAGGTAGTTTAGCAAAAGGTAAGTTAGCAAAGGTATCCTGATCTTTGATTTATAGAATAGGGATGGGTAATTATCTTTGGGATTTTCCATTTCCATTAAATCTAAATGATAATACAAGATGGAAATATTTTTGCTATATCTTGCCCCATCACACAGCTTTACAAAAATGCTCTTTCAGAAATATCTTGCAGTGACTCCAAACATGTTACATGTTCCTGGATTCCACTGTATGCTGAATCTGTGCCCTGCTTCATGTTCCTTATGATCATATCATAGTATAAAAATGTGTTTAATCCAAATTTAAAGTCACCAAACCACCTCAAATATCCAAAGTCTCTTCTGATATTCAAGGCAATCTGTTAATTGTCACTGACTGTAAAGCCAAAAAGCAAATTATATATTCCAACATATAATGGCCCAGGATATTGGTTATTATTCCCAAAAGGAAGAATAGAGGCATAGAAAGGAAATAAATGATGAGCCAAAGCAAAACTGTAACCAGCAGGGACATCACAGGATTCTGTAGATCTATGTATAATTTCAAAGGTTTTTGACCTCACCCTTGGGCTGACACCATTCACTTATTTTATCTCCCACTGTCAGATATCTATAGATCTGTCACCTCCACCATCTGGGGTTTCTAATAGTAATGTTAGCATTACTTTCATTGTTTCATTTAATGGCTTTCAGAGACTTCTTTGTGCTTTCATACAGTTACTCTCACTGCTATAAATGTGTGAGGGCTAAAGTTTTGTTTTAAGTTTTAATTTCTGTGTTTAAGATATCTATAAAACAAAAATGCTTCTAACATGTAAGCCTCACTTGTCCAAGGAGAAACAAATTCCTGGAATGCCACCTTTAAGGGAGATAACAAGCAATATGTTTTCACTTCTATAAACAAGTTTTGTTGCCCTAACTGCACAAGATATGCTAAATTCCACATAAACAAGAGGTAAGTAGGCAGGATGTGAGTCAGGATGTATGCTGTCTCTCCATTGGATGAAGACAGGAAGTATGAAGCATGAAGCCTTGAAGCCTTGGGGAGTTTTTTTCATTATAAACACATACTGACTTTTTTTTTTTTTTTTTGGAACCCCAGCTTTGAACCTGGCCATTGAAGATTTTCCTGGCTAGTATTTAATAAAACTCACTTCAAATTTGGCTCAAACTTTGGGTTACTGGTGTTTTTCTTGCCTGAGGGATTAAAAATGCTTGGTTTTAATGCTATTGTAATGATGGAGGAAGAACCCATGACCCCTTAATTCTTGTATTCATGGATTTAAGTATAGAGGCTTTTGAATAGAATGTGACCCCATTGAATGCCACTGACATGCTTTTTTTTTTTTCTTTCTTTTATTCAGTTCCTTTCTAGGAACAAAAATCTTCTGATCTCTTTCAAAAGTTGAAAGTTTAGTTTAGTGTGGTCTTTTCTTTCCTTTTCCCATTGTTCCAGTACAAAACAAAACCCTCTTCTTACTGGTGGTAATCTCCTTAACAATTAAAACCACTTTCCTAACATTTTCTGGGCTACAACATTAAGCTTCTCACTGTTTATTTCTCCTTAAACTGTAAATTTTTATGTCTTTCTTCACCACTCACTCGTTTTTATTTTAAATATACATAAGCATCATAGGTCACAACCATGCCACAGATTAAGCAGTATGTTTTCTTGAAACTTTCTTTTTGCCGAAGAAATCAGTTCAGTTTTTTTTTAACTTAGCACTTGGAATATTCTTAGGATAAAAGAAGGAAACCTCAAGTATTTTGGCAAAATATCACAAGAATGACCAGGAGCCCAGTTATTGTTCAAGTCTTTGTTTTTTTCTCTATAATTTGATTTGTTATCAGAATTACTGCCTTCCAGGCTCCTCCTAGAAAAGACTTTTACGCTCTGCTTGCATCATTCAACTACTTTTCTAGTCCAAAGTACCAAATACTCCATTTCTACAAAAAAAAAAAAAAAAAACAAAAAAAACAAACAAAAACAAAAAACAAAACACAAAACCAAACAAAAACATGTTAATGTTTTTCACAGAAATACCCCCTTAACCAGTAAAACTTTCTATATTATATAGTTCACTATATAGAACACTATTATCAAAAGTATTTCATAGAAGAAATTTTAGGTGGGCTTATGATCCAAGAGGTATCAGAACATGTCATGATGGGCCAACCTGACTTTATCTTATGATCAGAAGCCATTTTGTTACAAGCTCAAATGAGTTATTTTTTTAATTAATTAATTAATTTACTATATATCCCAAATGAAGTTTCCCCCTTCTCCTGTTCACCTCCCCTGTCCCCATCCTCCTTCCCTCTTTTTCTTAGAGAAGGAGAGGACTCCCATGGATATCAATCCACCTTGGTATTTCATTGCTGTATTAGGACTAGGCCCATCTTCTCTATCTGAGCCTATACAAGACATCCCAGTTAGGAGAAAGGAGTATTAAGTCAGGCAACAGAGTCAGAAACAGTTCCAGCTCTGGTTATTAGGTGTTTCACATGAAGACCATGCTGCACATCTCTCTCTTTTATTTCTCTCTCTCAATATATATATATATATTTTTTTACTGGTTAAGGGGGTATTTCTGTGAAAAATATAATATTACCATGTTTTTGTTTTGTTTTGTTTTTTGTTTTTGTTTGTTTTTTTGTAGAAATGGAGTATATATATATATATATATATATATATATATATATATATATAGTGTGTGTGTGTGTATGTATGTGTGTGTGTAGGAGGCTTAGATCAATCCCATGCATACTCTTTGGTTGGTGGTTCAGTATCAGTGAGCCCCTGTGGATGTAGGTTAGTTGATTCTGTAAGTTTTCTTTCAGTGTCTTTGATCCCTCTGGCTTCTTCAATTTTTCTTCCCCATCTTCCACAAGGTTCTTATAGTTCTATCACATGATTAGCTGTGAGTCTCTCCATTTGTTTCCATCAGATTATTGATGAAGCTTATCAGAGGACAGTTAGGCTATGTTCTTTTGTGTAAGTGTAGGAGAAAATAATTAATAGTGTCTGGGATGGGCTCTCTTTCTCATGGCATGGATCTTAACTTAGGACAGTCATTGTTTGGTCATTCCCTTAATTTGTGCTATAAAATGGAAATTTCTGGTTTCTTTTGGGAAGAGACTCAAGTTATAATGTTATGTTTTGCTAAAATATACATATGAAAGAATATTTTGCTGAGGCAGACATGGGTGAAAAAATGTCTTCCTATAGCAAACATATGAAAGGATGCATGATGTTCAGAAAGAATATAAATATGACCCCCACAAACAGTCAGAGCTCGAACATTGGTTCAATTTGTTCTACCTTGCTAGTTTTGCACATGTCAGGAATGTATTGGTTCATACTTCATTGAATTGCTGAGCTTTGCTTGTGGTTCCTTCATAGAGAGAAACTCGGCAACTATCGTCTCTTGTGATTTTTGTGGCTTCTTGCTGCTTCTGCAGAGTCTAGCCTATTGGTGAGCCTCCAGGATTCTTCTAGATGAAACTGCTCCTGCTCATTCATGTGTTGTGTCTACCTAGTGTACTGGACTAACAACAGCAAAGTTTGGTATAGTCTCACAGAACTATTTCTAAAAAGGTCCTCTTCCCCAATATCCTAATAACCATCATTTCCTACTTCCTTTAGTGGGTGGTGGGCTAGAGAGGACCTTTAAACCTTATTAAAATAAGAAGTACATTATATGTGCTTACTGTCCTTCCTCCATCTTTATTTCTGTACATCCTCTAGGCAGGAAATATTGTTAGTCAAATTTTTTGTTTGTGTTTTTCTCCCTATTCCTTCATTGGAAATCTAGCCTGATTATAGGAGGTGGCCATTTTAGATATTATATCCCCTATTTGCTAGGAATTTGAGGTTCACATTTATAATTTCCTAGGAGTTTTTCTTTGGTAGTTTTCTAGTTCATCCCAGAGATACCCTACCCACCAATCTCTGAGTTCTATCTTCCAGTTCTCTCTCCTTCTGATCTCCTCATACTTGATCCCTCCGGTTATACTCCCAAACCCTTGTCCCTCCCAGTTCTCTTTCCCCATCCATCCCAAATGTCTATTTTATTTCCCATTCTCAGTGATATTCAAACACATATCCTTAGGCACTTCTTTTTTAAGTAGCTTCTTTGGAATTGTGGATTGTAGCATGGTTATACTGTACTTTATGGCTAATAATTACTTATAAGTGAGTACATACCATGTTTGTATTTCTGGATCTGGTTTACATCACCCAGGATGACCTTTTCTCGTTCCATGCATCTGACTGCAAATTTCAAGATGTCCTTGTTTTTAGTAGCCGAGTAGTGTTCCGTTCTGTAAATATAACACATCTCCTTTATCTTTATTTCTTTATCCTTAGCTTTAACTCTATTTTTGTAAAGGGACATCTAGGTTGTTTCCAGTATTTGTCTATTATGAATAGAGCTGCCATGAACATATATGATCAAGTGCTGTGTGGTAGGATGAGGGAGTATCCTTTGAGTATATAACCAGGAGCTTTGAAGTAGAATTATTCCCAATTTTCTGGGAAACGAACAAATTGATTTGCAAAGTGGTTGTACAAGTTCGCATTTCCTCAAGCAATGGAGAAATATTCCTATGGTCTACATCTTTGCCATCATGAGATGCCACTTCTGTTATTGATTTTAGCCACTTTGACAAGTGAAAGAAACCCAGAGTCGTTGTAATTTGCATTTTTATGATGACTCACGATGTTGAACATTTCTTGAAGAACCTCTCAGTCATTACAGATTCCTATGTTGAGAATTCTGTTTAGCTCTGTACCTCTCTTTACATTATTACTTGGTTTGTTGTTATCTAATTTCTTGAGATTTTTATGTATTTTGGCTATCAGCCCTCTGTTAGATGAAGGTTTGATGAAGATCTTTTCCAAATCTATATGCTGATATTTTGTCTTATTCATAGTGAGATTCCAATTATTGATTGCTAATCTAATCCTCCAATTCTTAGAAAACCTCTACCCTTTTAATTTGGGGATTATAATGACCTACATATCCTATTTTCAGGGCTGTTCTTTCAAATCTCACTTTAGGGAGATAGCCATGTTTAAAAGAAAATAAAGTTTGCTTAATTTGAAAAGAAACATGTTTGTGTTAATGGCCTTATACTCTTTCAGTGGGATTACCAATCATTACAGTAAGACAATGGCCGTGAGCATATTAGTAGAAGCAGACAGCTAAGAGACCATATCCTCAAGTGCAAGTATAAATAAAGTAAAAAGACAATGAACTGACTATTTTATGAGATATTAAGCTCTCAAACTTTGCTTCCAGTGACTTACTCCAGATATACTGCTGAGACATTCCCAGCAGTGTCAACAACTTGGGTCCAAGTGTTCCACAATCTGAGGCTATAAGGGGACATTCTCATTTAAAACAAAACAAAGAAATAAGACTATATATTGTCCTAAATTGTGATTCTTATAAGACTAAGACTGAAACACTTGTACCTGTGAAAGATGCTGCCAAGTTCATTTTCTAGCTTGAGATCTATGTTGTCCCTCTCGCAAAATGAGTATGACAGCTTCTGTGTGACAATGGTATTGAAGAAACTTCACTATGCAATTAGTTTTTAGAAACAGGAAACCCTTTAAGTTTATCCTTACTTTCTTCAAATATATTTAATTCACTGTAAGATGGACTTCTGATGGGAGGAATTTTTCTATCAGGACATCATACATGCTGGCACAGTGCAATGTTGAGAGTTTCTCTTTAGTTTTGCTGATCTCTGAAACAATTAAATATGATTTCTCAGTACAACCTTCAATATTTTCTTATCTCAAAATGTCCTCTGCCAAATAAATTATTTTGTTTCCTTACACTATACTTTATTCAAGTTTTCAGGAAATAAGCACATTAAAACCAGATTCTTGTTCAAAATATCAGATGGTCGCTAATCACCCTTATATTATAGTGCTTGTACTCTTCTGAAACCTCATGAGAAAAGTGTTCTACCTAGTTGTTGTCAACTTGACAGAAGTTAGAGTTATTTGGGAGAGGAACCTCAACTGAGAAAATAACTTGATCAGATTGATGTAGATGAGTCTATACTGGTGTTTTCTTTACTAATGATTGATGTATAAGGGTCAGTCCTGATAAAGGCAGGGCTAATCCTGAAACCTGGTCCTAGAAAACAGAAAGCAATGAGAAGCCAGTCCTGAAAAGAAAGGTAGTAAGTAGAAGTTTTCTATGTGTCTTCTCCTTCAGTTCCCTATTCAAGGTTCTGGCTTTAAGTTTCTCTTTTGTCTCCATTCAGCTTATCAAGTTTTATTTGAGAGTTGTAAGATGAAATAAACTATTCTTCTCCAAGTTGATTTTGGTCGTAGCATTTTATCATGGCAATAGACACCAGGATTCCATTATCTACATTTCTCTTAGCACTCATTATTGTTCAAGTTCTACCTGATCTGACCACTAAGCTCTGCTTAGATCTTTTGGTATGTTCTATAGGGAGAAATTCCAAACTTTTCTACACTCCTCTAGTAAACCATTTCCAAATATTGTAGAGCCACCACAAGGTCAGTTTTGCCACAGTAACAACCTTATTTATAAAAACCAAATATCTATTCTTGCTTCTTTTCCTATTTTATAATAGGTTAATCTGAAAAAAATATATATGATAAAGCTTATTTCATTCAGAGTTGCAGGAGGTATAGTTCATCTTGATAGGGGATACCAGCTAGTAAGAGCTACAATTAGCTTGTTATATTGATCTTGCTGTCAATGCAGCAGAAGGAAATAAATGCTTATGAACAGTTCACTTTGTCCTTTTTATACAGTTTAGAATTTTATTACAGTAAGTGCTGTTATGTATTATGAACATTTTTTCATACCTCAATTAACATAATAAAGACAATTCCTTACAGCTATGATTAGAGGTTTATCTTCTAGCTGACTATAGATCTCAAATTGACAATAGAGATTAACTATTTTATCCTATGCATTAACAATCTCCTTTCCAGTTATACTTTTATTTTCAGGAGAGAAACGTAATTCAGATTTGTGGTAAATAAGTATACACTTCTATATATCAAGCATAATATTTTCTTTTTTTTAAAAGAGTTTTGAGATAGTTTATTTTCTTTTTTATTTATTTATTTATTTATTTTTTAATTAGGTATTTTCCTCGTTTACATTTTCAATGCTATCCCAAAGGTCCCCCATACCCACCCCCCCAATCCCCTACCCACCCACTGCCCCTTTTTGGCCCTGGTGTTCCCCTGTACAGGGGCATATAAAGTTTACAAGTCCAATGGGCCTCTCTTTGCAGTGATGACCGACTAGGCCATCTTTTGATACATATGCAGCTAAAGACAAGAGCTCCCAGGTACTGGTTAGTTCATATTGTTGTTCCACCTATAGGGTTGCAGGTCCCTTTAGCTCCTTGGGTAATTTCTCTAGCTCCTCCATAAGGGGCCGTGTGACCCATCAAAAGCTGACTGTGATCATCCACTTCTGTGTTTGCTAGGCCCCGGCATAGTCTCACAAGAGAGAGCTATATCTGGGTCCTTTCAGCAAAATCTTGCTAGTGTATGCAATGGTGTCAGCATTTGGAAGCTGATTATGGGATGGATCCCTGCATATGGCAATCACTAGATGGTCCATCCTTTAGTCACAGCTCCAAATTTTGTCTCTGTAACTCCTTCTATGGGTGTTTTGTTCCAATTTCTAAGAAAGGGTAGAGTGTCCACACTTTGGTCTTCGTTCTTCTAGAATTTCATGCGTTTGGCAAGTTGTATCTTATATCTTGGGAATCCTAAGTTTCTGGGCTAATATCCACTTATCAGTGAGTACATATTGTGCGAGTTCCTTTGTGATTGGGTTACTTCACTCAGGATGATACCCTCCAGGTCCATCCATTTGCCTAGGAATTTCATAAATTCATTTTTTTAATAGCTGAGTAGTATTCCATTGTGTAAATGTACCACATTTTCTGTATCCATTCCTCTGTTGAGGGGCATCTGGGTTCTTTCCAGCTTCTGGCTATTATAAATAAGGCTGCTATGAACATAGTGGAGCATGTGATCTTCTTACCGGTTGGGACATCTTCTGGATATATGCCCAGAAGAGGTATTGCGGGATCCTCCGGTAGTACTATGTCCAATTTTCTGAGGAACCGCCAGACTGATTTCCAGAGTGGTTGTACAAGCTTGCAATCCCACCAACAATGGAGGAGTGTTCCCCTTTCTCCACATCCTCACCAGCATCTGCTGTCACCTGGTTTTTAATCTTAGCTGTTATTAGACGCGTTCTCACGACCGGCCAGGAAGAACACCACAGACCAGAATCTTCTGCGGCAAAGCTTTATTCTTACATCTTCAGGAGCAGAGTGCAAGAAGCAAGAGAGCAAGAAGCAAGAGAGAGAGAAAAGCAAGAGAGAGAAAAGACGAAACCCCGTCCCTCTTAAGGAGCATTCTCCTTCGCCTCGGACGTGTCACTCCCTGATTGGCTGCAGCCCATCGGCCGAGTTGACGTCACGGGGAAGGCAGAGCACAAGTAGTCATAAGATACCCTTGGCACATGCGCAGATTATTTGTTTACCACTTAGAACACAGCTGTCAGCGCCATCTTGTAACGGCGAATGTGGGGGCGGCTCCCAACATCTCCCCCTTTTCTTTTAATAAGAGCAAATAGGCCACCCATATTAATGAGAGTGGAGATAGAGGTCAAATCCCCAGTGTGTAGGTAAAGGAGCCATGTACAGGATTAGCTCTTAGGCTTACAGGCTTTTACCCAGAGCAACCCTGACCTGCTCCCGTGTCGTTTTTCCTGGGGGAAGGGAACTAGGACACTGAACCTTCATGAAAGATGACATGTCTCCCTAGAATAGGCTCATATATGCCGCAGAGCCTTTCCATTGCAGTGCTTAGCCTTGCAACTCTCTCGGGCTGCTGAAGCACACTCACTCTATCCCGTGCAATGAGTCTAGCCTCATGGGATATAAGAGCTGAGTGGCCAGCGACCTATTGCCTAAGCATAGATATATCAGGGGAAGCTCCATGTTCTAGTCCTGCAAGCGCCTGGGCAATAACCACCTTGTCTCTCCTAGTTTAGGCCTTAAGCTTACAGACCAATCAAAGAAGCAACACTAATCCACAGCAAAGTGTATCTCCAAATAATATTAATCCCACCCATTTTTTAAAGAAAGAAAATGCTGAGGAGATCCAATTGGGTAATCCTTTGGTCAGGGACAGGTCCAAGCGCGTGGAGTTGACCTGAAGTCTCAATTCCCGAAGGATCTGTTCAAATTCAGCCATCCAATTCTGTAACATATACTGAAAAAGACCTTTTGACAAATTAGCTGTCCTAGTAAATTTAACATACTGAATGGAAGTAACACACAATCCCGGAAACTTTTGTTCACATCCCTGCTGAGTTATTTGTCATAATACATCTAGTTGTATCTGGACAAGATCTATGAGTTGATTAACCAGCATGAGACCTCCCTGTATCTTGACATTAGCTGAGGCCTGTTCATCTATGACTGTAGTCACTGAGGCTGACAAAGTGTTAATGGTGTCAGTCATCTGGACCTGTCCAGACAGAGCCAAGGCTGTCTGAATTAAGGCCAAACCCAGTTCCTAGTTAGTGGTAAAAAAGCAGGAGAATACTTGAGCATTATACATCACCGTCATTGGGAGTGGAAATGTCGACATTATCCCCCAACGCTGCTCTCTCTTTATTATTGACGCCCTGGACATCACCAAGACGAGGGACATTAGTATTCCCTTGGTCAGTCTGGATTTTTCGGGTGAGTCTTTCTGGTACCCAAAATGGGTTGTCTTCATTCTGTGGGAAAACACAGATAGCTCCCCTGGATCTTATCAAGATAGGATCCGGGCCATACCATTTATTATCAAGGACATTTTTCCATTTAACCATCTCATTGGGCCTATCTGGCTCTGAACAATGACGTTCAGCCGCAGTATGGCCATGAGCATCAATATTTAAAAAATTGAGTGTAAAGAGTGCCAAAGACACAGACACTCTTGGTGCTCGGGGTACAGTCTCCTCAAAAGTTCCCCTCTTCTGTTTTATAAGATAGGCTTTGAGGGTGCGATGCGCACGCTCAACAATACCCTGTCCTTGAGGGTTGTATGGAAGTCCAGTCAGGTGGGTCACGTCCATCTGACGGCAGAACTGTTGGAATTTTTGAGACGTATAAGCTGGTCCATTATCAGTCTTAAGGAGTCTGGGTTTCCCCCAAGCACTCCATGCCTCAAGGCAATGTTGAATCACATGTGAGGCTTTTTCTCCGGTTAACGGAGAAGCAAACATGATGCCAGAACATGTGTCAATGGACACATGGAGATATTGAAGTTTTCCAAAGGAAGAAACATGTGTAACATCCATTTGCCAGACCTGTAGAGGTCGAATACCGCGTGGATTAATTCCCACATGAGGAACTGGCAAGAACTCACAGCAGCTTTGACATTGAGTAACAATGTCACGGGCTTCTTTTCTTGTCAAGGAGAAACGACTGCGTAATGTTTCAGCCGTCACATGAAAATTGTTATGAAAATTTCTTGCAGCCTCTACCGGGGATGATAGGGCAGCAGCCACCACTTTAGTGGCCTTATCTGCCAAATCATTTCCCAGAGCCATGGGGCCAGGTAGGCCTGAATGGGCTCTAACATGAGTAATATAAACAGGAGATCTTCTAGATAACAAAACTAATTGTATCTGCTGAAAAATATTGGCAACTCTACTGGAAGGCTTAATCACTCCAGCCACTTCTAAAAGATTTACTGCATTTACCACATAACAGGAATCTGACACAATATTAAGGGGTTCTAAAAAGGTTTTTAAAACTTCTAAGACCACTAAACATTCTACCACTTGCGGTGAATTTTCATTATATTGTTTGGATACCACTTTACCATTAGCCACATAGGCACCTATGCCAGTTTTTGATCCATCAGTATATACCACAATCCCATTTTTAAGTGGGTTTCTTACTGTTATTTGTGGAAACACAACAGATTGATTTTGGGCAAACTGTAAGATTGGATGTTTTGGATAATGGTTATCTATTTTTCCTGAAAAGGAGGTAACTAAAACTGCCCAATCATTAGATGCGGCTGCCAAGGTTTGAACCTGTGCAGCGGTATAAGGTACAATTAAAAGATATGGACTTTGCCCAAAGTGGGTGATTGCTGCTTTTAGGCCTTTAAGGGCAAGCTGTGCAATTGCATCAGGATACCAATCTATTATTTTAGCTGGGGATACGTTTGGATGGATCCACAACAATGGCCCATTCTGCCACAAAACTGCAGTTGGCAATTGTGCTGTCTTAAAGACACACAAACTGAAAGGCTGCGAATCCTCAATACGTTGTAATTGTGCATTCTGTAAGGCTTTTTCCACCTTTTGTAAGGCCTGGTTAGCAGCTAGAGTAAGAGTCCTAGGGGAGGAGATATGAGGATCTCCTTCTAAAATACTAAACAAAGGCCTTAACTCAGCGGAAGGAATCTTTAAAAAAGGTCTGAGCCAATTAATATCTCCCAACAGCTTTTGAAAATCATTTAAGGTATGGAGGTGATCTCTTCTTATCTAAACATGTAAATATTGATTTCTCTCAAAGGAGGAAATATGCGTGACATCCATCTGTCAGACCTGTAATGGCCTGACGCCACGAGGGTTTACCCCTACGTGAGTAGATAAAATTTGACAACAATCTAAAGGCATTATTAAGTAATCAGAATCACTTTCAGTAGAACCAATCCCTCTGGCAGCTCAAGGAATACCAGAAGAAGAAAAAACAGCCATGTAGGCTTGGCAAAATTATTATTAGTTGAGCTATTCTGTCCCTTTGTGATATAGAAAAGACAACTTGAGGACAAGAACAGAGAACCTGAAGTTCCCCTTTACAATTCTGATCTACAACTCCAGGGTAGACAATAAGACCTTGTAGGCTGCAAGAGCCTGCCTCTGTCATTATTGTCCAGTGGCTTCACCTGCTCGGGAGAGCGCCTTCCAGGCCCTAATAGCCTTTTCATTTGATTCAGAACTACTAAAAACTGGCTCCTTGAGCTCATCTAGTGATGAGTATAGGCTCCTTCTCTTAGAAGCCTCCGCTGATTGATCTTTTTTCTTTTCTTTTTCCTTCTCCTTCCTTCTAATCTCTCCCCAGGTATTCTTACCTGACCTAAACTTTTCCTCAGGTTCAAGACCCTTGGAAAGGCCTGTATACTTATTTTGTGAACCATATTTTCTCTTTGCTCCTACTCTCTCTCCCCGCTTTACTTCTGATAGATTGTCCTGAATTTCATCTAGAATTTTTAGCCCTGCCTTAATCACTTGATAACATGTGAAAAGGAACAAAAGGGCTTCTAACACTAGAGAAAGTTTAAGGCCAAGCATACCTCGTAAAGCCATTTTCCACTTTACTTCTGATAGACTGTCCTGAATTTCGTTAGAAAGTTCAAGGCCAGGCGTACCTTGTAAAGCTATTCCCCACTTTACTTCTGATAGACTGTCTTGAATTTCGTTAGAAAGTTCAAGGCCAGGTGTACCTCATAAAGCTATACTTACTGGTATCCACCGTTCCCCAGCTGAAAAGTTCTGAATTCATGTAGTTGAATCCTTCTCAACAGTCTGTTTTATGGGAACCTTTATTACCGTGACCCGCAGTTCTGGTTCTGGAATGAGGGATCTTCCTTGCGCCAGTCCCGAGTTTTTTCTCGTATTTTTTCGTCCCGGATTTTTTCTCGTCCCGGAATTTCTCGTCCCAGGTCTTCTCGTCCCGTCCCGGGTTTCAGCACCAATTGTTATTAGACGCGTTCTCACGACCGGCCAGGAAGAACACCACAGACCAGAATCTTCTGCGGCAAAGCTTTATTCTTACATCTTCAGGAGCAGAGTGCAAGAAGCAAGAGAGCAAGAAGCAAGAGAGAGAGAAAAGCAAGAGAGAGAAAAGACGAAACCCCGTCCCTCTTAAGGAGCATTCTCCTTCGCCTCGGACGTGTCACTCCCTGATTGGCTGCAGCCCATCGGCCGAGTTGACGTCACGGGGAAGGCAGAGCACAAGTAGTCATAAGATACCCTTGGCACATGCGCAGATTATTTGTTTACCACTTAGAACACAGCTGTCAGCGCCATCTTGTAACGGCGAATGTGGGGGCGGCTCCCAACACTTAGCCATTCTGACTGGAGTGAAGTGGAATCTCAGGGTTGTTTTGATTTGCATTTCCCTGATAATTAAGGATGTCTAACATTTTTTTCAGGTGCTTCTCTGCCATTCGGTATTCCTCAGATGAGAATTCTTTGTTCAGCTCTGAGCCACATTTTTTAAAGGGGTTATTTGATTTTCTGGAGTCCACCTTCTTGAGTTCTTTATATATATTGGATATTAGTCCCCTATCCAATTTGGGATAGGTAAAGATCCTTTCCCAATCTGCTGGTGGCCTTTTTGTCTTATTGACGGTTTCTTTTGCTTTGCAGAAGCTTTGCAATTTTATGAGGTCCCATTTATCGATTCTTGATCTTACAGCAGAAGCCATTGCTGTTCTATTCAGGATTTTTTCCCCTGTACCCATATCTTCCAGGCTTTTCCCTACTTTCTCCTCTATAAGTTTCAGTGTCTCTGGTTTTATGTAGAGTTCCTTAATCCACTTAGATTTGACCTTAGTACAAGGAGATAGAAATGGATCAATTCGCATTCTTCTACATGATAACCGCCAGTTGTGCCAGCACCATTTGTTGAAAATGCTGTCTTTCTTCCACTGGATGGTTTTAGCTCCCTTGTCAAAGATCAAGTGACCATAGGTGTGTGGATTCATCTCTGGGTCTTCAATTCTGTTCCATTGGTCTACTTGTCTGTCACTATACCAGTACCATGCAGTTTTTATCACAATTGCTCTGTAGTACTGGTGTAATTCTGATAGGCTTGCCTTTATATGTTACTTGACCTTTTTCCCTTACTGCTTTTAGTATTCTATCTTTATTTAGTGCATTTGATGTTCTGATTATTATGTGTCGGGAGGAATTTCTTTTCTGGTCCAGTCTATTTGGGGTTCTGAAGGCTTCTTGTATGTTCATGGGCATCTCTTTCTTTAGATTTGAGAAGTTTTCTTCAATAATTTTGTTGAAGATGTTTGCTGGTCCTTTGAGTTGAAAATCTTCATTCTCATCCACTCCTATTATCCATAGGTTTGGTCTTCTCATTGTGTCCTGGAATTCCTGGATGTTTTGAGTTAGGTTCTTTTTGCATTTTCCATTTTCTTTGATTGTTGTGCCGATGTTCTCTATGGAATCTTCTGCACCTGAGATTCTCTCTTCCATCTATTGTATTCTGTTGCTGATGCTGGCATCTATGGTTCCAGATTTCTTTCCTAGGGTTTCTATCTCCAGCGTTGCCTCACTTTGGTAATATTTTCACCTGTTCTAATTTCATAATTTTTATTTATGCCAATTGTTTTTTTGTTTGTTTGTTTGTTTTTTAAACATATTTTCCTCAATTACATTTCCATTGCTATCCCAAAAGTCCCCCACACACTCCCCACCCACTCCCCTACCCACCCATTCCCATTTTTTGGCCCTGGCGTTCCCCTGTACTGGGGCATATAAGGTTTGCCTGTCCAATGGGCATCTCTTTCCAGTGATGGCCGAGTAGGCCATCTTTTGATACATATGCAGCTAGAGTCAAGAGCTCCAGGGTACTTTTTAGTTCATAACGTTGCACGTACAGGGTTGCAGATCTCTTTAGCTCCTTGGATACTTTCTCTAGATCCTCCATTGTGGGCTCTGTGATCCATCCAATAGTTGCCTGTGAGCATCCACTTCCTTGTTTGCTAGGCCCTGGCCTAGTCTCACAAGAGACAGCTATATCAGGGTACTTTCAGCAAACGCTTGCTAGTGTGTGCAATGGTTTCATCGTTTGGAGGCTAATTAAAGGATGGATCCCTGGATATGGCAGTCTCTAGATGGTCCATCCTTTTGTCTCAGCTCCAAACATTGTCTCTGTAACTCCTTCCATGGGTGATTGTTTCCAATTCTAAGAAGGGGGAGAAGTATTCACACTTTGGTCTTCGTTCTTCTTCAGTTTCATGTGTTTTGCAAATTGTACCTTATATCTCGCTATACTAAGTTTCTGGGCTAATATCCACTTATCAGTGAGTACATATCATTTGAGTTCTTTTGTGATTGTGTTACCTCACTCAGGATGATGTCCTCCAGGTCCAACCATTTGCCTAGGAGTTTCACAAATTCATTCTTTTTAATAGCTGAGTAGTACTCCATTGTGTAAATATACCACATCTTTTGTATCCATTCTTCTGTTGAGGGGCATCTGGGTTTTTTCCAGCTTCTGGCTATTATAAATAAAGCTGCTATGAGCATAGTGGAGCATGTGTTCTTCTTACCGGTTGAAACATCTTCTGGATATATGCCCAGGAAAGGTATTGCGGGATCCTCTGGTAGTACTATGTCCAATTTTCTGAGGAACCGCCAGACTGATTTCAAGAGTGGTTGTACAAGCTTGCAATCCCACCAACAATGGAGGAGTGTTCCTCTTTCTCCACATCCTCGACAGCATCTGCTGTCACCTAAATTTTTGATCTTAGCCATTCTGACTGGTGTGAGATGGAATCTCAGTGTTGTTTTGATTTGCATTTCTCTGATGATTAAGGATGTTGAACATTTTTTCAGGTGCTTCTCAGCCATTTTGTATTCCTCGGGTGAGAATTCTTTGTTTAGCTCTGAGCCCCATCTTTTAAGGTTTTATTTTATTTTCTGGAGTCTACCCTCTTGAGTTCTTTATATATATTGGATATTAGTCCCCTATCTGATTTAGGATAGGTAAAGATCCTTTCCCAATCTGCTGGTGGCCTTTTTGTCTTATTGACAGTGTCTTTTGCCTTGCAGAAGCTTTGCAGTTTCATGAGGTCCCATTTGTCAATCCTCAATCTTACAACACAAGCCATTGCTGTTCTATTCAGGAATTTTTCCCCTGTGCCCATATCTTCCAGGCTTTTCCCCACTTTCTCCTCTATAAGTTTCAGTGTCTCTGGTTTTATGTGAAGTTCCTTGATCCACTTGGATTTGACCTGAGTACAAGGAGATAGGAATGGATTGATTCATATTCTTCTACATGATAACAACCAGTTGTGCCAGCACCATTTGTTGAAAATGCTGTCTTTCTTCCACTGGATTGTTTTAGCTCTCTTGTCGAAGATCAAGTGACCATAGGTGTGTGGGTTCATTTCTGGGTCTTCAATTCTATTCCATGGGTCTACTTGTCTGTCACTATACCAATACCACACAGTTTTTAACACAATTGCTCTGTAGTACAACTTTAGTTCAGGCATGGTGATTCCACCAGATGTTCTTTTATACTTGAGAAGATTTTTTGCTATCCTAGGTTTTTTGTTATTCCTGGTGAGTTTGCAGATGGCTCTTTCTAATTCATTGAAGAATTGAGTTGGAATTTTGATGGGGATTGCATTGAATCTCTAGATTGCTTTTGGCAAGATAGCCATTTTTACAATGTTGATCCTGCCCATCCATGAGCATGGGAGATCTTTCAATCTTCTGAGATCTTCTTCAATTTCTTTCTTCAGAGACTTGAAGTTTTTATCATATAGATCTTTCACTTCCTTAGTTAGAGTCACACTAAGATATTTTATATTATTTGTGACTATTGAGAAGGGTGTTTTTTCCCTAATTTCTTTCTTAGCCTGTTTATTCTTTGTGTAGAGAAAGGCCATTGACTTGTTTGAGTTAATAGTATATCCAGCTACTTCACCGAAGCTGTTTATCAGGTTTAGTAGTTCTCTGGTGGAATTTTAATGTCACTTATATAAACTATCATATCATCTGCAAAAAGTGATATTTTGACTTCATCTTTCCAAATTTTTATCCCCTTGATCATCTTTTGTTATTGAATTGCTCTGGCTAGGACTTCAAGTAGTATGTTGAATATGTAGTGAGAAAGTGGGCAGCCTTGTATAGTCACAGATTTTAGTGGGATTCCTTCAAGCTTCTCACCATTTACTTTGATGTTGTCTACTGGTTTGCTGTAGATTACTTTTTATCATGTTTAGGTATGGGCCTTGAATTTTTGATCTTTCCAAGATTTTTATCACGAATGGGTGTTGGATCTTGTCGAATGCTTTTTCTGCATCTAAGGAGATGATCATGTGGTTCTCGTCTTGATTTTGTTTATATAATGGATTACTTTGATGGATTTCCTTATGTTAAACCATCCCTGCATCTCCGGCTTAAAATGTACTTGGTCAGGATGGATGATTGCTTTAATTTATTCTTGGATTCGGTTAGCAAGAATATTATTAAATATTTTTGCATCGATATTCATAAGGGAAATTGGTCTGAAGTTCTCTATCTTTGTTGCATCTTTCTGTGGTTTAGGTATCAGAGTAATTGTGGCTTCATAGCGTGAGTTGGGTAGAGTTCCGTCTACTTCTATTTTGTGGAATAATTTGTGGAGAAATGGAATCAGATATTCTTTGAAGGTCTGGTAGAACTCTGAACTAAACCCATCTGGTCCTGGGCTTTTTTTGGCTGGGAGACTATTAATGACTGCTTCTATTTCTTTAAGGGATATGGGACTGTTTAGATCGTTAACTTGATCCTGATTTAACTTTGGTACCTGGTATCTGTCTAGAAATTTGTCCATTTCCTCCAGGTTTTCCAGTTTTGTTTAATATAGCCTTTTGTAGAAGGATCTGATTGTGTTTTGGATTTCTTCAGGATCTGTTGCTATGTCTCCCTTTTCATTTCTGATTTTGTTAATTAGGATGTTGTCCCTGTGCCCTCTAGTGAGTCTAGCTAAGGGTTTATCTATCTTGTTGATTTTCTCAAAGAACCAATTCCTTGTTTGGTTAATTCTTTGAATAGTTCTTGTTTCCACTTGGTAGATTTCACCCCTTAGTTTGATTATTTCCTGACGTCTACTCTTCTTGGGTGAATTTTCTTCCTTTTTTTCTAGAGCTTTTAGATGTGTTGTCAAGCTGGTAGTGTTGCTCTCTCCAGTTTCTTCTTGGAGGCACTCAGAGCTATGAGTTTCCCTCTTAGAAATGTTTTCATTGTGTCCCATAGGTTTGGGTATGTTGTGGCTTCATTTTCACTAAACTCTAAAAAGTCTTTAATTTCTTTCTTTTTCCTTCCTTGACCAATGTATCATTGAGAAGAGTGTTGTTCAGTTTCCACGTGAATGTTCGCTTTCCCTTATTTATGTTGTTATTGTAGATCAGCCTAAGGCCATGGTGGTCTGATAGGATGAATGGGACAATTTCAATATTTTTATATCTATTGAGGCATGTTTTGTGACCAATTATATGGTCAGTTTTGGATAAGGTCCTGTGAGGTGCTGAGAAGAAGGTACATCCTTTTGTTTTAGGATAAAATCTTCTGTAGATATTTGTTAAGTCCATTTGTTTCATAACTTCTGTTAGTTTCACTGTGTCTCTGTTGAGTTTCTGTTTCTACAATCTGTCCATTGATGAAAGTGGTGTGTTGAAGTCTCCCACTATTATTGTGTGAGGTGCAATGTGTGCTTTGAGCTTTACTAAAGTGTCTTTAATGAATATGGCTGCCCTTGCATTTGGAGCATAGATATTCAGTATTGAGAGTTCCTCTTGGAGTATTTTATCTTTGATGAGTTTGAAGTGTTCCTCCTCTTCTTTTTTGATAACTTTGGGTTGGAACGCGATTTTATCCAATATTAGAATGGCTACTTCAGCTTGTTTCTTCAGACAATTTGCTTGGAAAATTTTTGTCCAGCCTTTCACTCTGAGGTAGTGTCTGTCTTTTTCCCTGAGATGGGTTTCCTGTAAGCAGCAGAATTTTGGGTCCTCTTTGTGTAGCCAGTCTGTTAGTCTATGTCTTTTTTATTGAGGAATTGAGTCCATTGATATTAAGAGATAATAAGGAAAAGTAATTTTTACTTCCTTTTATTTTTGTTTTTAGAGTTGGCATTATGTTCTTGTAGCTATCTTCTTTTGGTTTGTTGAGGGATTACTTTCTTGCTTTTTCTAGGGCGTACTTTCCGTCCTTGTATTGGCTTTTTTTCTGTTATTATCCTTTAAAAGGCTGGATTCGTGGAAAGATAATGTGAGAATTTGGTTTTGTCGTGGAATACCTTGGTTTCTCCATCTATGGTAATTGAGAGTTTGGCTGGGTATAGTAGCTGGCATTTGTGTTCTCTTAAGGTCTGTATAACATCTGTTCAGGATCTTCTGGCTTTCATAGTCTCTGGTGGAAAGTCTGGTGTAATTCTGATACGCCTGCCTTTATATGTTACTTGACCTTTTTCGCTTACTGCTTTTAATATTCGACCTTTCTTTAGTGCATTTGTTGTTCTGATTATTAAGTGTTGGGAGGAATTTATTTTCTGGCCCAGTCTATTTGGAGTTCTGTAGGCTTCTCTTTCTTTAGGTTTGGGAAGTTTTCTTCTATAATTTTGTTGAAGATATTTGCCGGCCCTTTAAGTGAAAATCTTCATTCTCATCAACTCCTATTATCCATAGGTTTGGTCTTCTCATTGTGTCCTGGATTTCCTGGATGTTTTGAGTTAGAATCCTTTTGCATTTTGTATTATCTTTGATTGTTGTGCCGATGTTCTCTATGGAATCTTCTGTACCCGAGATTCTCTCTTACATCTCTTGTATTCTGTTGCTGATGCTCTTGTCTATGGTTCAAGATTTCTTTCCCAGGGTTTCTATCTCCCGAGTTGCCTCACTTTGGGTTTTCTTTATTGTGTCTACTTCCCTTTTTAGGTCTAGTATGGTTTTGTTCATTTCCATCACCTCTTTGGATGTGTTTTCCTGTTTTTCTATAAGGACTTCTACCTGTTTGTTTGTTTTTTTCCTGTTTTTCTTTAAGGACTCTTTAGCAGTGTTCTCCTGTATTTCTTTAAGTGAGTTATTAAAGTCCTTCTTGATGTCCTCTACCATCATCATGAGATATGCTTTTAAATCCGGGTCTAGCTTTTCAGTTGTGTTGGGGTGCCCAGGACTAGGAGGGGTGGGAGTGCTGCGTTCTGATGATGGTGAGTGGCCTTGATTTCTGTTAGTAGTATTCTTACATTTTCCTTTCGCCATCTGGTATTCTCTGGAGCTAGTTGTTATAGTTGTCTCTGGTTAGAGCTTGTTCCTCAGGTGATTATGTTAGCCTCTATCAGCAGACCTGGGAGACTAGCTCTATCCTTAGTTTCAGTAGTCAGAGTACTCTCTGCAGGCAAGCTCTCCTCTTGCAGGGAAGGTGCCCAGATATCTGGTGTTTGAATCTGCCTCCTGGCAGAAGTTGTGTTCCACTCAACAGAGGTCTTAGGTTCCCATGGCAGATCCTGTGTGGGTCCTTGCGGGTGTCTGGAGACTCCCCGGGCCAGGGACCCCATTGCTGCATTGGGCCTGGAAGGGACTTGAGCCCCAGATCAGGCTGGGCTATCTGCTTCCTTAATCAATGCAGTTTCAGGTCCAGCGTGATTGGACTGGAGCAGGCGCTGTATTCCACTCACCAGAGGTCTTAGGATCCTGTGGCAGATCCTGTGTGGGTCCTTGCGGGTGTCCAGAGACTCCCCGGGCCAGCGACCCCGGTGCTGCAGTGGGCCGGAAGCTCTGTCAATTGCTAATTCAATTTATATCTTTTAAAAAACTTACTAGCACAATATTTAATTTTCTATTAATATTGGTTTCTACAAGATTGGCACAAATATTGACACATTTGCTTTTGAATATCCTAGACAGATACTATGTGTGTTTCATCCTGCCCTCATTCCTTCTTGATTCTGTTAGGCTTTCATACACGCAAATTTGTTAACCTATATCATTTAGATCTAATAGACTCTACTAGCTAAAAGAAATAACACATTTCACCACTCAATTACAGAACTCCATGAAGGCAATAAAACTTCATGCCCTTAATAGGCTCCTGCTGAATCAGTCTTATTTTTCACTTACCAATAATCATTCTTCTCTCTAAAGCAATGTCCTAGATATCCAAAACTGTATCTTTTCTTATTATTTCCTCCAGAAATGACTGTTTTTCCTCTATTGTTTTTTACTTCCTGATATTTGTGGAATCACCATCTTATAATAATAAAGGAATTCCATTTTATTTTATTTTTACTGAGTGTATTTTCAACATGCATGCCTGTTTGTGTGCATGATTCCATGAGTGTATACAACAGCATGTGTATATGTGTGAGTGACTGAGGATGCTAGACTTTGATGATATATGTCTTCTTCAATTGTTCTACACCTTATTTATAAAGGCAGGATTGTTGTCTTTTATAAAACGGTAGCAGTAAAGTGGCAGAAAGAAGCATCTGGGCAGGCCGATGCAAAAGTATTCCCTCTGAGAAATGAAGCCATTAGGCAGACCTAATATAAACAAGGTTTATTGGTGAGAAGGAAAATGATGTGGGAGGGGTTGAAAAGGAGGGAGCGAAGAAGGGGGAGAGAAAGGAAGAAGGAAACAGGTTTGGTTCCAAAGGGGAAGAGAGAGACAGAGAGACAGAGAGGCAGACAAAGACAGAGACAGACAGAGAGACAGACAGAGAAGATGGAGAGTCCGTTTTTCTATTTTATCCATGACCAGGCTTATACATAGTTGTTGCTAGATAATTGTTTGGCATTGGGCAAAACCTATAGGAAATACTAACTTTCCTCAATTTTGTTTAATTAAAAAAACAAGGGGTTTGAAAGAGATAAGACATTGTGTTCTTTAGCTACTTCCTGCTTACATTGAGCTGATGGTTTTCTTCTGGGAACCTAAGGAAATTGGGACAGGATGCTGGTCATATACAGCGAGAGATGGCTATTTAATTGCTGTACAGGGTTTTTGGGAGCATCTTTGAGTGGAAAGGTACAGGTCCAGTACAAAAGTCAGTGATGGTATAGACTAAGCATCAGTGCATTGCTTCTTTGAAGCTGGTCTGGATGAATATTTTGAGTCAATACCTGGACTTGGCAAGATACTGAAACAAATAGAAATATAAGAAGCAGAAAATAAAGTTAAGTAGATTTGGAAGAAAAAAACCTTTTTTAGGTATATATTTGAAACACTTAGGCTGATGGTCTTAGTTGTTGGGGGGAGGGGTTCCACAAAACTAGGGAACAGGGGAGGAATCCTACCCTCTGGAATAGGCAACAGGTGGGAACTTAGGCTATTGGTTTATAGACTAATGTATCCATTTGGAGTTCACTTGACCCATACAAGATAGATCAAAGTGGGTTTCCAGGAGTGTACAAGAATCTTTAAGTTTACAAAAGAGATACATTTGTTATCCACATGGACAGTCTTTAACATGAACTCAGGAAAGAGAAAAACCTTTCTGGGAGTAGAAGGGTCAAGATCAGCTTTTTCCTTTATCCAGAAGACTGAATGTATATAAATTTAGCAGAATGTGGTTTATATTTTAGAGACAATCAAAAGAAACTTGAATTTCTAATTATGACAGTTGATCCTATAGATTTAGCATGAGATACACCTTAAGATTATAGTTAAAATACAACCAAAGAAAACATAAAATTTTGAACTTGTGATTATAAAAGTGAATAGTAGAATGTTTAATTAGAGTTAGGCTAATTTATCAGAACTCCACTGACTAATATTGGGATTCTGAACTCTTGAAGTCTTAATATAACTGTGGCATAGTAAGGAGAAGAAGTTTGAAGCATTTTGTAACAAATCAATTATTTTATAAACATACTAGGTTTATATGTCCTCCAAACTTTATGTTTTATGCATACCAAATTCAAAACATTTTCCTAAGCCCTCAAATATATTGTTAGACCCTCATATCTTAAGCTTTCTTATTCTCAGAGCTTGCATAAAGTTTACATCTTTTTCCATCCAATTATTTACCATGAGATATAAGTAGTTGATCATTGGGAAGCCATCACTGCAAACTGATATTTTTAGATAAGAGAGTAACAAAATGTAACATCTGGAAAATATTACATCTAAAACTGTTGTGTCTTTTATCATGAAGCCTGTGGGGAAGTCACACCTGTTTGTCTTTTTGATAAAAGATGTAGAATCCTTAACTAGCTAATGAATTGGCTAAAGAGCTAATATGGTGGTAGTTGACTTGGGATTAGGAGCTGGTTGTTTTTTCTCTAGCTGTCAAGCTGCAGTTAGCCTAGCTGTCAATGTAATAAAAGACCCATAGAAGAACAACTTTTAAAGGTTTTAAATTAGATATTTTCTTTATTTGCACTTCAAATGTTAGCCCCTTTCCAGGCTTCACCTCCAAAAACCCCCAATCCCTGCCACCTCCTCCTGCTCACCAACCCACCCACTCGTGGTTCCTAGCCCTTGTATTAACCTACACTGGGGAAAAGGAGCCTTCACAGGACCAAGGGCCTGTTCTCCCATTGATGACTGACTAGGCCATCCTCTTCTATATATGCAGATGAGGCCACAAGTCCCACCATGTATACTCTTTGGATGGTGGTTTAGTCCCTGGGAGCTATGGGCATACTGGTCAATTCGCATTGTTATTTTTCCTATGTGGCTGCAAATCCCTTTATCTCCTTGGGTCCTTTTTCTAGTTCCTTCATTGGGGACTTTGTGCTCAGTCCAATGGATGGCTGTGAGCATCCACTTATGTATTTGTCAGGTATTGGAAAAGCCTCTCAGGAGACAGCTATATCAGGCACCTGTCAGCAAGATCTTGTTGGCATCCCCAATAGTGTCTGGGTTTGGTGATTATGTATGGGATGGATCCCCAGGTGGGGCAATCTCTGGATGGTGATTCCTTCAGTCGCTGCTGTACACTTTGTCTCTGTAACTTCTTCCATGGGTAATTTATCACCACTTATATTAATGATCGATGTATCCACACTTTGGTCTTTCTTCTTCTTGAGTTTCATGTGGTTTATTAATTGTATCTTGGGTATTCTGAGCTTCTGGTCTAATATGCACTTATCAGTGAGTACATATCATGTGTAAGTTCTTTTGTAATTGTGTTACCTCATTTAGGATGATATCATCCAGATCCATCCTTAAGAATTTCATAAACTCATTGATTTTAAGAGCTGTGTAACAAGAAAAAAACAAAACACATTTACACATGAGCTGGGCATGGTGGCGCACAGAGTTCATCCCAGCATTTGGGAAGCAGAGGAAGGCGGATTTCTGAGTGTGAGGCCAGCCTGGTCGACAAAGTGAGTTCCAGGACAGCCAGGGATATACAGAGAAACCATGTCTCGAATTCCCCCCCCCCCAAAAAAAAACCCAAAAAACAAAAAACAAAAACAAGAAAAAAAAACAAAGAGCTGTGCAGTACCTCATTGCATAAATATACCCCATTTTCTGTATTCATTCCTCTGTTGAGGTACATCTGGGTTCATTCCAGCTTCTGGTTAATATAAATAAGGCTGCTGGGAACATAGTGGAGCATTTGTCTTTATTACATGTTAGAGCATCTTCTGGGTATATTCCTAGGAGTGGTATTGCTGGATCTTCTGGTAGTACAATGTCCAGTTTTCAGAGGAACCACCAAAATGATTTCCAGAGTGGTTGTACCAGCTTGAAATCCCACCAGCAATAGACAAGTTTTCCTCTTTCTCCACATCCTTGCCAGCATCTGCTCTTACCAGAGTTTTTTGATCTTAGCCATTCTGACTGGTGAGAGGTGGAATCTCAGGGTTGTTTTGATTTTTATTTCCATGATGACTAAGGATTTTGAATCCCCATCAAAATTCCAACTCAAGACTTGACAGAGCAAGAGAGAGCAATTTGTAAATTCATCTGGAATAACAAAATAAACCTCAGATAGTGAAAACTATTCTCAACAATAAATGAACTTCTGGTAGAATCACCACCCCTGACCTCAAGAGGTACTACAGAACAATTGTGATAAAAACTGCATGGTATTGGTACAGTGACAGGCAGGTAGATCAATGGAATAGAATTGAAGATGCAGAAATGATCCCACATACCTATGGTCACCTTATCTTGGAAAATGGATGCAAAACTATTCAGTGAAAAAAAAAAAGAACAGCATTTTCAATAAATGGTGCTTGCTCAATTGGCCGTTAGCATGTAGAAGAATGCAAATTGATCCATTCTTATCTTTTTGTACAAAGCTCAAGTGTAAGTGAATCAGGGACCTCCACATAAAACCAGATACACTGAAACTAATAGAAGAAAAAGTGGGGAAGAATCGAGAGCACATGGACACAGGGGGAAATTTCCTGATCAGAACACCAATGACTTATGCTCTAAGATCAAGAAATGGCAAATGGGACCTCATAAAACATCAAAGCTTCCGTAAGGCAAAGGATACTGTCAATAGGACAAAAAGGCAACCAACAAATTTGAAAAAGATCTTTACCAATCCTTCATCTATTGAGGGATAATATCCAATATACACTAAGGCCTCAAGAGTCAGACTCCAGAGAACCAAGTAAGCCTATTGTATAGTGGGGTACAGAGCTAAGCAAAGAATTTTCAACTGAGGAATACCAAATGGCGGAGAAACACCTAACCTCGGATAACTTTTAAGCTAGATGCCATATGTTAATTAAAATGACAGAGGTTATCTGTAGTGTACTACCAAAAGAGTTCTCTCAGGTCCTTATGATCTCCATTGCATCATGGCAGAGGCACTCTGGCCATAGGGTCTGGATTATGAAAGGCTTTTTCTAGGAGAGGTGGCTACTCCCTGTCTGAAGCAATATGAAATATTCAAATCTCTGTGAGTCTTCTATTTGTCCATAGTTCAGACTGAGCCCAAGCAGCAGGCAAGACAATGGAATACTCTTTCTCTTTGGCTATCATACCACAATCCAGGTAGATCTTTGTCACTGTTCCTGCCCTCATTTTCTGGAGGTCTTGGGGAATTACTGTTTGGAGTTTTTGTCTATTATAGTAAATTTAAACATTTAATGTCATATTTAGCATATCTGTGACAGGACTGAGAGTTACTATCTGTTAACCATATCTGATTTAAACAATCTATATCTGCTTTTATTGACCTGCTCAAAGTGTAACTAGCAAACAAAGCAGAGCTTAGAGAGTAATATAATTAGCTTCATTGGTTCGAAGCAGGACTTTAAATGTATTTCTCAAAACATTGCAGGATATGATTATAAGGTTCCTGAGTATCACCTTGTGCTTTTAATTATGGTAGCTTTTGAGACTAAAACCTGTTAAATCTAAGCCTTAAAAATCATGATTTTGTGTTGAAGTTCTTTTAGTATCAGAACAAAACTTTTAAGTCTATTAACCCAGTCCATAATGAGACTGGAAACCTTTGAATTTTATATAGTGTATCATTATAAAATTCTATAGCTTATAAAAATACAAGGTTAGATTCAAACAATATCATTTGTAATGTCAAGTATAAATATATTTTAAACAGTGCTTTTAAAAAATTAATGTTGTAAAGCTTTAAGGTAATATTAAAATAAACATGTTTAAGAGTGAAAACATAGAGCAACAGTGTAACAATTTATCTACATAGAATAGATACCATATACAAATCTTACCTTCATTTAAAAGCACCTTTGATATCCTGTTCTTTTTGGACTGCTCAGGTCAGGACAAAGATGGCTAGTAGTCATGTGACCATCCTTAAGCAAGATGGCACTGAAACCATATCTCTGCCTTTTCCATTTCTCAGCAAAGATGGTGACTAGCCAGATGTTGGTTACATCCCAGGATTGTATGTACAATGATATAAGATTACTTGAGCCTACATTTTTAATAACTATTTTGGCACTGAACTTTAAAATGTCCATGTCACATCTGAGTTTGAAAAGGGTGAGAAATAACATATCCTTTAAACATTGTGAAAGCAATAGAATAGTATAAAATAATTTTAAGTTTATATATGTTTAAATAATATCTGAAAGGAAAAACATTCATTTACACAAGCAAGCATTGGCTATGTGCAAAAAAGACGAGATGGGTAGGCATAGATTTTAAATTAGCTTTTGGTAATATAAATGGACCTGTATGATCTTGAAATTTTATTATCATATTTAAACAAGAGTTGAATTGTATATATAGCATGGTGTAGAAATATAACTTTAAATCTTTATCATCATACAAAACTCATTATTTATTTAAAATATGAGCCATGTTACTTTCTTAGTTTAAAAGGAGATTTTAATACTGAACAAAGTTAAGTCTAAAAGGAGATTTCAACAATATAAAGTTAATTAAGACCAAGAAGCTTTATAATTGTTCTTTTATAATGAAATCTTTTCTGTATAAGGGCAGGATGGAAAGAAACAAGAGATAAAGGACATTTAGGAAGTAGTTTAAGAGTAGGCAGAGTAAGTTTAGTATAAAATGTGTGTGTCCCCCACCGGCTTCCCCACCCACTGCCACTTCTTGGCCCTGGCATTCCCCTGTATTGAGGCATACAAAGTTTGCATGACAAATGGGCCTCTCTTTCCACTGTGGCCAACTAGGCCATCTTCTATTTTTTAATGTATATAATTGTTTAGCTTGCATCTACATCTACATCTATATCATCTACACCTACACCAAAATCTACGTGTGTGTGTGTATGTATATATATGTATATCTACATATATATTAACATGCTGTGTGTGTGTGTGTGTGTGTATGTGTGTGTGTGTGTGCGCGCACCACATGTGTGCCTTGAACCCAAAGATGTCAAAAGAGGGTAGCAAATCCCTTTTAACTGGAATTAAAAGTGGTGTTAGCAATATGTTGCTACTAAAAGACAAATCTAGCTTTTCTTCAAAAGTAGCCAATTTTCTTAAATATTGAGCCATCTTTCCAGATATTCCTAAAAGAATTTTGAAAGTAGCATGCCCACCTTTAATAATTTAAGGCTGATATAAAATTTTCCCTACTATTTTAAATAGAAGCAAAATCTGTTTATAATATAAATTGCAGTGTTTTAAAAAGGGTTCACAAGTCTCTAAATTATGAACAATTATAACTACCGTGACTATTTTAGGTCATTATTGATATTTTTAAAAACCATATAAGCAAGCTTTTTAAAACTCACAAAAGAACACACATGATATGCACTCACTGATAAGTGGATATTAGCCCAGAAGCTCAGAATGCTTCTTGGAAGGGGAAACAAAAATACACATGGAAGGAGTTACAAAGACAAACTTCAGAGCAGAGACTGAACGAAAAACCATCCAGAGACTGTCCCACATGGAGGTCCACCCCACAAACAACCACAAAATCCAGATGCTAACAAGAGCTTGCTGACAGGAGCCTGATATAACTGTCTCCTGAGGGGCTCTTCCAGTGATTGGCAAATACAGAAGTGGATGCTCACAATCATCCATTGGACAGAGCACAGGGTCCCCAATGAAGGAGCGAGAGAAAGTTCCCAAGGAGTTAAAGGGGTTTGAAGTCCCATAGGAGGAACATCAATATGAACTAGCCAGTACCCCCAAAGCTCTTAGAACTAAATCACCAATCAAAGAAAACACATGGTAGAATTGTTGCTGGAGCTGTATATGTAGCAGAGGATGGACTAGTCAGTCATCAATGGGAGGGGAGACCCTAGGTCCTGTGAACATTCTATGCCCAGTATAGGGGAATAGCAGCACCAAGAATCAGAGTGGATGGGTTGGGGAAAAGGGGAGAGGGTAGAAAATAGGGCATTTTTCAGAGGGGAAACTAAGAAAGGGGATAACATTTGAAAAGTAAGTAAATATCTAATTAAAAAAATGAAATAATTTGAAATCTCACATTAATTTTTCCCAAATTCATGCTTTGTTACCCATTTACTCACCTAATTTTATTCTAATAAATTAGAAATTTATGATCGAAATGTCTCTAAATATGATATCATAGAAGTATGTAAAAGAATATTAATGTCTACTTAATATGGACATGAAATTATGTGCTGACATTATTTTTCTATACTGAGTTGTAATTAAGCATACTAGAAAGTAAAAATTAAACAAAAAAGAAAGCCAGGCTTTGGTGGCACATGCCTTTAATCCCAGCACTCGGGAGGCAGGGGCAGGTGAATTTCTGAGTTCAAGGCCAGCCTGGTCTACAGAATGAGTCCCAGGACAGACAGGGCTGCACAGAGAAACCCTGTCTCAAAAAAAAAAAAAAAAAAAAAAAAAAAAGAAAGAAAGAAAGAAAAGAAAAGAAATGAAAAGAAAAGAAAAAAGGAACAAAAAGAAAATAATTGGCACAAGTCCCTTCCGCTCGACTCGTGACTCGAGCCCCGGGCTACCTTGCCAGCAGAGTCTTGCCCAACACCCGCAAGGGTCCACACAGGACTCCCCACGGGACCCTAAGACCTCTGGTGAGTGGAACACAGTGCCTACCCCAATCCAATCGCGTGGAACTTGAGACTGCGGTACATAGGGAAGCAGGCTACCCGGGCCTGATCTGGGGCACAAGTCCCTTCCGCTCGACTCGAGACTCGAGCCCCGGGCTACCTTGACAGCAGAGTCTTGCCCAACACCCGCAAGGGCCCACACGGGACTCCCCACGGGACCCTAAGACCTCTGGTGAGTGGAACACAGTGCCTACCCCAATCCAATCGCGTGGAACTTGAGACTGCGGTACATAGGGAAGCAGGCTACCCGGGCTTGATCTGGGGCACAAACCCCTTCCACTCCACTCGAGCCCCGGCTACCTTGCCAGCTAAGTCGCCTGACACCCGCAAGGGCCCACACAGGATTCCACACGTGATCCTAAGACCTCTAGTGAGTGGAACACAACTTCTGCCAGGAGTCTGGTTCGAACACCAGATATCTGGGTACCTGCCTTGCAAGAAGAGAGCTTGCCTGCAGAGAATACTCTGCCCACTGAAACTAAGGAGAGTGCTACCCTCCAGGTCTGCTCATAGAGGCTAACAGAGTCACCTGAAGAACAAGCTCTTAACAGTGACAACTAAAACAGCTAGCTTCAGAGATTACCAGATGGCGAAAGGCAAACGTAAGAATCCTACTAACAGAAATCAAGACCACTCACCATCATCAGAACGCAGCACTCCCACCCCACCTAGTCCTGGGCACCCCAACACAACCGAAAATCTAGACCCAGATTTAAAAACATTTCTCATGATGATGATAGAGGACATCAAGAAGGACTTTCATAAGTCACTTAAAGATTTACAGGAGAGCACTGCTAAAGAGTTACAGGCTCTTAAAGAAAAGCAGGAAAACACAGCCAAACAGGTGATGGAAATGAACAAAACCATACTAGAACTAAAAGGGGAAGTAGACACAATAAAGAAAACCCAAAGCGAGGCAACGCTGGAGATAGAAACCCTAGGAAAGAGATCTGGAACCATAGATGCGAGCATCAGCAACAGAATACAAGAAATGGAAGAGAGAATCTCAGGTGCAGAAGATTCCATAGAGAACATCGACACAACAGTCAAAGAAAATACAAAATGCAAAAGGATCCTAACACAAAACATCCAGGTAATCCAGGACACAATGAGAAGACCAAACCTACGGATAATAGGAATTGATGAGAATGAAGATTTTCAAATTAAAGGGCCAGCTAATATCTTCAACAAAATAATAGAAGAAAACTTCCCAAACATAAAAAAAGAGATGCCCATGATCATACAAGAAGCATACAGAACTCCAAATAGACTGGACCAGAAAAGAAATTCCTCCCGACACATAATAATCAGAACAACAAATGCACTAAATAAAGATAGAATATTAAAAGCAGTAAGGGAGAAAGGTCAAGTAACATATAAAGGAAGGCCTATCAGAATTACACCAGACTTTTCACCAGAGATTATGAAAGCCAGAAGAGCCTGGACAGATATTATACAGACACTAAGAGAACACAAATGCCAGCCCAGGCTACTATACCCGGCCAAACTCTCCATTACCATAGATGGAGAAACCAAAGTATTCCACGACAAAACCAAGTTCACACAATATCTTTCCACGAATCCAGCCCTTCAAAGGATAATAACAGAAAAGAAGCAATACAAGGACGGAAATCACGCCCTAGAACAACCAAGAAAGTAATCATTCAACAAACCAAAAAGAAGACAGCCACAAGAACAGAATGCCAACTCTAACAACAAAAATAAAAGGGAGCAACAATTACTTTTCCTTAATATCTCTTAATATCAATGGACTCAATTCCCCAATAAAAAGACATATACTAACAGACTGGCTACACAAACAGGACCCAACATTCTGCTGCTTACACGAAACCCATCTCAGGGAAAAAGACAGACACTACCTCAGAGTGAAAGGCTGGAAAACAATTTTCCAAGCAAATGGACTGAAGAAACAAGCTGGAGTAGCCATTTTAATATCGGATAAAATCGACTTCCAACCCAAAGTTATCAAAAAAGACAAAGAGGGACACTTCATACTCATCAAAGGTAAAATCCTCCAAGAGGAACTCTCAATTCTGAATATCTACGCACCAAATGCAAGGGCAGCCACATTCATTAGAGACACTTTAGTAAAGCTCAAAGCATACATTGCACCTCACACAATAATAGTGGGAGACTTCAACACACCACTTTCTTCAAAGGACAGATCGTGGAAACAGAAACTAAACAGGGACACAGTGAAACTAACAGAAGTTATGAAACAAATGGACCTGACAGATATCTACAGAACATTTTATCCTAAAACAAAAGGATATACCTTCTTCTCAGCACCTCATGGGACCTTCTCCAAAATTGACCATATAATTGGTCACAAAACAGGCCTCAATAGATACAAAAATATTGAAATTGTCCCATGTATCCTATCAGACCACCATGGCCTAAGACTGATCTTCAATAACAACATAAATAATGGAAAGCCAACATTCACGTGGAAACTGAATAACACTCTTCTCAATGATACCTTGGTCAAGGAAGAAATAAAGAAAGAAATTAAAGACTTTTTAGAGTTTAATGAAAATGAAGCCACAACGTACCCAAACCTATGGGACACAATGAAAGCATTTCTAAGAGGGAAACTCATAGCGCTGAGTGCCTCCAAGAAGAAACGGGAGACAGCACATACTAGCAGCTTGACAACACATCTAAAAGCCCTAGAAAAAAAGGAAGCAAATTCACCCAAGAGGAGTAGACGGCAGGAAATAATCAAACTCAGGGGTGAAATCAACCAAGTGGAAACAAGAAGAACTATTCAAAGAATTAACCAAACGAGGAGTTGGTTCTTTGAGAAAATCAACAAGATAGATAAACCCTTAGCTAGACTCACTAAAGGGCACAGGGACAAAATCCTAATTAACAAAATCAGAAATGAAAAGGGAGACATAACAACAGATCCTGAAGAAATCCAAAACACCATCAGATCCTTCTACAAAAGGCTATACTCAACAAAACTGGAAAACCTGGACGAAATGGAAAAATTTCTGGACAGATACCAGGTACCAAAGTTGAATCAGGATCAAGTTGACCATCTAAACAGTCCCATATCACCTAAAGAAATAGAAGCAGTTATTAATAGTCTCCCAACCAAAAAAAGCCCAGGACCAGATGGGTTTAGTGCAGAGTTCTATCAGACCTTCAAAGAAGATCTAATTCCAATTCTGCACAAACTATTTCACAAAATAGAAGTAGAAGGTACTCTACCCAACTCATTTTATGAAGCCACTATTACTCTGATACCTAAACCACAGAAAGATCCAACAAAGATAGAGAACTTCAGACCAATTTCTCTTATGAATATCGATGCAAAAATCCTCAATAAAATTCTCGCTAACCAAATCCAAGAACACATTAAAGCAATCATCCATCCTGACCAAGTAGGTTTTATTCCAGGGATGCAGGGATGGTTTAATATACGAAAATCCATCAATGTAATCCATTATATAAACAAACTCAAAGACAAAAACCACATGATCATCTCGTTAGATGCAGAAAAAGCATTTGACAAGATCCAACACCCATTCATGATAAAAGTTTTGGAAAGATCAGGAATTCAAGGCCCATACCTAAACATGATAAAAGCAATCTACAGCAAACCAGTAGCCAACATCAAAGTAAATGGAGAGAAGCTGGAAGCAATCCCACTAAAATCAGGGACTAGACAAGGCTGCCCACTTTCTCCCTACCTTTTCAACATAGTACTTGAAGTATTAGCCAGAGCAATTCGACAACAAAAGGAGATCAAGGGGATACAAATTGGAAAAGAGGAAGTCAAAATATCACTTTTTGCAGATGATATGATAGTATATATAAGTGACCCTAAAAATTCTACCAGAGAACTCCTAAACCTGATAAACAGCTTCGGTGAAGTAGCTGGATATAAAATAAACTCAAACAAGTCAATGGCCTTTCTCTATACAAAGAATAAACAGGCTGAGAAAGAAATTAGGGAAACAACACCCTTCTCAATAGTCACAAATAATATAAAATATCTTGGCGTGACTCTAACTAAGGAGGTGAAAGATCTGTATGATAAAAACTTCAAATCTCTGAAGAAAGAAATTAAAGAAGATCTCAGAAGATGGAAAGATCTCCCATGCTCATGGATTGGCAGGATCAACATTGTAAAAATGGCTATCTTGCCAAAAGCAATCTACAGATTCAATGCAATCCCCATCAAAATTCCAACTCAATTCTTCAACGAATTGGAAGGAGCAATTTGCAAATTTGTCTGGAATAACAAAAAACCTAGGATAGCAAAAAGTCTTCTCAAGGATAAAAGAACTTCTGGCGGAATCACCATGCCAGACCTAAAGCTTTACTACAGAGCAATTGTGATAAAAACTGCATGGTACTGGTATAGAGACAGACAAGTAGACCAATGGAATAGAATTGAAGACCCAGAAATGAACCCACACACCTATGGTCACTTGATCTTCGACAAGGGAGCTAAAACCATCCAGTGGAAGAAAGACAGCATTTTCAACAATTGGTGCTGGCACAACTGGTTGTTATCGTGTAGAAGAATGCGAATCGATCCATACTTATCTCCTTGTACTAAGGTCAAATCTAAGTGGATCAAGGAACTTCACATAAAACCAGAGACACTGAAACTTATAGAGGAGAAAGTGGGGAAAATCCTTGAAGATATGGGCACAGGGGAAAAATTCCTGAACAGAACAACAATGGCTTGTGCTGTAAGATCGAGAATCGACAAATGGGACCTAATGAAACTCCAAAGTTTCTGCAAGGCAAAAGACACCGTCAATAAGACAAAAAGACCACCAACAGATTGGGAAAGTATCTTTACCTATCCTAAATCAGATAGGGGACTAATATCCAACATATATAAAGAACTCAAGAAGGTGGACTTCAGAAAATCAAATAACCCCATTAAAAAATGGGGCTCAGAACTGAACAAAGAATTCTCACCTGAGGAATACCGAATGGCAGAGAAGCACTTGAAAAAATGTTCAACATCCTTAATCATCAGGGAAATGCAAATCAAAACAACCCTGAGATTCCACCTCACACCAGTCAGAATGGCTAAGATCAAAAATTCAGGTGACAGCAGATGCTGGCGAGGATGTGGAGAAAGAGGAACACTCCTCCATTGTTGGTGGGAGTGCAGGCTTGTACAACCACTCTGGAAATCAGTCTGGCGGTTCCTCAGAAAACTGGACATAGTACTACCGGAGGATCCAGCAATACCTCTCCTGGGCATATATCCAGAAGATGCCCCAACAGGTAAGAAGGACACATGCTCCACTATGTTCATAGCAGCCTTATTTATAATAGCCAGAAGCTGGAAAGAACCTAGATGCCCCTCAACAGAGGAATGGATACAGAAAATGTGGTACATCTACACAATGGAGTACTACTCAGCTATTAAAAAGAATGAATTTATGAAATTCCTAGCCAAATGGATGGGCCTGGAGGGCATCATCCTGAGTGAGGTAACACATTCACAAAGAAACTCACACAATATGTATTCACTGATAAGTGGATATTAGCCCCAAACCTAGGATACCCAAGATATAAGATATAATTTGCTAAACACATGAAACTCAAGGAGAATGAAGACTGAAGTGTGGACACTATGCCCCTCCTTAGATTTGGGAACAAAACACCCATGGAAGGAGTTACAGAGACGGAGTTTGGAGCTGAGATGAAAGGATGGACCATGTAGAGACTGCCATAGCCAGGGATCCACCCCATAATCAGCATCCAAACGCTGACACCATTGCATACACTAGCAAGATTTTATTGAAAGGACGCAGATGTAGCTGTCTCTTGTGAGACTATGCCAGGGCCCAGCAAACACAGAAGTGGATGCTCACAGTCAGCTAATGGATGGATCATAGGGCTCCCAATGGAGGAGCTAGAGAAAGTAGCCAAGGAGCTAAAGGGATCTGCAACCCTATAGGTGGAACAACATTATGAGCTAACCAGTACCCCGGAGCTCTTGACTCTAGCTGCATATATATCAAAAGATGGCCTAGTCGGCCATCACTGGAAAGAGAGGCCCATTGGACTTGCAAACTTTATATGCCCCAGTACAGGGGAATACCAGGGCCAAAAAGGGGGAGTGGGTGGGCAGGGGAGTGGGGGTGGGTGGATATGGGGGACTTTTGGTATAGCATTGGAAATGTAAATGAGTTAAATATCTAATAAAAAATGGAAAAAAAATAATTTTTTTAAAACTAATTATTTATCATAAAAGTCAAATATCATTGGAAGTTTTCTTAAAGTCAAGAATGATAATAGCTTTAATTTATATATATTTATGGATACGCATTACTGATTCCTAACATAATAGAGCATTCAAATTTGATTTTTATATTTTATTTGCTTCAGAAATATTATCAATGATGAAACTTATTCATATATATCAAAACTGGCAATAGCAATAGATTTATTAAGATACTGAATATGTGAATTTTTTCCAACTTTCACAGTGATGTAGAATCAAAAAATTTTAATCACTTATAGCCTATAACTGTATATATTTCTGACTAAAATTTCATGGAGAGAAAAATAGGAATGCATCTGGTTTAAAAGAATTGATTATACTTTACTATAATTAATTTATCTTCTTTTCATTACTCTCCTTAAATTAAATTATATTTTGATATAGTTATATGTGATTCCTATACTAGGTACTCTAACTTCTTATACCCGGAGGCAAAACCCCAAAGCAAAACTTTACTATGAAAGCTATGGCTTAAAACTATTCTCAACAATAAAAGAACCTCTGGGGGAATCACAATGCCTGACCTAAAGCTGTACTAAAGAGCAATTGTGATTAAAAACTGCATGGTACTAGTACAGTAAGAGACAGGTAGATCAATGGAATAGAATTAAAGACCCAGAAATGAACCAACACACCTATGGTTACTTGATCTTTGACAAAGAAGCTAAAACCATCCAGTGGAAAAAAGACAGCATTTTCAACAAATGGTGCTGTCACAACTGGTGGTTATCGTGTAGAAGAATGCAATTTGATCCGTTCTTATCTCCTTGTACAAAGCTTAAGTCTAAGTGGATCAAAGAACTCCACATAAAACGAGAGGCACTTAAATTTATACAGAAGAAAGTGGAAAAAACCTCGAAGATATGGGCACAGGAGAAATATTCCTAAACAGAACAGCAATGGCCTGTGCTGTAAGATCAAGAATCGACAAATGGGATTTCATAAAATTGCAAAGCTTCTATAGGGCAAAAGATACTGTCAATAAAACAAAAAGGCCACCAGCAGATTGGGAAAGAATTTATACCAATCCTAAATCTGATACGGGACTAATATCCAATATATACAGAGCTCAAGAAGATGAAATCCAGAAATTCAAATAACCCCATTAAAATGGGGTACAGAGCTAAACAAAAAATTTTCAACTGAGGAATTTCGAATGGCTGAGAAGCACCTGAAAAAATGTTCAACATCCTTATTCATCAGAAAAATGCAAATCAAAACAGCCTTGAGATTCCACCTCACACCAGTCAGAATGGCTAAGATCAAAAATTCAGGTGACAATAGATGCTGGCGGGGATGTGGAGAAAGAGGTACACTTCATTGCTGGTGGGATTACAGGCTTATATAAACACTCTAGAAATCAGTCTGGTGGTTCCTCAGAAAACTGAACATAGTACTACCGGTGGATCCAACAATTCCTCTCCTGGGCATATACCCAGAAGGTATTCCTAACTTGTAATAAGGACACATGCTCTACTATGTTCATATCAGCCTTATTAATAATATCCAGAAGCTGGAAAGAACTCAGATGTCCCTCAACAGAGGAATGGATACAGAAAATGTGGTATATTTGCACAATGGAGTACTACTCAACTATTAAAAACAATGAATTTATGAAATTCTCAGGCAAATGGATGTATCTGGAGGATATCTTCCTGAGTGAGGTAACACAATCACAAAAGAAGTCACTTGACATATATTCACTGATAAGTGGATATTTGCCCAGAAACCTAGAATACACAAGATACACTTAGTAAAACACATGAAACTCAAGAATAAGGAAGATCAAAGTGTGGATATTTTGCTCCTTAGAATGGGGAACAAAACACCCATCGAAGAAGTTACAGAGACGAAGTTCAGAGCTGAGACAGAAGTAAGGATCATTCAGAGACTGCTCCACCCAGGGATCCATCCCATAATCAACCACCAAATTCAGACACTATTGCATAAGCCAGAAAGATTTTTCTGACAGGACCCTGATATAGCTATCTCTTGTGATATTTGCCAGTGCCTGGCAAATACAGAAGAGGATGCTCACAGTCATCTATTGGATGGAACAAGGGCCTCCAATGAAGGAGCTTCTAGGTGTGCTGTCAGCCTGCTATTGTATGCTCTCTTTATTTTTATTTATTATTTTTTTTTTGGAGGCACTCAGGGCTATGAGATTTCCTCTTAGGTCAGCTTCCAATAAACACTGAATGTTTTTAATTTCTTTCTTTATTTCTTCCTTGATCAAGGTATCATTGAGTAGAGTGCTGTTCATTTTCCACATGAATGTTGGCTTTCTATTTGTTATGTTGTTATTGAAGATCAGCCTTAGACCAAGGTGATCTGATAGGATGCATGGGATAATTTCAATATCTTTGTATTTGTTTAGGCCTGTTTTGTGACCAATTATATGGTCAATTTTGGAGACGGTACCACGAGTTGCTGAGAAGAAGTTATATTCTTTGGTTTTAGGATAGAATGCTATGTAGATATTTGTTAAATCCATTTGTTTCATAACTTCTTTTAGTGTCCATGTTTCTCTGTTTAGTGTCTGTTTTCAAGATCTGTCCATTGGTAAGAGTGGGGTATTGAAGTCTCCAACTATTATTGTGTGACTTGCAATATGTGCTTTGAGTTTTACTAAAGTTTTATTAATGAACGCGGCTTCCCTTGCATTTGGAGCATAGATATTTAGAATTGAGGGTTCATCTTGGTAGATTTTAACTTTGGTGAGTATGAAGTGCCCCTCCATGTCTTTTTTGATAACTTTGGGTTGGAAGTCAGTTTTATTTGATATTAGAATGTTGACTCCAGCTTTTTTCTTCACACCATTGGCTTGGAAATTTGTTTTCCAGCCTTTTACTCTGAGGTAGTGTCTGTCTTAGCCCCTGAAGTGGGTTTCCTGCTAGCAGCAAAATGTTGGGTCCTGTTTGTGCAGCCAGTCTATTAGTCTATGTCTTTTTATTGGGGAATTGAATCCATTTATGTTAAGAGAAATTAAAGAAAAGTAATTGTTGCTTCCTCTTATTTTTGTTTTTAAAGTTGGGATTCTGTTCTTGTGGCTGTCTTCTTTTAGGTATGTTGAAGGATTACTTTCTTGCTTTTTCTAAGGTGTAGTTTCCATATTTGTGTTGGTGTTTTCCCTTTATTATCCTTTGAAGGGCTGGATTCGTGGAAAGATATTGTGTGAATTTGGTTTTGTCATAGAATACTTTGGTTTCTCCATCTATGTTAATTGAGAGTTTTGCTGGGTATAGTAGCCTGGGCTGACATTTGTGTTCTCTAATTGTCTGTATAACAGCTGTACAGGACCTTCTGGCTTTCATAGTCTCTTGTGAGAAGTCTGGAGTAATTCTAATAGGCTTGCCTTTATATGTTACTTGACCTTTTCCCTTAATGTTTTTTAATATTCTGTCTTTATTTTGTGAAATTTTTGTTCTGCTTTTATGTGTCAGGAGAAATTTCTTTTCTAGTTCAGTCTATTTGGAGTTTTTTATTCTTCTTGTATGTTCATTGGAATCTCTTTCTTTAGGTTAGGGAAGTTTTCTTCTATAATTTTGTTGAAGATATTTACTGGCCTTTTAATTCGGGAATCTTCACTCTCTTCTATACCTATTTTCCTTAGGTTTGGTCTTCTCATTGTGTCCTGGATTTCCTGGATGTTTTGATTTAGGATCTTTTTGCAGTTTGCATTTTCTTTGATTGTTGTGTCCATATTTTCTATGGAATATTCTGAACCTGAGATTCTCTCTTCTATCTATGGTACTCTGTTAATGATATTCACATCTCTGGCTCTAGATTTCTTTCCTAGGATTTCTATCTGTAGAGTTGTCTCCCTTTGTAATTTATTTATTGTTTCTACTTCCATTTTTAGATCTTGAATGGTTTTGTTCAATTCCATCACCTGTTTGGTTGTGTTTTCCTGTAATTCTTTAAGGGTTTTTTTGTGTTTTATCCTTAAGACTTTCTACCTGTTTAGCAGTTTTTTCTTGTAATTCTTTAAGACCTTCTACTTGTTTAGGAGTATTCTCCTATACTTCTTAAGTGAGCTATTAATGCTCTTCTTAAAATCTTCTATCACCATTGTGAGATATGATTTTAAAATCCAGTCTTGTTTTTCAGGTGTATTGGGGTATCCAGGACAAGCTGTGGTGGGCATCTGGATTCAGATGATGCCCAGTGTTCTTGGTTACTGTTAGTAAGATTCTTAGTTTCCCTTTCATCATCTGGTAATCTCTGGTGTTATGTTCTAGCTGTCTCTGGCTGGAGCTTGTTTCCCTTGTGATTCTGTTAGCTTCTTCCAGTACTATTAAAAGTTCAAATATCACCTGAGTCCCAGTGGTCAGAGCATTCTCTGCAGGCAAGGTCTCCTCTTGCAGGGCGGGTGTCCAGAAATCTGTAGCTCTGATTTACCTCCTGAGTCCTGGGGTTAGAGCCCTCTCTGTAGGCTGACTCTCCTCTGGCAAGGAAGGTGCCCAGGTTTCTGGGTCTCAGCTCTGCCTCCTGGCTGAGGTTGAAGGACTGAAGGGACCCTGTCCAAGAAGCTCTGTTGCTTCTGTCACCCACGTGCTCTCCAGTGATCATGAGGTCCTGGATATGCTAAGGGTTTTGGTCGTGAAGAGTCCTCTGGGGCCCTCGATGCGCATGGCTGGGTTCATGTGGAAGGCGGTAGGGCTGGCCCCTACCAGAATGGATCTGAGCCTCTAGTCGGGTGGGGTTCCTTTGTCCCTGTTCCTTCTGGCACAAGACCTTCTGTGATTCTTTCGAACTGATGTGGTGTTCCACTCACCCGGGATCCCAAGGTGATCCTGAGGACCTGTTGAGTGGATAGTCCTCTGGGGCCCTTGGCAGTGTCCACCATGTTCAGGCAGAAGATGGCATGGCTGGCCCAGACATGAATTGATCTCCATTTGTGTTCTTTTAGGGTCTGTATAACATCTGTCCAGTATCTTTTGGCTTTAATAGTCTCTTGAGAGAGATTTGGTGTAATTCTGATACTTCTGCTTTATATGTTACTTGAACTTTTTCCCTTACTGCTTTTAATATTCTAGCTTTTTTTAGTGCATTTGTTGTTCTGATTATTTTGTGTCAGGAGAAATTTCTTTTCTGGTCCAGTCTATTTGGAGTTCTGTAGACTTTTTGTATGTTCATGGGAATGTCTTTCTTTAGGTTTGAGAAGTTTTTTTTTTTTTTTTTTTTTTAAGATTTTTTTTTTTTAGATTTATTTATTTTATGTGAGTACACTGTAGCTATTTTCAGAGAGACCAGAAGAGTGCATCAGATCGAATTATATATGGTTGTGAGCCACCATGTGGTTGTTGTGAATTGAACTCAGACCTTTGGAAGAGCCGTCAGTTCTCTTAACCACTGAGCCATCTCTCCAGCCCCTGGAAGTTTTTGTTTTTGTTTTTGTTTTTGTTTTTGTTTTTGTTTTTGTTTTTGTTTTTGTTTTTGTTTTTGTTTTTGTTTTTTTATAATTTTGTTGAAGGTATTTGCTGGCCCTTTAAGTTTAAAATCTTCATTCTCATCTATACCTATTATCCTTAGTCTTTTGGTCTTCTCATTATGTCCTGGATTTCCTGGATGTTTTGAGTTAAGATCTTTTTGCATTTTGCATTTTCTTTTTTTGTCAATGGTTTCTATGGAATCTTCTATACCTGAGATTGTCTCTTACACCTCTTGTATTCGTTTGGTGATGCTTGCATCTATAGTCCTTATTTCTTTCCTAGGATTTCTATCTCCAGTGTTGTCTCCCTTTAGATTTTCTTTATAGTTTCTACTTCCATTTTTCATCTTGATTGGTTTTTGTTGCAGCCGACAGCACCTCGCAACGTGAATGGTTTGACTGAGAAGGCCACTAGAGCTGTAAGAGAGGAACTAGATGGGGCGAAAGAAGAAATGGAGCCAAGACAAGTTCATTCTGTTCAAAGCTCAATTTTTACTGTTGTAATACTCAGTTATGAAGGAAGGGGGAGGGGACCCCATTCCCGCCAACTGGTCTCGGGGTCCAGCAGTAGGGTGAACATGTGTGTGGCTCCAAACAGCAAAGTGGCAGGTTCCAGCAGTGGGCGTGGCAGAACGAATGAGGAAACGAGGAAATAATGCATGCTTTAAATGTGGAAGTTTAGATTATTTTAGAAGTAATTGTCCTAAAAACAAGGCTGCTGAGGTTAGACAAACAGGCTGTGTCCCAAAAATATGTCCCCGGTGTGAAAAGGGCTGCCACTGGGCAAAAGATTGTATGCATAAACCAGGGGTTTTGAGCCTTCCGGTGCTGGGAAACGAGAAAAGAGTTCCGCCCCAGGCCCTGAGTTACACAAAGAAGACAGCTTATGGGGCTATAAATTTGCTGCCCAGCCAACAAGATCAGTTCTTGAGCTTGTCAGGTCAAACCCAGGGAAATGCAAGACTGGACCTCTGTTCCACTGTCCACGCAGTATTAACCCCAGAAGTGGGAGGTTGGTATCTAATTTTGGCTAAAAACCAAAAATATCTACGGCTCTGCCTCCCCTCCCCAAAAGATACCAAGAGCCACAGGTATGGGTCATGACAGCACCCACGGGAGAAATCGGGTCAATGTCCACCCAAGCCAAGGTTAAAAGGCCACTCATCTATGGATAAAAAAATTTTTTGATCACCTCAGTTAAGCGTTGCCTTATTTAACTTGATTAATAGGGGAGAGAGAGGTTGGAGACCGTACTGTCTTCACTGCCTCCCACCCAAAAAAAAGAGCCAATTGGCCTTGTACTATGGAGCCGGTCATACACCTTCTCCCTGTTTCCTGCCTGTCATCCAAAAATGCAGAGAAATATCAACTCAGTGTTATTCTTAATAAAGTGTATTTCAAATTTGTTCAGTCAAACTTAGCTAGGGTTCCAACGCCCTACTTAAAATTCAACTAGGAAGTTAACTTCAGTACTAATTAACATTATAAAATCAGAGCCTGCCGCTCCAGGCTTTTCAGTTAGTTGTTTACTAAGAAAGAACAGTCTCACCCAGATACAGTTTACCATAAGAAAAGTTAGGGATTCCCACGGACACAGGTTTTTTTCCTTAGCCCTAGAATTTAGACAAAACTATTGAGCATAGATAAGTTTTATGGCTCGGGCCAGCCCTTCTCTTTTTTTTTTTTTTTTTTTTTTAATTTTTTGTTAACAAATGGGAGAAGATGTAGCCTCCCCTCTCCAAGCCTGAAACCTGCTTGCTCAGGGTTGGAGCTCGTGGGTTCCCTGTGAGACCTCGCAGGAAGGCCCAATGTCTGAGCAAATACGGACATATCCCCGCCAAATCTGTCTGTCCCTTATGCGGTTGAATCGCAGCTCGGTACATTGCATTAGCATTCTCATAAGCCAATTGCATAACGAAAGGACTTCCCGTGTCCAGACTTCCAAGGTTTCTACTAGCTGAAATCAATAGCCTGTCCACAAAGTCCTGATATGCTTCATCAGAACCCTGCCGAATGCCAGCTAAACTTCCACCAATATCTCCTTTGACTGGCAACCTTCCCCAAGCACTGCGTGCGGCCTTCGCAATTTGCACGTACACTGCAACGGGAAAATCAATCTGATTTGTCTGTATCTCATATGGACCCTCTCCTAAAAGCATGTTGCTAGCCCAGTCTGAATTACAAGCCTGAGCATTAGAAGCAGCAGTTTTCTTACTGGTGTCTCGCCATTCAGAATCCCAAAGCAAAAAATCTCCTCCTGACAGGGTAGCCTTAGAAAGAGTCTTCCAATCTAAAGGGGTTAAGTGTGACTCCACAACTGTGTCCAGTAATGCTTGAGTGAATGGGGCTGAAGGGCCATATTGTACAACAGCTGCCTTTAACTCTTTTATCAACTTGAAATCCAAGGTCTGGTAATGTCTAGCCCTAGTATCTTGCTGATCATCTACCTCGACCACAAAAGGCTAGAGTATTAGACATATTTTGTCCTTTTCCACGAGCCTGATTCACAACCTTTTCTGGCGGCACCTGGTGAACTACAGAAGAGTTACTCTTCTTTGCTTCTGAAATCTTTTTTAATTCCCGAAGCTCATTAGTCAGCCTCGGAAGCTTAATCTCAAACTCTAATTTGCTTAGTCGTGTGTCCCTATGAGTAGCACCTCCCAAAGTGGGGACTATAGGTGAAGCGGGAGATTCACAAGAGGACCAATTCTCATTAAAGTAATGGGAAGCTCTTCTATCTGAGTGATTTTTGTTAATATTCAGTTCCTCATCCGAGTTTTCACATTTATCAATTTTTGAGTTAAGAAGATCTTTTTCTGAGGAGGCCCTCTCTGATAGGCACTCTTCCTGAGATACCACAAGCTCTGCCTGGGGGCAATTTAGCCCTGGAGAAGTTGCATCTTTTATAGCATCATTTACGAGCGCCCAGAGGCCTAGGGTAAAATTATCTGCCTGAGTGATTTTTAAGGCCTCACCAACTTTCTCTCAGGTTCCACAATCTACTGTTTCTTCTTCTTTGAACCATGGGCAACAACTATCAATCTTATCTAAAAAAATTCTTACTAATTGTACTTTAAGCCTTACTCCTCTGGCCTGAAACAACTCCTGAAAACTAAGGGCAACCACCTGATCCATAACTTTAAACCCTTTCTTCTTCCACCTAAGCAGCTTCCTAAAATGCTGCGGCCGACCCGCCTGTTTCCATTTCTAGTTCCGATTAACACACTGCTGACCCAAGCAGAACCAGCGTTGGGTTAGCACTGACTCAAGCTTAATTTGTATCCTACCACATCCTCAGCAACACTTTACAAAACCGAAATTTTAAGCTAATGCTAGCATGTGTACCTGTCCATTGCTCGGTGCCCGATACGAAGATCCTTTCCTGTGGAGCTCCACATCAGAAGCTTTTCTCTTAGCATCCCTCTGCTATTCTTCAGGTCCCTGTTCGGGAGCCAAAATGTTGTGGCCGCCAGCAGCTCGAAAAGTGAACGGTTTGACTGAGAAGGCCACTCGAGCTGCAAGAGAGGAACTAGACAGGGCGAAAGAAGAAACGGAGCCAAGACAAGTTCATCCTGTTCAAAGCTCAATTTTTACTGTTGCAACACTCAGTTATGAAGGAAGGGGGAGGGGAACCCATTCCCGCCAACTGGTCTCAGGGTCCAGAAGCAGGGTGAACACGTGTGTGGCTCCGAACAGCAAAGCGGCAGATTCCAGCAGTGGGCGTGGCAGAACGAATGAGTGGGAAGCTCCAACCCTGAGCAAGCAGGTTTCAGGCTGGGGGAGGGGAGGCTAAAGGGTTTGTTCAACTCCATTACCTGTTTGGTTGTGTTTTTCTGTAATTATTTAAGGGATTTTTGTGTTTCCTCTTTAAGGACTTCTACTTGTTTAGTAGTGCTTTCCTGTAATTCTTTGAGGGATTTTCTGTGTTTCCTTTTTAAGGACTTCTACCTCTTTAACAGTGTTCTCCTATATTTCTTTAAGTGAGTTATTTATGCCCTTCTTGAAATCCTCTACCAGCATCATGAGATATGATTTTAAATCTGAATCTTACTTTTTGGGTGTGTTGGGGTATCCAGGACTCATTGTGTTGAGTATACTGGATTCTGATGATGCTAAATGGTCTTGGTTTCTGTTAGTAAGATTCTTATGTTTGCCTTTCACCATCTGGTAATCTCTGGTGTTAGATTTTCTAGCTGTCTCTGGCTGGAGCTTGTTCCTCCTTTGATTCTGTTAGCCTCTTTCAATACTCCCAGGAGTCCAACTCTCTCCTGAGTCCTAGTGGTCAGTGCACTTTCTGCAGGCAAGCTCTCCTCTTGCAGGGAAGGTGCACAGAGGATCCTGGCTAACGATGAAGGCCCAAAGTTACCCTGTCCAAGAAGCTCTGTTGCTTCTTTGGCCCATGCACTCTCCTAGGAGGACTGATCTCTGAGAGACCCTGGATACATGACGGTGCTCTCTCCTGTATTCCAGGGTCAGAGCCCTCCTTAGATGCTGACGCTCCTCTGGCAGGGAATGTGTCCAGAAGACTGGGTCTCAGCTCTGTCTCCTGGCTGAGGATGAAGGCCCTATTGACCCTGTCCAAGAAGCCCTGTTTCTTCTGCAGCCTACATGCTCTCCTGTGAAGACTGGTCTCTGAGAGACCCAGGTTACAAGATGGTGCTTTCACCTGAGTCCCTGGGTCAGATTCGTTTCTGGATGCTGACACTCTTCTGACAGAGTCAAAAACAATTTCTAAAAAAAAGAAATGACGACTCTAATTAAGATGCAATCATTCAAATACCAGGCAATAATTCTTATTTTTCCATCATCTTGGTTTTCTAAGAATCTTCCACTTTAACCCAGACCACTGATGCTAGGATCCTGGGCGTGCTAGGACCCCTGCAGCCAGTAGAATCCTCTGGAGGCCTTGGGACCACCCACTGAGTTCATGCCCAAGATGGCCCAGAGCTGACACCTACAGGAAGGAGCCCCAGCTGCTGGTCAGACAGGTTTCCTGTGTCCCTGTTCCTGCTGGCAGAGGTTGCTCCCGGGTGTTTTGGAACAGATGTTGTGTTCCGCTCACCAATGTTTCTAGGATCCTGGGCGTGCTAGGGCACCTGAGTTGTGGAGAGTCCTCTGGGGTCCGTGGGACCGTCCACCGAGTTCGTGCGCAAGGTGCCAAGGTGGTCAGGGGCTTGTGATGACCAGAACCTAGTTTTGGTTTTGAGTTGAATTTGAATAGGCTGATATAATTTTGCAACATGATATCACTGAAATATTCAGAAAATCCTCTTAACACATAAATTATAAATAAGTCATTTTTGAAAGTCAGTTAACTAATTTTGTCCAGTGTGTGAGTAAGCCCATTTAATTGTTAAACACTTTGTGACAAGGAGAAAATATGATAGTCTCTGCTGAAAATTTAACCATAAAGATATGTTTCCTGTGTTGGGTGTGGTGGCACATGCCTTTAATCCCAGCACTCAGGAGGCAGAGGCAGACCGATTTCTGAGTTCGAGGCCAGCCTGGTCTACAGAGTGAGTTCCAGGACAGCCAGGGCTACACAGAGAAACCCTCTCTCAAAAATCAAACAAACAAACAGCAACAACAACAAAACCAACAAAAAGTTTCTTGCTGTCTAAATTACTATTGATTATTGAATATTTATTTTATACTAGGCTAAACACTATAATTCTGATTATTTTCATCTCTCATAAGATAATAATAACTATAGCTAAGATGAAAATTGCAATAATATGTTTTATGTTTGGCCTATGGACCATTGGCATAGTTGGACATAAGGATAAAATATGTTGATTTAAGTCAGTGATGAAGGGAATTGTATCATATAATGTACATTATAGTCTATTTGCAATTGCTCTATAGATGGAGCTGATTCTTGAAAGTGTAAGTTCAAGATAGTTTATATCCTATGTATTCTTTCAGAATCCAAATGGTTTTGACAGTTTTAGAGCTGTGTATAAATCTGTTTGTATATATATTTTGTATGTATACTATACATACAGACACACACACATATACACATACAAACATATACACATGCATACAAGTATGTGGATATACAGTTTTGTGTAAAATCTCTAAGAGCCCATAAATTTGCAAAACGATATTTGTATACTGGCTATGAAAATTACATAACTCTCATTTGTTCAACATAGAGTGATCTTACAGCAAGTTTGCTTGGACTTATTTGAAATAAGACTATTTAAAACAGTTTACACATTTTGTCTGCCCATTTTGTTAATATAAAATTACTATCAGGGGAGATATTTATCTTAGATTATTTTCACTGCTATATTCCAAGGTAACAGTTATTAAAATATAAGGCTAATGCAGTTTAGGCCTAAGAAAATGGGTGTTTGGGTTAAAGAACAAATTTCTAAGCTTGTTGATCTTGATACTGAATTGTCTCATTTACTAACCCTACATAAAGTTCCTATTAATCTTGGTTAACTGGCTGTGCTTAACAAAGAAGAAAAATACTTTACCTTCATTAATAGTTTATAATCAGCACAATATTTTCTTTAATCAAAATTAATTTTAGTGTCTTTTAATTTCATATATAAGCAAATTAACAAACTAAGAAACCAATCTTTTTAAATGATGTGAATTGAATACAAAGTGAATAATATAATGAATTGAGAAACTGATAAGTATTGAGTATGAGTTCAAGCTAATATTGAAGAGTTAATGATGAGAGATATTTTGAGAAGTTGGAAACTAGTTAATACCACAACCTTTTTTTTTTCCTTTGGGACAGGGTTTCTCTGTGTAGCCCTGGCTGTCCTGGAACTAACTCTGTAGACCAGGCTGGCCTTGAAATCAGAAATCTGCCTGCCTCTGCCTTGCAAGTGCTGAGATTAAAGGCCTGTGCCACCACCGCCCAGCAATACCACAACTTTTAAAAGTGACTCACTGTAGAAAGATTCCAGTTAGTTAAGACTTATATAGTTTCAATAAGCAAATTATTCACCAGATTAACTTTTTATTAAAGATAACATAGATACTGAAAAACTCAATCTGGTATGATTATACATAGTCATCTTTGTTGTCATTTAAATTTATACAAAAAAACAAAGAATAAAATCTTCCCTAGGGATCAAACTATAGAATTTGGTTAACAAATTTAGTCTCACATCAGTCATTTCACCCTAATGATTCAAGTCTTTTTAACCAACTTGCATTTCTCCAGTGAAGTAGACACCATGAAAACACACAGATACCTTTTTCTTCTATTATGCCATTTTTTATACGATATATTATGGTCATGTTATTTTCCATACCTGAACACTTGCCAGATTCTTTTCACCTATCCACGCATTCCATAGCATTATTTTGGCTGTCATAAACAATGAAAACTAAAACTAATAAACAATGAGACAAAAAATGATGAAGCAAATGAAATGAAATAAAGCAAAACAAAAGGCTACAAAAAACTGGAGCCTGTTTTTTGTTGGTAAATTACTGGTGTGTATGGGGGACAGAATGGATTCCCCCACAACAGGTATCAATTACAAATAGCTTCTTAATAAGGGTGTGATTTTGTGTTCACTTCCATATCTTGGTGCTAGGACGTTATCTCATTTAAACTTGTGAAATTCCTGAAAGGCTCTCTAATAGGCTCAAGCATAGTAAAATGTAGATTTTGCCCTTTCTCCTCTCTTTCTTGCTAAACCATTACATTCCATTTCTAAAGCTAGCCCCCAAGGTTTATTCCCTTATTTGGCCACTGACTCTTTCCTGAGACAAAGCACTGAGGTCCTGCAAGAAAAATTCATTATTTGGCTTTACTGGCTAAGATGACCTATCAGTACTTACCAGCTCAACCTAGCATATACCAAATTTTTCTCCTAAAAAACAAAATCACTTCTGCAGAGATATTTGCTTGAAGACTTTCTATGATCTAGCATGCCCCTCTAGTGTTAAAAAAAAATCTCCTTTTTGCTAAGAATTTTGTGTTTAATATGTGCTGAGCTGATTCCTAAGGGGAGCACAATTCAGAGCATACACAATTTTCTCATTTTTTTTCCCCAAAAGGATAGAATACTGAAAAGAAAAATCCAAATGAATGTCTATGTGTAAATGATTTAACAAAGGTTAGAACACATAAAAAAAAAAAAAAACACAAATAACCAAATCTAAAGTTGAAGTAAAATATGAACATCAATGTATTCCTAAATGAAAATATTTTTCTAGGAATATTTAAAAAAAAGGCACGTAAGATAAATGTGAATTAAACAGATGATATACAATAAATAAGAATTAATATTTCTGCTTGTTAGCAAACATAAGCTATCATGACAATAAACATATAATAAAACTTTTTTTTTAATGTAGGTAGACAAGTAGGCAAAAGACACAAGTTTCAAAGCTTTAAAACATAGACATTTAAATAAGTAAAACCTGTTCTAGGTTACTAGGTCTTGAATAGTTATAAAATGGTTTATACCAAACACTGATGGTTTAATAAATAATAAGAGGATTCATGTTGTTCTGCTATATTTATAGACAAGTACCTTGTTCAGCCATCATCAGTGAATCTTCTTCCTACAGTACATAGGAAGAAATACAGAGACTTAAAGCTAGACATTGCACTCAGAGACCCTGGAACACACAGCTCAAAAAGGGAAGACTCCATCAAATCTCTCCTCTTAGAGTTCAGCCATACCCACTGAGTAAGAAGCTGAAAGACTGTAAAAGCCAGAGGCTATAAAAGATAGCAAGAAAGGCCCTCTTAAATCAACGGAGCAAAGCTCACATGAATTCACAGAGACTGTAGCATCAAAAACACAGGGCCTGCAAAGATCTGGACCATGTCTTCTGCATACATATTATAGCTTTCAGTTTAGGACATTTTTTTTAACTAGACATTTTCTTTATTAACATTTCAAATGTTACTCCCTTTTCTGGATTCCCCTCCAAAAACTCCCTATCCCTTTCCCATTCCCCTCCCCCTTCTCACCAAGCTGCCCACTCCCCCTTCCCTGTTTTGGGATTCCTGTACACTGGCTCCAGTTTAGTACTTTTATTGGACTCCTGAGTGTGCTGAGTTTGTTACTGATTTTTATGCCTTTGCTTGCTCTCTTTTCCTTCTGTTGATTTGCCTTGCCTAACTTTGATGTGATGGTTTTTGTTCTATCTTTGTATATTTCATTTTGTTGTTTTGTTGTCATCTCTTAGAAGCCTGTTGTTTTCTAATAAGAAACAGAAAGAGAGTGGATCTGAACGGGAAGGGAGGTAGAGACAGAGAAGGACCAGAAGAAGACAGGGAAGGGGAACTGTTACCAGGATGAATGGTATGAGAAAATAAAATTTTAATAAAAGGGGAAATTAAATAGTTTATATCTTTATTTTATTTAGTGAAATTTCTTTTTATAATGCCGGAGATTGAACCCAAGATTTATACATGTTAAGTGTTTGACCATTGATCTACATGTCCAATCCCAACAAATATTTACTACATGAAAATATCCAATCCTGACAATATGCAGTAGAAATGAATATATACTTTTGGTAGAAATATAAGCTGGGACAAGTTTTTGGTCAAAGCAGAATTTAAGAATTAAGAAGTTTTAAAAGGGTATATGCTTGACATTTCAAATCTTCTTAGAACTGTATATTGTGAAAATATATATAGTTGACTAAAGTAATGATTAACAAATTTGTTGTTAATAAGATTGGGATAGATTGTCAGAGATGTTCATAGAACATATGTAATATTAAATAGTAAAAATATTCAATGAAAAGAAAATACTAAATAACAGATTGTTATCTTTCCAAACTGAAGAACAAAAAATGTTATTTATCTTGCTAAAAAAAAAAATTCAACCTTGGCATGGTGGCACAAGCCTTTATCCCAGCTCTCAGGAGGCAGAGACAGGCAGATTTCTGAGCCCGAGACCTATTACTTCACTATGGATTGAAATTTAAATCAGATAAAGACATACTTAGAATAGACAATTAAAAATATCTATAAATTTAGAACTTTCCATCACTGAAAAGAAATCTTCTATGGCTCTGGTTCTGACTATTTGTGGTCTTAATTCATCATATTCATCTTATGCCAACTATATCAAGGAAGCACAAGTAGAAAGGTCAACTAGAATACAACCTAAAATACAATAAAGCATGTTATATTTTAATAGGTCTTTCTAAAATGTACATTATAAAATCAGTAAATAAGTTACACATGAATATAGCTAAAATAATTAGGTAAGTAAATTAGTCCATTTCTGAAAATTTCATTTACAAATCTATATAATCTTTGATTTATTTTCATTAGCAATATAATAATATTACTAAGTAATATTATATTACAAAGTAATATAATAATATTAATTTGATTTACTTACATTAGCAATAATATATATATATATTACTAAGCGTGGATACTTCCATTATATTCATGGAAATCAAAGCTAATTGTTATTACTCTGAATTTATATGCAATGTATTTCATCTTCAGATTAGTTATGAAATTAGACCCAAGAAATTTATATTTTGTGGATATTAAATCACATATAAAATTTAAATGTGTTCCTTGAAGTCTGTGTTACACGGATACATTCACTTTAAATCTGATTATTGAATCTCCTTATACAACTCTTTTGTTAGTTTCAATCAAAATCAAATGTTATATTCTCCAGTTTCATTTAAATGTGTCTTCTAATGATATTTTTATGTAGATACCCTTGTGAAGGATCAGTATAGGCAAATTTAGGTGTGGAGAAATACCTATGCTTTTATTTTATTTTTTAAATTATTTTTATAATCAAGGACACCTACTTGTGCCACATTTTTTAATATGTCTGCAAATGTTAGAATTAAAATATCAATTTCTTTTCTGAATTTTGAGTCATAACAATAAAATTTGATGGTTTAAATAATAAGTGACATAAATTTCACTTAACCTAGTGCATTTTGCAAATGTCAAAAGTCTGGTAGTAAAGCTTCTCTCATAGCATTAACATAAATGGCTTAGTTAGTACGGACATATATAGGTCATCAGCTTATGTAGTCCTCGTTTGTATATATCTATTCAGATCTAAATATATTGAGACTAAGTGGGACCGTAGTACATAATAGGGGATCTAGATATCTCATAAGTGATTCACCTATAATATATTGATTTTCTGTTGACATCAGTTTCACTGTATATTTTGTTTGGAAATGAAAATCTACCTTGAATCTTCCAAAACTGGAATTTTAATTTATAGCCACAGAAAAGGTGTTGAAAGAGGTTAAAGCTTTAAAGAGTAATAAGTTACATTTTTCTATTGGTTCTTTAGCTTTGTATTATTATTATTATTATTATTATTATTATTATTATTATTATTATTATGTGTCGAAGAATGTTCTTACCTTTACAATGCTTTGGTTAATTGTTATGCTTTGTCATTTATATCCAGATATTATATTTCATACTATGATTTCTATATACTATCAGGTCTTTTTTTTTCAATTAAATTCAATTTAAGTAGGATTATTGTTTGTCCAAGGCAAGAAACATTGTTTAAATTGTACATGACTGATAAAGTCCCTATATATGTTATTATTTATAGAAGATTTTATAAGATAATTTTTAAAATCACATGAATATTTATCTTTATACTCTTATTTCATAAGGGTCATTTATTGAAACAAATAATTTTAACAGCGAATATCAAGGCTCAGCAGCTGGGCAATAGGTCTAAAAATTTTGATATATTAGATTTAACTTTTAATTTTTGCTAAATATTTCCTGAGTGGCCTTGAAAATTTTATTGCAATCTAAGGAATAATGCTATATGAAGTTGTAAGACATTCAGTGTTAGAATTAAAATTCAATGCTAGAATTAAAAATGAGGCTATCCATTTAAGTTATGCTTTTTACTTTTGAACTATATCTCTGACCTAACTTGAAAATGTTTCTTTTATTTTTCTTTTTTTTTTCTTTTTTCTTTTTTTTCTTTCTTTCTTTCTTTTCTTTTCTTTTCTTTTTTTTTTTTTTTTTTTTGACAAGGTTTCTCTATATAGCCCTGGCTGTCCTGGAACTCACTCTGTAGACCATGTTGGCCTCCATCACAGAAATCTGCCTGTCTTTGCCTCCCAAGTGCTGGGATTAAATATGCACCACCATTGCCCAGCCTAAAATGTTTCTTAACTGAAGTCTATAATTATGCTTTCTTGTCATGCTTACAACCCATAAGTACTCAGGAAAAAATTAGCCTGAGGAACTTTTTGGTTTGTGTGAGCATTTCTTTTCTGCCATATTGGGAGAACATCTAATCCTTGAGTGCGGCTCGCTGGGCCGAGTTTCCACATTTTCCTTCCCCATTAAATACCACTCCTGAACCCTGGGGGGCTTGATCTTGTGGCCAGAATATTCCAGGAACCCCCCCCCCCAATATGGGTCGGCTCCTAGAGCAAGTTTACAAACATCAGTCAATATGGGGTCCCAGGTAGGGGCACTCCCAATGTGGGACTGGGAAAAAACTATGTCTCCAGCCTGGTTCTGGAGGATCCAGGTGTAATTAAAAACTTGATAGGCTTGATTATTGGTGGTCTTCACGATGGAGAACAAGAATGGTATCCAGGCCAGAATCATCAGGTTCATCATGGTCACGGTCCGATACTTCCTCCTGTAAGAGAAAATAATTCTTTCTAAGGTATTAATCTGGAATTTATTATAAGGTTTTATTAATCTTTCAGGGAGCAATCTTGCTCCCCCTTCTTTTGTATTATAGGTGCAAGCTGAGCCATTAGCCCAGATAATAACTGGATCCGGTCTATTCCACATTCCCGTTAAGGGATCTTTCCACAAAATTTGAGCATAGCTTTAATTTGTCTTAGGCTGCCACAAGCGATCAGCTGCAGAGCACCCTGACATATCAAGGGTCAGGAAATTTAGCACAAAGAGTGCATGAGACAATAACAATTTTGAATTTCCTTTAAAGGAAGAGATAGTTTCCTGAGTAGCCAGCTTGATTAAGGTATATTTTAAAGTCTGATATGCTCTCTCGACAATTCCTTGTCCTTGAGGATTCTAAGGAATGCCTGTAATATGCTTGATCTGTAATTGTGAGCAAAATTGTTTAAACTTTTGGCTAGTATATCCAGGACCATTGTCAGGTTTAATCATCTTTGGCTGTCCCATTACTGAAAATACATAGAATAAATGATTGATGACATCTTTAGTGGCTTCTCCCATATGGGCAGAGGCGCAAATAAAACCACTGAAGGTATCAACAGTAATGTGTACAAATCTTAACTTTCCAAAGGATGGGACATGTGTAACATCCATCTGCCACTATTCACCAGGTATAAGTCCCCTGGGGTTGACACCCAGATGAAGTTCTGGAAGAAGTGTAAGGCAGTTCTTACATTGTTTTACAATTTGTCTGGCTTGCTCTCTAGTTATCTTATATCTGAGTCTTAACGTATGAGCATTGAGGTGATGGAAGGCATGTGCTCTCTGTGCTTCTGTGAGGGGATCAGAGAGGGAAGCAAGGCACATCAGCCGAGTAGCTTTATCAGCTGAATCATTTCCTTCTGTTAATGGGCCAGGTAGACCGGAGTGTGCTCAAATATAACCTACAATAAAAGGGATGAGCACGAGCCCTAATAAGCATCTGAATCTTAAAAATCATCTGAAAGGTGGCAGTTAAGGGTTGGATACTAGGGACCACCTCCAAAACTTGAAGGGCCCTAACTCCATAGTGGCTATCTGAATAAAGATTAAATGGCAATGCAACACGCTCAAACACCTTTAATGCTCCACAAAGTTCAACTAATTGTGCAGAGGTATAGATAGTATCAATGACTTGAAATTTCCCATGAATGACCACAGTGGCTTTTCCATTTTTTACCCATTTATAAACACAGTTAATGCCTCTGAAATAGGGTCTGAATGAGTAACTTTGGGAAACACAAAAGGAGTCACCTGTAAAAATTGTAACAACCTGTTACCGGGGAGATGGGTATCAAAAGTAAATGGACAGCAATATGGCCCAAGCATTAAATCGGGACTGTAACCAAGCAAGGTTCTCAGAGGAATAAGGAGAAATAATTATATCAGGATCTCAGCCAAAATGGCGGGTGGCCAGAGAACCTTAGAGGGGGTGGCTGGTAAATGGATCCAGAAGAGGGGGCTGTCTTTTTGCCAGAGAAGGCCTGTGGGTGTAAAAGTGGTTGAAAAGATGATCAGGAATAAAGGCTGTGTGGGGTCAAAATAACCCATAACCTGTTGACTAATGGCCTGTTCAACTCAGGCGGCCAGTGATCTTTTTGCTTCTATGGTCAGATTTCGGGGGGAGGTGGCATCAGAACCACCCTGCAAGACATCAAACAAGGGCTTTAATTCCCCTGTTGTTAACTTTAAGTATGGACGGAGCCAATTAATATCTTCCAATAATTTTTGTAAATCATTTAAGGTCTTCAGATGAGACGTTTGAATGGTAAATTTTTGTGAGTGAACAGTTGCAGGTTCTAGTTGGAAGCCCAAGAACATGAAAGGATATTGAACCTGTATTTTTTCTGGCGCTATTACAAAACCTCTCTTTTGTAGGGCAGCAGCTACTATTTGGGCAATCTCATGGGTTTGTTGTAAATCTTTGGTAGCTATTAGTAAATCGTCCATGCAATGCACAATATAGGCAGTGGGAAAGCGTCCTCTTATTGGATCAATGATCTGGGCCACATATTTTTGGCACAAGGTGCGGCTATTAGCCATTCTTTGTGGCAAAACCCTCCACTGGAAGCGTGGATTTGGTCCCACATGATTTACAATTGGAATGGAAAAGGCAAAGCAGACACAATCTTGAGGATGAAGGGGAATAGAGAAAAAACAATCTTGAATATCTATAACAATTTTGAAATAGCCCTTAGGTATGGCAATGGGAGAGGGTAGACCAGGCTGTAGGGCACCCATTGGCACCATAGTCTTAACAGCTCTGAGATCTTGTAACAACCTCCAAGTCCCATTTTTTCTTTTTTATAACAAATTTATGTGTATTCCACGGGAAGGTGGATGGTTCAAGGTGTGACAGCCTCAATTGTTGCTGCACTAACTGTAAGGCTGCCTGGACCTTTTCTTGAGGCATAGACCACTGGTCCGCCCAGACTGGATCATTAGTTTTCCAAGATATTTTATCTGCCTGGAGTGCAGGAGGAGCAGTGGTGTCTAGGAAAAAAAAGATCTGCTCCCAGTCTCCTTTTGTCTCCTTTGGGTACAGGGACAAAGGGATGAACAATCCCTTGTTCATTTTTCCCTAGGCCTTTTCCAGGGAGATACCATGTTTTTAGCCTTAAATTTGTGACAATCTCATTGGGACTGTACACTATAACTCCCATCTGAGAGAGAATATCTCTTCCCCATAAAATAACAGGAAGGCCCCTGACTACAAAGAGCCAGACAGTTCCAGTATTATTTTCCTTATCTGACCATGTTAACAATTTTGAAGTTTGTAAAGTATCCTGAGTTTGGCCTATCCCCTTTAAGTGGGTAGTAGTAGGTTCTAAAGGCCAAGCAGTGGGTCAGTGTGATGAAGAGATTACTGCTGCATCTGCCCCAGTATCTAGAAGTCCCTGAAATTGTTTGCCATCTAAAAACAGGGTCAACATGGGTCAGGAGTCAGTTAATTTTTGTACCCAATAAACATCTGAGGACCCTGGGGAGGACGGCCCCCGATTTTTTCTAATATGTGGAAATTGTCCAATTAACGGGAGCAGCAGCACTTGGGCAATGCCCTCTCCTGCTCTCAATGTAAGAGTCCCTCCTGTGGCTGAAACCAGAATTTTTATTTCTACTTGGTAGTCAGCATCGACCACATTGGGGGTTACCACAAGTCCCTGTAGGGAACCTGATGCTCAGCCAATAGTAAGAAAAAACATATTTTGGGGTGGGGGTCCGAATTCCCCTGTTTTAACAACTAATGTCCCTTCCTCGGGAGTTATAATCCTGGTGGTGGAGGAACACAAGTCGAATCCTGCGCTTCCTGCTGTAGCCCTGCACAATCCCCGTTGGGGAGACTGGAGGGAATCAGTGATGGATTGTTTGGGGGTGCTATCAGGGGGAACTGGCCCCGAGCAGGTAGTTTCCCTGGACCGCAGTAAGGGGGCGGCCATTTACATCAGTTTTGGATCTGTAATCACCTGCCCAGTGGCGACCTCTCTTATAATTAGGGCAGAGGCCAGGAGGCATGGCTCCCTGTGTAACTTGGCCTGTGGCAGGTGTAGTGACAGACTTGCCTGGTCTGGTGGACGGGCATTCTCGGACAAAATGTCCAAGGAGTCCACATCTGAAACACACTCTCTGCTGAGGCTGGCTAGTTCCACCAGCTTTTTGGAAGACCGCTCTGATGGCCAGGTAAATAGATTTTGAGACTTGATGTGAAAATGTGTCTACCTCACTGCAGAGCTTTATCATTCCTGTGAGGTCTAAACCTCTAGTCTTACCCCTCAGGGCAGCCTTGCAAATGGAATTAGCATTTTCCAAGGCAAGTTGTCTAACTAAAAGCCCTTCATTTTCATGGGAATCGAGAATTCTTTCAGTGGCTTCTTGTAGTCTAGGAACAAATTGGGCATAGGATTCTTGGGAGCCCTGACTAATTTTAGTCAAAGGGGTGGTGAGGGCTCCTGTGGCCGATATGGCTCTCCAGGCTGCTAAGGCCGCCTGGGTGGTCTGCACAAGCACCCCAGGATGAAATCCCTAATTGTTTCTTATCAGAGGCGAACGGAACTTTACCACATATTTTATCAGAGGTCCAAGAATAAATTTCACAGAGAGGTTTTTTTTTTTTTTTTTCTTTTTTCTTTTTTTCTTTTTCTAATAATAGCAGCTTGGGTTTCTGCTCTATCTACAAATTCAGATTTCCAAGTTAAACACTGCCCTCCAGTGAGGACTGACTGTACCAATTTGCTCCATTCATTGGGCGTTAAGTAACCAACTCCTGCCATTCCCTCTAAAATTGATACAGTAAAAGGGGCATTAACCCAATAATTTTTAACAGCCGAATGCAATTCTTTAATATGATTGATCTTTAATTTATTAAAAACAGGCTGTGAAGCCTCATAATCACTTTCATCTTTTATTGCCTCTTCTTCCTCAGAGTTAGAGGTTAATTGCTCAAATTCGTCACTTTCATTTTCTTTTTCTCCCTTTGCCATTCCCGAGGTATCTGGCACTCGTTCATCATTAGTTGGCTCAGGGTCATAACTTATCTGTTTGGAGCGTGCCCGAGTCAAGACTGGGAAGGCCAATATTTTATGTGCCTTGTCCTTGGCTGAATACTTATGTTTGATTTTCTCTGTAGAAACCAGAGGGGAGGCCTCCTTTATGACTTTAGGATGCTCTGAGTGTTTCTTGACAATTGGGGCTCCAGAGAGGGGCCCCTGTAAGTTTTGAATTTCTAAAGTGAGGTCTCCTAATTCTTTTTGCAAGTATAAAACCCCTTTTAGACCAGAAATGTGAGCCACCATAGCGTCCTTTGTGTGAAGCAAATGACAGACAGTTGTCCCTGGTAAGGGAGCAGGAGGAGGCAGGCTGAGGGAGGGATAGAGGTGCAGAGGGCAAAAGGGAAGGGGTGTGGAGGAGGGTACCTAGGGTTGGATTTTGTTGTTAGAAACACTCAGGAGCCAGGACCATATCTCTCCTCCTCATATTTGGCAGCCTCCTTCTCTAGTTCTGCCTCAGAGGACGGGTCAAAGGGAGCATTACAGTCTTTTAAGACTTCATGCAAGACTGGATAAATATTCTTTGGTCTGACAATTTTCTCTGATTCATCCAGGGGCCCCTTCAGGCTTTGTGGGGAGAGAGGAGCCAGCAAACTACTTGTAGGATCTAGCATGTTTATGATGACTGAAGAAGGGGTGACATGATCTTTAAGTCCTTTTTAGTTTCACTTTTACCCAATGGTGAGCGAGAAGCCACAAAAAAATCTTCAGTGAGTGCCAGCAGTCTAGTTCCTTCCCCTCCTTGTTCTGCATCTTTAAGGAGGTCTCTAATGATTCCATAATAACTGAAAAAAGGTTCAGGGATATTTTCACCCTTCTTTATTAAATCATTAATATTTTTGCCAATCTTATTCCACATAAGTGGATGAATCTCAGGTCCACTCAAAACTAACCATGGACATTTAGTGTCCACAAAGCAAAAAAATTTAATCAAATCTTTTTTCTTGACTCTTATTCCTCTATCCCTAAGTAAACCTTTTATCTCTTTTATAAACATTGTTTCCTTTGAAATCGCTTTCCCCATGGCGAATGGGAAGACCTTGTAGCATCTAGACTTACCTCAAGACTCCCCACGTTGCACGAGAGAAGTGGTCTGGAGAGGTCTCTACCCTTGCTGGCGGTACCTCAATCTTATTGTTGTCCAGAGGGTGGTCGTACCTTGAGCCCTACGGTGGGCGCCATCTGACCTGTCCAGCAGGCCCAGTTATTCGTGGGTCTCGAGGAGACTGCTCCTAAAACTAAATGGGGGGGGGGGGTGAGAGAGAAACGGAAGCCAAACACAGAAAAGACACGGAGTCAATCTGAATCTTATCAAGGCATCATATTCAGCAAAGCTTGTAGTTTTTATATAAAACGATCAAAGGGGGAATAACCCTTATACAGAAGGGCAGTGGGGAGCAGTGGTAATTTTCCTCGGTGACTACAAGGGGAAGTATGATATCTAAAAATACATCTTGTGGTTATGACATCTATTGTTTGCGTCAGTAAGGTCTGGAGTCTTCTTGTGGTAATTGTTGGTGACCTTCATCTGGACTTAGTCAGCTTGAGAAGGGCTTCCAACTGGAACAGTCCATTGGTGACCTTTGTCTGGACTTAGTCAGCTTGGGGAGGAGGTCCAGCTTTATGTCTTAAGACTTGGTGGTCATCTTCTTCACTTGGATTATTATAAAGAATTTAGTTTTGGCTCCCCCCCCCAAAAAAAAAAAAAAAAACGTAGAATTCTGAAAAAAATGTACAAAAATGAAAAATGTCGATAAAATTCTTTGTTTTGTTGTTGTTGTTGTTGTTGTTGTTGTTGTTTTGGTTTGGTTTGGTTTGGTTTAGTTTTCGGTTCGTCTGTGTAGACCGGTTTGTCCTACAACTCAATTTGTAGACCAGGCTGGCCTCGAACTCAGAAATCCACCTGCCTCTGCCTCCCAAATGCAAAGATTAAAGGTGTGCGAACCACACAAGGCCTCTAAAGTTATTAAATGCTAAAACACTCTAAAACACTCTTCTAAACACCCTTCAAACCCTTAATAAAAACACTAAATTTCTAAAAACACTAAATAAACTGGCTGGCAACACTAAAACTCTTAAACTCAAAATATACAACTCTAAAATTAAAAAGAAAAACTCAAAAACACAGACACACACACACACACACACACACACACACACAAACTAAATAAAACAGTAAAAAGCTAAAAAAAATTCCCTTAAACCTAGTAAGAACCAAAAATCACTAAAACACCCTAAAATCCTTTTTAAAATATAGAAAAAAAAATTAAACATACACTAAAACCCTGAAAACCAAAAAAAATATTAAAACATTGTTCTAAAAACTCTAAAAACTCTTTTAAAAATACCCTAATATTATAAAAAAAATACAGAATAAGCCAAAAATATCCATAAAGTACTTTCTTTCTTCCTCTCTTTCTTTTTCTTTCTTTCTTTCTTCCTTTCTTTCTTTCTTTCTTTCTTTCTTTCTTTCTTTCTTTCCTTCTTTCTCTTTTTCTTTCTCTTTTTCTTTCTCTTTATCTTTTTCTTTTTCTTTCTTTTTCTTTTTCCTGACAGGGTTTCTCTGTGTATCCCTACCTGTCTTGGAGCTCATGCTGTAGACAAGACTGGCCCCGAATTAAGAAATCTACTACCTCTGCCTCCCAAGTGCTGGGATTTAAGGACAGGACCTCCACTTCCTGGCAACCATAAAACTCTTAAACTCCAAAAATATATGCCATGTGTGGTGGCCCTTGCCTTTAATCCCAGCACTTGGGAGGCAGAGGCAGGCAGATTTCTGAGTTCAAGGCCAACTTGGTCTACAGAGTGAGTTCCAGGACAGCAAGAGTTATACCGAGAAACTCTGTCTCAAAAAACAAAATAAAATAAGATAAAATAACCCATAAAATTAAAAAAAAATCTCAAACAACACAAACACACACACACAAACAAACTTAAAAAAAAAGATAAACCCTAAAAAAAAAAAAAAAAAAAACTTAAAAAAACTACAAGACCCTAAAACAACCTAAAATCCATTAAAAAACAAACAAACAAAAGCAAAACAAACAAAAACAAAAACAAAAAAACTAAAAATACAGTAAAATACTGAAAACCAAACAAACCACTAAAATATTCTTCTAAAAACCCTACAAATCCCTTAACAAAAACAATAAAGTTCTGGGAAAAAAAAAAAAAAAGAATTACACAAGAACCCAAAAATGACTCTAAAACTCTGTTTTGTTGTTGTTCTTGTTGTTATTTTGTTTTGTTTTGTTGAGTTTTTGGAGACAGGGTTTCTCTGTGTATCCCTGGCTGTCCTAGAACTCACTCTGTAGACCAGGCTGGCCTTGAACTAAGAAATCCACTACCTCTGCCTCCCAAGTGCTTGGATTAAAGCAAGGGCAACCACTTACTGGCAATCTTAAAACTCTTAAACTACAAAAATAAAACCTTAAAATAAATTAAAAAAAAAAAACTCAAAGAAAAACAAAATAAAAAATAATAAATAAATAAAACCCTAAAAAAAAACAAAAAACTTAAGACTCGAGCCCAGGGGTACCTTGCCAGCAGAGTCATCCGACACCCGCAAGGGCCCACACAGGATTCCCCACGGGATCCTAAGACCTCCAGTGAGTGGAACACAGCGCCTGCCCCAATCCAATTGCGTGGAAACTGAGACTGCGGTAAATAGGGAAGCAGACTCCCCAGGCCTGACCTGGGGCACAAGCCCCTTCCACTCCACTCGAGCCCCGGGCTATCTTGCCAGCGAAGTCGCCTGACACCCGCAAGGGCCCACACAGGATTCCCAACGGGATCCTAAGACCTCTCATGAGTGGAACACAACTTCTGCCAGGAATCAGGTTCGAACACCAGATATCTGGGTACCTTCCTTGCAAGAAGAGAGCTTGCCTGCAGAGAATACTCTGCCCACTGAAACTTCAAAGAGTGCTACCCTCCCAGGTCTGCTTATAGAGGCTAACAGAGTCACCTGAAGAACAAGCTCTTAACAGAGACAACTATAACAGCTAGCTTCAGAGATTACCAGATGGTGAAAGGCAAACGTAAGAATCCTAATAACAGAAATCAAGACCACTCACCATCATCAGAACGCAGAACTCCCACCCCACCTAGTCCTGAGAACCCCAACACAACGGAAAATCTAGACCCAGATTTAAAAATATTTCGCATGATGATGATAGAGGACATCAAGAAGGACTTTCATAAGTCACTTAAAGAATTACAGGAGAGCACGGCTAAAGAGTTACAGGCCCTTAAAGAAAAGCAGGAAAACACAACCAAACAAGTAGAAGTTCTTAAAGGAAAACAGGAAAACACATCCAAACAGGTGATGGAAATGAACAAAAACATACTAGAACTAAATAGGGAAGTAGACACAATAAAGAAAAACCAAAGTGAGGCAACGCTGGAGATAGAAACCCTAGGAAAAAGATCTGGAACCATAGATACGAGCATCAGCAACAGAATACAAGAGATGGAAGAGAGAATCTCAGGTGCAGAAGATTCCATAGAGAACATCAACACAACAGTCAAAGAAAATAGAAAATGCAAAAGGATCCTAACTCAAAACATCCAGGAAATCCAGGACACAATGAGAAGACCAAACCTACAGATAACAGGAATTGATGAAAATGAAGATTTTCAACTTAAAGGGCCAGCTAATATCTTCAAAAAAATAATAGAAGAAAACTTCCCAAACATAAAGAAAGAGATGCCCATGATCATACAAGAAGCCTACAGAACTCCAAATAGATTGGACCAGAAAAGAAATTCCTCCCGACACATAATAATCAGAACAACAAATGCACTAAATAAAGATAGAATATTAAAAGCAGTAAGGGAGAAAGGTCAAGTAACATATAAAGGAAGGCCTATCAGAATTACACCAGACTTTTCACCCGAGACTATGAAAGCCAGAAGAGCCTGGACAGATGTTGTACAGACACTAAGAGAACACAAATGCCAGCCCAGGCTACTATACCCGGCCAAACTCTCAATTACCATAGATGGAGAAACCAAAGTATTCCACGACAAAACCAAATTCACACAATATCTTTCCACGAATCCAGCCCTTCAAAGGATAATAACAGAAAAGAAGCAATACAAGGACGGAAATCACTCACTAGAACAAGCAAGAAAGTAATCCCTCAACAAACCAAAAAGAAGACAGCCACAAGAACAAAATGCCAACTGTAACAAAAAAATAAAAGGAAGCAACAACTACTTTTCCTTAATATCTCTTAATATCAATGGACTCAATTCCCCAATAAAAAGACATATACTAACAGACTGGCTACACAAACAGGACCCAACATTCTGCTGCTTACAGGAATCCCATCTCAGGGAAAAGACAGACACTACCTCAGAGTGAAACGCTGGAAAACAATTTTCCAAGCAAATGGTCTGAAGAAACAAGCTGGAGTAGCCATTCTAATATCGGATAAAATCGACTTCCAACCCAAAGTTATCAAAAAAGACAAGGAGGGACACTTCATACTCATAAAAGGTAAAATCCTCCAAGAGGAACTCTCAATTCTGAATATCTATGCTCCAAATTCTAGGGCAGCCACATTCATTAAAGACACTTTAGTAAAGCTCAAAGCACACATTGCACCTCACACAATAATAGTGGGAGACTTCAGCACACCACTTTCATCAATGGACAGTTCTTGGAAACAGAAACTAAACAGAGACACACTGAAATTAACAGAAGTTATGAAACAAATGGATCTGACAAATATCTACAGAACATTTTATCCTAAAACAAATGGATATACCTTCTTCTCAGCACCTCACGGGACCTTCTCCAACATTGACCATATAATTATGCACAAAACAGGCCTCAACAGATAGAAAAATGTTGAAATTGTCCCATGTATCCTATCAGACCACCATGGCCTAAAGCTGATCTTCAATAACAACATAAATAATGGAAAGCCAACGTTCACATGGAAACTGAACAACACTCTTCTCAATGATACCTTGGTCAAGGAAGGAATAAAGAAAGAAATTAAAGACTCTTTAGAGTTTAATGAAAATGAAGTCACAACATACCCAAACCTATGGGAAACAATGAAAGCATTTCTAAGAGGGGAAACTCATAGCTCTGAGTGCCTCCAAGAAGAAACGGGAGAGAGCACATACTAGCAGCTTGACAACACATCTAAAATTTCTAGAAAAAAAGGAAGCAAATTCACCCAAGAGGAGTAGAAGGCAGGAAATAATCAAACTCAGGGGTGAAATCAACCAAGTAGAAACAAGAAGAACTATTTAAAGAATTAACCAAACGAGGAGTTGGTTCTTTGAGAAAATCAACAAGATAGATAAACACTTAGCTAGACTCAATAGAGGGTACAGGGACAACATCCTAATTAACAAAATCAGAAATGAAAAGGGAGACATAACAACAGATCCTGAAGAAATCCAAAACACCATCAGATCCTTCTACAAAAGGCTATACTCAACAAAACTGGAAAACCTGGATGAAATGGACAAATTTCTTGATAGATACCAGGTACCAAAGTTAAATCAGGATCAAGTTAACGATCTAAACAGTCCCATATCCCCTAAGGAAATAGAAGCAGTTATTAATAGTCTCCCAACAAAAAAGCCCAGGACCAGATGGGTTTAGTGCAGAGTTCTACCAGACCTTCAAAGAATATCTAATCCCAGTTCTGCACAAACTATTCCACCAAATAGAAGTAGAGGGAACTCTACCCAACTCATTCTATGAAGCCACTATTACTCTGATACCTAAACCACAGAAAGATCCAACAAAGACAGAGAACTTCAGACCAATTTCCCTTAAGAATATCGATGCAAAAATCCTCAATAAAATTCTCGCTAACGGAATCCAAGAACACATTAAAGCAATCATCCATCCTGACCAAGTAGGTTTTATTCCAGGGATGCAGGGATGGCTTAATATACAAAAATCCATCGATGTAATCCATTATATAAACAAACTCAAAGACAAAAACAACATGATCATCTCGTTAGATGAAGAAAAAGCATTGGACAAGATCCAACACCCATTCATGATAAAAGTCTTGGAACGATCAGGAATTCAAGGCCCATACCTAAACATGATAAAAGCAATCTACAGCAAACCAGTAGCCAACATCAAAGTAAATGGTGAGAGGCTTGAAGCAATTCCACTAAAATCAGGGACTAGACAGGCTGCCCACTTTCTACCTACCACTTCAACATATTACTTGAAGTCCTAGAAAGAGCAATTCAACAACAAAAGGAGTTCAAGGGGATACATATTGGAAAAGATTAAGTCAAAATATAACTTTTGGCAGGTGATATGATAGTATATAAGTGACCCTAAAAATTCTACCAGAGAACTCCTAAACCTGATAAACAGCTTTGGTGAAGTAGCTGGATATAAAATTAACTCAAACAAGTCAATGGTTTTTCTCTACACAAAGAATAAACAGGCTGAGAAAGAAATTAGGGAAACAACACACTTCTCAATAGTCACAAATATTATAAAATATCTTGGCGTGATTCTAACTAAGGAAGTGAAAGATCTGTATGATAAAAACTTCAAGTCCCTGAAGAAAGAAATTAAAGAAGATCTCAGAAGATGGAAAGATCTCCCATGCTCATGGATTGGCAGGATCAACATTGTAAAAATGGCTATCTTGCCAAAAGCAATCTACAGATTCAATGCAATCCCCATCAAAATTCCAAATCAATTCTTCAACGAAAAAGAAAGAGCTATCTGCAAATTCATCTGGAATAACAAAAAACCTAGGATAGCAAAAGCTCTTCTCAAGGATAAAAGTACCTCTGGTGGAAACAACATGCCTGACCTAAAGCTTTACTACAGAGCAATTGTTATAAAAATTGCATGGTACCGGTATAGTGACAGACAAGTAGACCAATGGAATAAAATTGAAGACCCAGAAATGAACCCAAACACCAATGGTCACTTGATCTTCGACAAGGGAGCTAAAACCATCCAGTGGAAGAAAGACAGCATTTTCAACATATGGTACTGGCACAACTGGTTGTTATCATGTAGAAGAATGCGAATGGACCCATTCCTCTCTCCTTGAGCTAAGGTCAAATCTAAGTGGGTCAAGAAACTTCACATAAAACCAGAGACACTGAAACTTATAGAGGAGAAAGTGGGGAAAAGTCTCGAAGATATGGGCACAGGAAAAAATTCCTGAATAGAACAGGCTTGTGCTGTAATATCGAGGATTGACAAATGGGACCTCATGAAACTGCAAAGCATCTGCAATACAAAAGACACCGTCAATAGGACAAAAAGACCACCAACAGATTGGGAAAGGATCTTTACCTATCTTAAATCAGATAGGGGACTAATATCCAATATATATAAAGAAGTCAAGAGGGTGGACTCCAGAAAATCAAATAACCCCCTTAAAAGAAGGGGCTCATAGCTGAACAAAGAATTCTCACCCTAGGAATACCGAAAGGATGAGAAACACCTGAAAAAATGTTCAACATCCTTAATCATCAGAGAAATGCAAATCAAAACAACCCTGAGATTCCATCTCACACCAGTCAGAATGGCTAAGATCAAAAATTCAATTGAGAGCAGATGCTGGCGAGGATGTGGAGAAAGAGGAACACTCCTCCATTGTTGGTGGGATTGCAAGCTTGTACAACCACTCTGGAAATCAGTCTGGTGGTTCCTCAGAAAATTGGACATGGTACTACCAGAGGATCCCGCAATACCTCTCCTGGGCATATATCCAGAAGATGTCCCAACCGGTAAGAAGGACACATGCTCCACTTTGTTCATAGCAGCCTTATTTATAATAGCCAGAAGCTGGAAAGAACCCAGATGTCCCTCAACAAAGGAATGGATACAAAAAATGTGGTGCATTTACACAATGGAGTACTACTCAGCTATTAAAAAGAATGAATTCACAAAATTCCTAGGCAAATGGTTGGACCTGGAGGGCATCATCCTGAGTGAGGTAACCCAATTACAAAAGAACTCAAATGAAATGTACTCACTGATAAGTGGATATTAACCCAGAAACATAGTATAGTGAGATATAAGGTACAAGATGCAAAACATATGAAACTGAAGAAGAATTAAGACCAAAGTATGGACACTTTGCTCCTTCTTAGAATTGGAAACAATCACCCATGGAAGGAGTTACAGAGACAAAGTTTGGACCTGAGACAAAAGGATGGTCTATCTAGAGACTGCCATATCCAGGGATTCATTCTATATTTAGCCTCCAAATGATGACACCATTGCATACACTAGCAAGCCTTTGTTGCAAAGATGGTGATATAGCTGTCCCTTGTGAGACTAGGCTGGGGCCTAGCAAACACAGAAGTGGATGCTCACTGTCAACTATTGGATGGATCACAGGGCCCACAATGGAGGAGCTAGAGAAAGTATCCAAGGAGCTAAAGAGATCTGCAACCCTATCGGTGGAACATTATCAACTAACCAGTACTCCAGAGCTCTTGACTCTAGCTGCATATGTATCAAAAGATGACCTAGTCGGCCATCACTGGAAAGAGAGGCCCATTGGTCAGGCAAACTTTATATGCCCTAGTACAGGGGAATGCCAGGGCCAAAAAATGGGAGTGGGTGGGTAGGGGAGTGGGGGGGGGAAGGGTGTGGGGGCCTTTTGGGATAGCATTGGAAATGTAATTGAAGAAAATAAGTAATTAAAAAAAAAGAGAGAGAAAAACTGCTTCCATATTGGAACATGGAATTTGGGGTCACCTGAATCTGTGTTTCTGAGCCATGGTCATTCAAAGTGGCCCCAGAAAAAACCTTAATTCTTACTCTTCTTTAGGTGACAGCTATTTTTTTTTGTTTATGTTTAGAAGCTGCGCCATGACCAGGCCACTACTTTCTCATTCTAGAACATTCTTGTCACCTCCACAAGAAATTCTGGGCAGTCATTCACTATTCTTTTCATCTCAGAACCTGCCAACACTAATCTGCTTTTCGGTCTCTATGGATTTGCCTATGCAGGGCAAACAATATTTAGAATTACTTATCTATTGCATATCATTCATGACTGGATTGTTCACTTAGCATGTTTTCAGAGTTAGCTTGTGTTGTATAAAGTGTCAGAATGTTATGAAGGAATATTATTATGAAGGAATATTATTTCACACTGTGGATTTATTACATTTTTGCTTTCTACTCCTCTCTAAATACTTATATTATTTCCACAAAAAAATAAAAAAAAATAAAAATACTCAATAAAATACTTGTAAACAGAATTCAAAGATATATAAAAAATATCATGCCTATGATGAAGTAGACTTCATTTTACATATGCAGGGATGGATCAACATACAAAACTCTTTCACTGTAATCTACCATGTAAGCAAACTAAAAGGAAAAAAATACCACAAGATTATCATATTTAATGTTGAAGAAGACTCCAACAAAATCCAACACTCCTTGGTGACAAATTCTTAAAGAGATGAGGGATACATGTCACATGCTTGAACATAATAAAGCCAATACATTGAAAGCTGACATCCAATATCAAATTAAATGGAGAGAAAAGAAAATATTCCCTAAAAAGCAATATGGTAAAAGTATATATTCCCTGTATCTATTCTGTATAGGACCTGAAGTTTTAGCAACAACGATAAGGAAAGGAAGAAGATCAAGGTATACAAATTGAAAAGGAAAAAGTCAAACTATTTCTATTCAGATACAGTAGTATACATAAGTGACATGATGCAAAATTAACTGAAAATAAACAGTAGACTTCCTATAAACAGTCTCCCTTCCTATTGATTCCAGATAAGGCCATCCTCTGCTACATGTGTAGCTGGAGCCATGGGTCCCTCCATGTGTTTTCTTTGGTTGGAGCTTTAGTTCCTGGGAGCTCTGATGAGTCTGGTTGTTTGATATTGTTGTTTTTCCTATGATATTGCAAACCTCTTCAGCTCCTTCAGTCCTTCCCCTAACTTCTACATTGGGGTCCCAAAGCTCATTCTGATGGTTGACTGCAAGCATCCACATCTGTATCAGTAAGGATTTGGCAAAGCCTCTCAGGAAACATCTATATCAGGCTCCTCTCAGCAAGCATTTGTTGGCATCAGCAATAGTGCCTGGCCTTGGTGGCTCCATATGGGATATATCCCCATGTGGGGCAGTCTCTGGACTCTGGACGGCTTTTCCTTCAGTCTCTGCTCCACTCTTTGTCCCTGTATTTCCTTTAACATGAACAATTCTGGATCAATATTTTTGAAAATGGTAGTGGACCCATCTCTCAAACAGACCCAATTCCTAACCTCTGGATATGTTTTCTACAGGTTCGCTCTCCCCTTTGTTGGGGATTTCACCTAATGTCAACCCGTAGGTTCCTGTGATCCTCTTGTTTCCTGGAATCTGGAACTTTCTGTTGGCTTCCCCCAGTTCCCTATCCCCAGTTTCAAGCTGTACTACAGAGAAGAAGTGATAAAGACTGCATGGCATTGACATATATACAGATAGGTTGATCAATAAATTAATGTGAAGACACATAAGTGAATCCATACCTATGAACACTTGATTTTAACAAGATGCCAAAATTATACAATGGAATAGATGAAACATTTTCAACAAATGATGCTGGTATTACTGGATATTTGCTTGTAGAAGACTACAAGTAGAACCATATCTATTACCCTGCACAAAAGTCAACTCCAAATGGATCAAATATCTGATCAAGAAACCCTGATATACTAAATCTGATAAAAGAGGAAGTGGAGAATAACCTTGAAATCATTGGCAGAGGAGATAACTTCCTAAACAGAACTCTAATAGTTCAGCCACTAAGATCAACAATTAATAAATGAAACCTCATTAAACTGAAAATATTTTGTAAGACATGGGGCACAGTCAATAGAACAATATGTCAGCTTACAGAATGGCTTAACCAACCCTATATCTGACAGAATGTTGATATCCAAAATATATAAAGAATTCAACAAATTAAACATCAACAAAGCAAATAATACATTAAAAATGGGGAACAGTGCTAAGCAAAGAATTCTTGATAGAGGAATCTAATGGCTGAGAAGCACTTAAAGAAATGTTCATTATCCTTATTCATAAGGTAAATGCAAAATGATATAACTCTGAGATTTTATCTTACAAACATCAGAATGGCTAACATCTAAGACTTAAATGACAGCACATTCTGCCTCAGGGAAAAAGACAGACACCACCTCAGAGTAAAAGGCTGGAAAATAATTTTCCAAGCAAATGGTATGAAGAAACAAGCTGGAGTATCCTTTCTAATATCAAACAAAATTGACTTCCAAACCAAAGTTATCTAAAAAGTCAAGAAAGGATAGCACATTATGTTGAGATTGTGGAAGAAATGGAATGACTCCTTCATTGCTGGTACGAATGTAAACTTGTACAACAACTTTGGAAATAAATTTGGTGGCTTCTCGGAAAATTGGGAGTATTTGTATCAAAAAAAAAGAAAACAAAAAAAAAAAAACAAAACAAACAAACAAACAAAAAACAGCTATAACACTCCTAGGTATATACCAAAAGGAAACTCCATCCTACCACCATAAGAGTACTTACTCAATTATGTTCATAGAGGCACTATTCATAATAGCCAGAAACTGGAAACAACCTAGATATCCCTCTATTAAAAAAAGAATAAAGAAAATGTGGTACATTTACACAGTGGAATACTTCACAGCTATTAAAAACAAAGACAATTTGAAATTTGTAAAACAAATAGATGGGGCAAGAAAATATCACCATGAGTGAGGTAACCTAGACCCACATTGGCAAACATTGTACATATTCACATATAGTTGGTACTGATTATAAAGGATAACCATGCTGTAATCCAAAGATGTTAAAAATGATATCTCACTGAGATTGGAATATAGACTAGGCATTTTCATTGGACATGGGAATAGCACTGGACAAGAGTGGGTATTTGGATGCAAACTAGAAGGATCATGTTGGGGAAAGAATTGAGGGAAAGAGTACTGGAAGAGACAACTGGATTGGGGGAATTCATCTCTGGAATGAGCTAGAAACCTACAGAAATAGAAATTCCTCAGAATCTAAGACAGTGAATTGCGGGTAACAGTAACTAACCCACTTTGCAATGGGTAATATGAAGCCTGAAATGTCCATCTCCTGTAGCCAGGCAAGATTTTCAATGGAGGGAATGGGACACCAGTCCTACTATAAAAACTTCATCTTCCAATTTCTCCTGCGTACAAGATATGCAGGGGTAAAGTTAGAACAAATATTGAGGAAATGGCCAACCAATGACTGGTCCAGCTTGAGACCTATGCCAAGAAATAGAGCACATCCTTGATACTGTTAACAATGTTCTGCTATACTGGCTAATAGGAGTCTAGCATAACTGTCATGAGAAAGACTTCAACTAGCAATTGATGGAGGCATATGCAAAAACCACAGCCAACATTTCATTTGACTTTAGGGGATCTGTGAAAAAGGAAGAAAGTTTATTGGAGTCAAGGAGGTCAAGAAAACCACAAGAAAATCCACAGAATCAACTTACCTGAGTTCTGGGGGCCACACAGATACTGAGACAACAAGGTAGCATTCATGAGAATGACCTTGGCCCTTGGCACATATGTAAAATTTATGTAGCTTGGGATTCATGTGAAACCCTTAACAATGTGAGAACAGTCTCTCCCTGTCTCTGTTGCCTGCCTTTGAGACATTTTCAGCTGATTGAGCTGCCTATTCTAGCTTTAATAGGAGAGGATGCTCCCAGTCTGTAATTTGATATGACAAGGCAGTTTTATATCCATGGGAGGTCTCTCCTTTTCTGAAGAGAAAGGGAGGAGGAATGGATGTGGGTAAGGTGAGCTCCTGGGAAGGACTTCAAGAAGAGGAGGGAGGGGAAGCTACATTTGGGATGTATTTTCTGATTACAGTTTCCCCTAACAGTTACTCCCTCAGGTTCCTTCCCACTTCTCCTCCAATCCAGATTCCTACTGTCTGTCACTTTTTAGGAAACAAATAGATATCTAAGGAATACTAATGAAATAAACCAAACTAACTGAATAGGACAGAACGACCAAAGAAAATAAACAAATGCACACACACACACACACACCAAACACATATAGATACAGAAACACACATTCACATACTCTATGTAATCAAAACCCCAAACCAGAAAACATAATATACACAAAGAACCTGTATGACAGGAAAGCAAACAAACAAAATACCCAAAGTTAACTTTCTTAGACAAAGAGGCTCTAAAGATGCTGTCTTAGTTAGGGTTTTACTGCTGTGAACAGGCACTATGACCAAGGCAAGTCTTATAAAGGACAACATTTAATTGGAGCTAGCTTACAGGTTCAGATGTTCAGTCCATTATCATCAAGGTGGGACATGGCAGCATCCAAGCAGGCATGGAGTTGGCACAATTGAGAGTTCTACATCTTCATCTGTAAGGCTACTTGTGGAAGACTGACTTCCTCACAGCTAAGATGAAGGTATTAAGCCCACACCTATAGTGACACACCTACTCCAAGACCACATCTCCTAATAGTGCCATTCCCTGTGCCAAGCATATACAAGCAATCACAGATATCATTAAGTGGAATCCATACTCAACAATGCTTGAATGGCCAAGAACCTGAAACTAGAAATGCCAGGGATCTAGAGAAAGACCAAATACTACTATTCTACTAAAGGAGTATAGCAATTAAATGACTCCTGTTGACATTTTGCTATACTCATAGATCTGTGTCTTGCTCATTCATCATCACAGAAGTATCCTCATGCAGCAGATGGAAACAAATACAGAGAATTGCATCCAGATAATATGCAAAGCCTGAGGGACCTTCTAACATTCAGTCCTACAAGGGAGGTCACCATCAAATCTCACCCTCAGTGCTCAGGGAACACTGTAATAAAAGACAGAAACAGTGTAAGATCATAAAAACGATCTTGATTGAAACTACTAGAATTTAGTCCTAGCTACACACTTTTATTTAAAAACTAGCATCAATGAAATGTATATTGTAGAGTTTTTTTCTATAACAGAACAAACGATCTACATTTGGGGTTGGTCTTCCTATCTCACAAAATCAAATCAGGAAAAAAAAATTCCTCACAGGTGCCCCAAATTCCCAGAGTTTTAGTGAATTCCTAATATTATCAGGGTTACAACCAAGACTAGCCATCATAAGTCTACCTCTTGTCAATAACACATACAATCATATCTCCTTATATTATGTTAATTTCCAAAGGAAAGCAATAGTTATGCCTAGCATACTATCCAATATACAACTGTAAATAAAGTATATGAATTTCCAGGGCATAATCATGCTTAACATGAGATAAGAATTCCATATACAACTACAATCATATTTTATCTTTTAGAATAGATTACAATCTCTTAATTGTAACACCCTGTAAAATCAAAGTCAAAGCATTGTTTACTTTCAAAGTACACTGACATGAATATACATTCTCATTCAAAATATGAGGAAAAGAAACATAAACAGGAAATACTGGAACAAATCAAGATCAAATCTAGCTAGACAAACCCCAAATCCTAAAGTTCTGTACATTGTGGCTTAAATAGCTCTTCCTATCTAGCTTTAATGACTACAATATATTTCTCTGTCTTGGGCTGGTTCCATTCTTTGTGTGTAGCTTTCTTTGAGAGATATCCCACAGCTGTGGACCTTCTTACATCCTGAGTGCTATATCACAATATAGGCTTCACTTTCATACCTTCACAAATAGCCTCTCTAGGCATCTATTCAGGGACTTCGCTGCAACCTGGATGCCCTCAGTGGCTTTCCATAACCAAGTAGGAAGACTCCATGGCTCCTTTACTTCTGTATCCTTCATTAATCTGACGAAAGAACTACATGGTGGATGTTGCCAACTTCTTTTGCCTGCTTAAGATAGAACCTGCCTGCTTCCTTGAATACTTTTTCATAAATTTGATATGTTGTTCTTCTGCTATAAACAGATAAATCCTTAGGACATTTCTTTACACAAGTTGCAGGATTAGCTTGGTGGATTCTCACCTCGAGGAAACTACACCCTTTATTACATTACTCCTTATATCTTTCAACACTAACTATGGCTCCCACAAAAATTTTCCTGGTGCTCTTTTTTTCTCCAAGCTTAGTTCTAGCTCATTCCTTGAAGAATGAGTACAATCAGGAAAACAAAAGACAAGAAGCCTTAGAGATGTGGGAATAAAGTACACCTCCTCTGCTGGTGGGTGTTTAAGTTGGTACATCCAGGATAAAATCAGTGTGGAATTTTCTAAAAATATCTAAAAATAGAACTAACTGGTGACTCACCTATATCACACTTGAGTGTAGAAAAGATAGCATGGTTATCTAGTGATACTTGCTCAGTCATTTTTCTCACTTTTGTTTTCAAAATAACTAGGAGATGCAATCAGCTGTAACTAAATTTGCTAGAGAGTATATGGAACTTGAAAATACTATATAGTAAGTGCGTTAAGTCAGGCCTATAAAGAGAAATTCTATGTGTCTGTAATCACATTTGGTCTAGCTTCAACTTTTAGATTTTATGTTTAACTTGGAGTATCTGTGGAGATAAGGAACCCCAAAGTGGCACATGGCATGGAAGAAAGGAAGAAGCCTTTATGGAAGGAGGGAATGACAGAACACATGCAACATAATAGGAGGAGGAAACATCAGGGATTACAAGTTTAGGTAAGCATGAGGATAGGATTATGTCTGTTATTCCCTTACAGAATGCCACAATTTAGGAAGCTTATTTAAAATATTACAGTTAAGTGGCATTACTCTTGGTTACAGTCCAAAACTTGATACTACAACCCTTTCTGACGAAACCACATACTCGAGTAATAGAACATGAATAAATAAAGTTATAACCAATCTTGAAATTTAATCCATAGGGCTTGCTGTTATATAGGACAGAAAATTCTGTTTATGCTACTAGCAGAGAAAGTAATCAAGCAGATTATATATCTGTGATCCCCGTCAACAACATTAGTGACTCGTTTGAAATATACTGTGTACATATATATCATCTAGGTTTAAAGTAATATATTCCTGTTGTCTATTTTCTGTGTTTACTTCTAGATCATAGGAATTATTTTACTGTTACCTAGAACTGATTTTAGAAGGAGGACAGAATACTTTGTCTTAATAATCTCATGCCTACCTAAAAATAAATACACAATATTGTTTAAACAATAATAATTATGAATATTTTCTATCTACATTGGGTAGTGCCATAATAAGTAACTATTTCAAACTACTGAGTGATAATATGAAACAAAAGAAACTGTTAAATTTTAGGATAGATAGTTATAGTACTTCATAAACTTGTCAACAAATTACACTGGGAAGGAGAAATAGATGAAAAAACCTAAACTAAGCAATTGAAAAACAATCATCAATGGAGAGGGTGGAAGAAGGACATGCACATATGTTTGATACTAAGCCCAAATGCTGTGGTTATTTCATTAATGTTATCCTTGCCAACAGTTTAACACTCCAGAAGACAGCATTTGTTTATCTCAACAGAGCTCTGTATAGTTTATGATTCTTTCCTCAAATGTCAACATAACTATCAAAGGAGAATTAAGCATTTTAGACATGCTGTCACTGAAACATTTTTGGTACTACAGAGTCTATAGCTGATGCATGTCAGCTGAGGCTTCCTGGGGAGTGTTCAATGAAATACAGTAAATCAAGTAAAAGTATACAACTACAAGCATTCTTTTTTAAGTAGAGGGGACATAGAAGAGTAACTTATATCCACATCAATTACACTGAAGCCATTAATAAGGAATAGTCTTTAGACTCAGGTGAGTAGTCATTGACATTTGTTTTTAGATATAGCAAAAAAATATTGAGTCTTTAGCATACTTCTTTATCACATATACTGCTTTATCTTTCATTTTTTTAAAGATTGATAAAATTTCTTTCCTTTCTAATTAATTTATTAATATTTCATAGGTAGATATTTAGTGTATACTTCTCCTAACAGATTTTTCACTAAATAAAACAAACACAATCCATTAATAATGCTATGCTGAAACAATTGCTAGTACTAGTATTTAGAAATAATTTTCAATCATTCCTTTTATTCTTTTTGTTGGTAGTATTTGCTAGTTTTATAGATAATATGTCATTATCATATATATGAAGTTGTTACACACTACATTTGTTGATTTTCTGGAAAGTCACAGGATGATGAAAGCTATCTAAGGGAAAAAGCAGAAAGATCCTAAGCAAGGAAAGGGAAAATTTCCCTAAGTGGGGAAAGGGAAGAGTTCTATGCTAAGTGGGGAAAGGCAAAAAAAGTCTACTCTATTGGTCTCTCTCATCTCTTTGTCCTCAGTACTTATACATATTTTAGAATACATGATTACATGTTACAAAAGTCATCACAAGTTCACACAAAATCAAATCATAAATTGAAATAGACGTTTACAATAGCAAATGTTTACATTCATATCCATCAGGAGTAATTATCTAGCTAAACATCCATCACCTGTCTCAGCTCCACAGGTTCACTAAAGGTTGAAAACCATAACTAAAATATTAATGAAGTTTTGTATAGATAAATCCAGTTGATATTTTATCTTCTGTCCAAGCACCTATAATAAATTGTTAGTTCCTTTTGTATGGCCTTTGGTTAATTGTTTTACAACCTATTGGAATGTGCTCTGAGTAGGAGAAAATCTGGTTACCATCTAAGAGCAATTAACTGATGACACTTGGGAGACTGGCAGAGTTCTCATTGCAGTTTTGATTATCAGAAAAGGACCTAGTAGTAATCCCACTATAAAAGAACTTAATAATCACTGACAAAATTTTTGGAATTCTTATAGGATCATCATTAAGACTTAAGTCATCTATTTGTCTATATATCATCACTACAAATTAGTACATCTTTGTGGTGTATCTGCAGAGATCTGCTCCAAACGACTGTACTATTACTTAGTAATTGCTACATATGTTCAATAATAACAGGAAAAGCATATTAATAGCAGGAATCTTTCCTAAAATGAGTCCCTCACAGCCTTGCTTAATGAGGGCTCACCTGTTGCAGATTATATAATAATCCAAAGCAGGCCACTTTAGGATGATCACCTGCTAGTTATTAGTTTGACCCATTATGGCTCTTGACAATCCACATTTTTGTCTTCCTTCTTTTTAGGCTTCATATGGTCTGTGAATTGAATCTTGTGTATTCTGAACTTTTGAACTAATATCACTTATCAGTGAGTACATACCACGTTTGTTTCTTTATGACTGAGTCGCCTCACTCAAGAGCAACCGATGGCACTGGCCACATATATGGCAGATGATGACCTTGTTGGACATTAGTGAGAGGAGAGACCCTCAGGCCTGAGGGTGTTCAATGCCCCAGTGTAGGGTAATGCCAGGGCAGGAGGATGGGAATGGGTGGGATGGGACACACCCTCATAGAGCCGGGGGGAGCGGGTGGGATAGGGGGTTTCTGAAGGGGAGACCCGTAAAGGGGAAACAATTTGAAATGTAAATATAGAAAATAAACAAGAAAAAAAAAGACCAAAAAGTAAAAAATAAAACTATTTTTCTTACCCATAAATTATTATATCACTCAACCCTCATCAGAGACACTTCCACTTGGAGTAGAGGATAGTTAACACAGAAATCAATAACAGGACATTGTATAGACAATAAGAAACTTTGAGTACTCAACCCTAAATGGAATCTTTCCACTAATGGAGGAATGTTCCCTCCCTTCAAGACTCAGGGATGTATATAGAAGAGAAAGATTATGAGAACACAAACTGTTGGTGATTCCAGGAAGACATCTTTCTGACACAAGAGAGGTGTTTGTTTGTTTGGTTTTGATGCAGAGATTTACTACTTTGTTTGCAACCATCAAATCTGTGGTCTTCTTCCCTAAGTCTTGCAGTACTGGGACTATAGAAATGTGCCTGCATGCTTGCTTTGATGGTAATTTTTGAGTTGTTACCTACAGAATATATCCTGCTTATGACCAGTACTTAGATGCTAATTATTTTGTACTTTCTGTATATATTAAATTTTAAAATATTAAATATTAATTAGGCACCTATGTGAGTACGGATTAGTGAAATGAACAAATATGTTTTACATGCTTATTGAGAAAAGCCATAACTAACCCAGAACCCATGTCAAGGTTAACAGATTAATATATCAATCAGAGTAATGAAGCCTAGAACTACGATCTCTGTATTATTTTCTTTTATTTGCTTTTCTATAAGGTTTACAGTAAAAGCATTATCACTAACATTATTATTGCCTTAGTTTTTCAAGTATTTGAATCAAAATAGTTGCTTTTGAAATGAAATTGCCTTTGGCAACATGTTACTGTCATAAGATTTCAGAATAGTTTAGTTATTAGAATTATTTACTAACTGATTTCAAGTACATTAAATTAAGAATATTTTAGTAATTAAAAGAGAGTAAGCAGTTACTTTTTAAAGTTTTTGGGCTGGCCTGCTAATGACATGACTTAATATTGTTACAGTTTAATTCATGAAGGAAATAGTTATTCCCTTGTACATTCAGGAACGGACAGTCAAATGATTACTTTTTAATATAAAAGGAGGATTTTGGTTATGATTATTAATAAAGCACAGTATATTTTGGTGTCATTAAATTAGATTTGGTCTTTATTTCGGGGATTTCTAATGGCACTTATAAATAGGAATGATTAACTATGATACTTAATTTATAAACAGTAGCTTAAGTTAAAAAAAAAACTTAAAAATTTCAACAAGATTTTGCTTTCAGTTTATATTTTCACGAGGAGCTAATAATTCCACGTCAGTGTTAACAGAAAATAAAAAATGGAACATTTCATACCTGTGTTATAATATTATGTTATAATGTGCTACTCCTGGATTTTAAATAGTTTGGATTAAATGGGTTTTAAAATATGCATATATGCCACATAATATGCAGTTACAAGGAAGCAACTTTATTCTGGCTGGTTGAAGCCGAAAATTAATTACTCAAGAACATTAAATGGTGCAGAGAACTATGCAGAGATAAAGAAAAATGTACATACAAGAAGATGAGCATTTTCTTTTGTAGAGAAATTCACCATATATCCTAGGCTGTATTTAAATTACGATCATCCTGACACTGATTTAACAGTTCTGATTTTTTTCTTTTTTTTGGATATTTTCTTCTTTTTTTTTTCATAGAAAATAGTAACATTTTTTTAATTAGGTATTTTCCTCGTTTACATTTCCAATGCTAGCCCAAAAGTCCCCCATACCCACCCCCACAATCCCCTACCCACCCACTCCCCCTTTTTGGCCCTGGCGTTCCCCTGTACTGGGGCATATAAAGTTTACAAGTCCAATGGGCCTCTCTTTGCAGTGATGGCCGACTAGGCCATCTTTTGATACATATGCAGCTAGAGACAAGAGCTCCGGGGTACTGCTTAGTTCATATTGTTGTTCCACCTATAGGGTTGCAGTTCCCTTTAGCTCCTTGGGTACTTTCTCTAGCTCCTCCATTGGGGGCCGTGTGACCCATCCAATAGCTGACTGTGATCATCCACTTCTGTGTTTGCTAGGCCCCGGCATAGTCTCACAAGAGACAGCTCTATCTGGGTCCTTTTAGCAAAATCTTGCTATTTACTTTCAAATGTTATCACCTTTCCTGATTTCCCCTCTGATAACCAGATATCCCCTCTCCCTCCCCCTGCTTCTATAATGGTATTCCCCACCCACCCACCCACTCCCACTTCCCAGTCCTGGCATTCCCCTGCACTGGGGCATCGAGCCTTCATAGGAACAAGGGTCTTTCCTCCCTTTGATTTCCTACAAGGCCATCCTCTGCTACATATGGGACTGGAGCCATGGGTGACTCCATGTGAACTCTTTGCAAAGTGGTCTATTGCCTGGGAGCTATGGGGGCAGAGGGGGTAACTCTGGATGTTTGATATCTTTGTTCTTCCTATGGGGTTGCAAATCCTTTCAGCTCCTTCAGTCCTTTTTCTAACTCCTCCATTGGGGAGCCCATGACCACTCCATTGGTTCAGATATTATAGGTATACAACAGTACCTACCTTGTAAGTGTTGCCAAATGTATTTTACAGTCCCAAATTTCAGTTTCTTTTTCTGTCCTGTGAAAATTAATGTTCTTTGTTGTATGACTATAAAATAGAAAAGCCACCGAAATTGAATCATTATATTCAGATATAGTATCTAAAAAGAGTCATTCTTTACTTCAATAATGTTAATTTTTTCATTGTTTTAAAAAACTACATAGATACATGAGATGAAAGAAAACTGTTTCAGATTATGTTAGCTATTTACATATATGTGAGAAAATAATCCATTAAAATTAATCTTAACCTTAATTTTTAAAGAGAGAAATTTCCATTCCACAAGTTATTTACTTTAATATTTATACTATGTGATTGGTTCTCTGTAAGCATTTAACACATGCAAGTATCCAGTTCTGTAGAAGAACAGAATTTTAATAACAAATCTATCTATCTATCTATCTATCTATCTATCTATCTATCTATCTATCTATCTATTTATCTATCTATCTATCTATAATTTATCTATAGATATGCATACACAAGGACAGGCAAACTGATAGATAAATTATAGATGATAGATAGATAGATAGATAGATAGATAGATAGATAGATAGATAGATAGATGTTAGATGAATAGATGTAAAGGCAATTTTTCCCTCAACAGAGGAATGGATACAGAAAATGTGGTACATTTAGACAATGGAGTACTACTCAGTTGTTAAAAACAATGACTTCATGAAACTCACAGGCAAATGGATGGAACTTGAAAATATCTTAAAAGCAATGTTTATATGCTAGGTGTAAATCTAATTTTAGAGGCTAATTGCTGAATAAGCTCAATATTTCTAGCTCTTTCTGAACTGTAGCTAGTTGGTTCAACTCAGCTGTTCTGTCTCAAAATTCTTTCCAAGATGACAGAATCAATCTGGCTTCTCACTGAATTTCTCTGATTGTCCTCAACCTAACTCTAGCAATTTTGTCTAATCTTCTGTTTCCTTTTTATTAATTTTCACCTGCAAACTTTCTCTGTAAAGTTTTCCCAGTAACACTGTTATCTATCTCTGTCTCTCTCTCTCTGTGTCTCTCTCTATCTCTCTTTCCCTCTCCATTGCCTTCTATTTTTTTTCTTTTTCCAATTTTATTAGGTATTTTCTTCATTTACATTTCAAATGCTATCCTGAAAGTCCCCTATACCGTCCCCCCACCCTGCTCCCCTACCCACCCACTCACAATTCTTGGCCCTGCTATTCACTGTACTGGGATAAATAAAGTTTGAAAGACCAAGGGGCCTCTCTTCCCAATGATGCCCAACTGGGCCACCTTCAGCTACATATGCAGCTAGAGATATGAGCTCTGGTGGTACTAGTTAGTTCATATTGTTGTTCCACCTGTAAGGTTGCAGACCCCTTCAGCTCCTTGGGTGCTTTCTCTATCTCCTCCATTGGGGGCAATGTGTTCCATCCAATAGCTGACTGTAATCATCCACTTCTGTATTTGCCAGGCACTGGCATAGCCTCACAAGAGACAGCTATATCAGGGTCCTTTCACCAAAATCTTGCTGGCATATGCAATAGTGTCTATGTTTGGTGGCTGATTATGGGATAGATCCCAGGGTGCAGCAGTCTCTGGATATATACTATCATATCATCTGCCAATAGTGATATTTTGACTTATTTCCTTTCCAATATGTATCCCCATGATCTCCTTTTGTTGTCTGATTTCTCTGGTTAGGACTTTGAGTACTAGATTGAATAGGTAGAGAGAAAGTGGGCAGCCTTTTCCAGTCCCTGATTTTAGTGGGATTGCTTCCAGCTTCTCTCCATTTGGTTTGATGTTGGCTACTGGTTTTCTGTAGTTTGCTTTTATTCTGTTTAGGTATGGGCCTTGAATTCCTGATCTTTCCAAGACTTTTTATCATGAATAGGTGTTGGATTTTGTCAAATGCTTTCTCAGCATCTAACGAGAAGATCATGTGGATTTGTCTTTGAGTTTGTTTATATGGTGGATTACATTGATGGATTTCCAAATATTAAACCATCCCTGCATCCCTGAAATGAAGCCTGCTTGGTCATGATGGATGATTTTTTTGATGTGTTCTTGGATTCGGTTAGCGAGAATTTTTTTGAGTATTTTTGTATCGATATTCATAAGGGAAATTGGTCTGAATTTCTTTTTCTTTGTTGGGTCTTTATGTGGTTTAGGTATCAGAGTAATTGGTGCTTCGTAGAATGAACTGAGTAGAGTAGGTTCTGTTTCTATTTTGTGAAATAGTTTGAGAAGAACTGGAATTAGGTCTTCTTTGAATGTCCGATGGAACTCTGCACTAAACCCATCTGGTCCTGAGCTTTTTTTGGTTGGGAGACTATTAATGACTGCTTCTATTTCTTTTGGGGATATAGAATTGTTTAGGTCATTTATCTGATCCTGATTTAACTTTGGTACCTGTTATCTGTCTAGAAATTTGTCCATTTCATCCCGGGTTTTCCAGTTTTGCTGAGTATAGCCTTTTGTAGAAAGATCTGATGATGTTTTGGATTTCCTAGGGTTCTGTTGTTATTTCTTCCTTTTCATTTCTGATTTTGTTAATTAGGATGCTGTCCCTGTGCCCTCTAGTGAGTCTTGCTGAGGGTTTATCTATCTTTTTGTTTTTCTCAAAGAACCAGCACCTGGTTTGTTTTATTCTTTGAAAAAACAAAACAGGAAGCAATAATTAATTTTCCTTAATATCTTTTAATATATCTTAATATCTGCTCTTTCTGTTTCCACTGGGTTGATTTGGGCCCTGAGTTTATTTCCTGCTGATAACTCTTCTTTGGTGAATTTGCTTCCTTTTGTTCCAGAGCTTTTAGGTGTGCTGTTAAGCTGCTAGTGTATGTTCTCTCTAGATTCTTTTTGAGGCACTCAGAGCTATGAGTTTTCCTCTTAGGACTGCTTTCATTGTTCCCATAAGTTTGGGTATGTTGTGGCTTAATTTTCATTAAACTATAAAAAGTCTTTAATTTCTTACTTCATTTCTTTCTTGACCAAGGTATCATTGAGGAGAATGTTTTTCGGCTTCCACGTGAATGTTGGCTTTGTATTATTTATTTTGTTATTGAAGATCAGCCTTAGTCCATGGTGATCTGATAGGATGCATGGGACAATTTCAATATTTTTGTATCTGTGAGGCCTGTTTTGTGATCAATTATATGGTCAATTTTGGAGAAGTTTCCATGAGGTGCTGAGAAGAAGGTATATCCTTTTGGTTTAAGTAAAATGTTCTGTAGATATTTGTTAAATCCATTTGTTTCATAACTTCTGTTAGTTTTACTGTGTCTCTGTTTAGTTTTTGTTTCCAGGATCTTTCCGTTGATGAGAGTAGGGTGTTGAAGTCTCCCACTTTTATCTTATGAGGTGCAATATGTACTTTACTAAAATTTTTCAAATGAATGTGGCTGCCCCTGCATTTGGAGCATAGATATTAAGAATTGAGAGTTCATCTTGGAATATTTTAACTTTGATGAGTATGAAGTTCCCCTCCTTGTCTTTTTTGATAAATTTGTGTTGGAAGTCAATTCTATTTGATATTAGAATGGCTACTCCAGCTTGTTCAGACTGTTTGCTTGGAAAATTGTTTTCCAGCCTTTCACTCTGAGGTAGTCTGTCTTTTCCCCTAAGATTTTTTTTTTTTTTTTGTAAGCAGCAAAATGTTGGGTCCTGTTCGTGTACCCAGTTGGTTAATCTATGTCTTTTTAGTGGGGAATTGAATCCATTGATATTAAGAGATATTAAGGAAAAGTAATTGTTGCTTCCTGTTATTTTTATTGTTAGAGCTGGGATTCTGTTCTTGTGGCTGACTTCTTTTAGGTTTGTTAAAGGATTACTTTCTTGCCTTTTCTAGGGCATAGTTTTCTTCCTTGCATTGGTGTTTTCCCGTTACTATCCTTTGATGGTCTGGATTTGTGGAAAGTTATTGTTTGAATTTGGTTTTGTCATGGAATACTTTTGTTTCTCCATCTATGGTAATTGATAGTTTGGCTGGGTATAGTAGCCTGGGCTGGCATTTGTGTTCTCTTATTGTCTGTATAGCATCTGTCCAGGATCTTCTGCCCTTTATAGTCTCTTGGGAGAAGTCCGGAGTAATTCTAATAAGCCAGCCTTTATATGTTACTTCAATTTTTTTCCTTACTGCTTTTAATATTCTGTCTTTAGTTAGTGCATATGTTGTTCTGATTTTTATGTGTCAGGAGGAATTTCTTTTCTGGTCCAGTCTGTTTGGAATTTTGTAGGCTTCTTGTATGTTCATGGGCATCTCTTTCTTCAGGTATGGGAAGTTTTCTTCTATAATATTATTGACCATATTTGCTGGCCCTTAATTTGAAACATCTTCATTCTCATCTACTCTCATTATTCATAGGTTTGGTCTTCTCATTGTGTCCTGAATTTCCTGGATGTTTTGAATTAGGATCCTTTTGCATTTTGTATTTTCTTTGATTGTTTCTCCATGTTCCCTATGGAATCTTCTGCACCTGAGATTTTCTCTTCCATCTCTTGTATTCTGTTGCTGATGCTCGCATCTATGGTTCCTGATTTCTTTCCTATGGTTTCTATCTCCCGAACTGTCTCCCTTTGTGTTTTATTCATTGTTTCTACTTCCATTTTTAGATCCTGGATGGTTTTGTCCAATTCCCTCACCTGTTTGGGAGTGTTTTCCTGTAACTCTCTAAGGGATTTTTGTGTTTATTCTTTAAGGGCTTTTAGCTATTTACCTGTGTTTTCCTGTATTTCCTTCTTAATGTCCTCCATCATCATCATAAGAAGTGGCTTTAGATCCTTGTCTTGCTTTTCTGGTGTGATCTTGTATCCAGGACTTGGTATGGAGGGAGAGTTTGGTTCTGATGATGCCAAGCAACCTTGGTTTCTGTTGCTTCTGTTCTTAAGCTTGCCTCCTTTCATCTGATTATCTCAAGTGCTTGCTGCCCTCAATATATCTTATTGGAGCCTGTCCTTCCTATAATCCCAGGTGATTCACGACTGCTCAGAGTCCAGATTTCACTGTGATCCTTTGATTGTGGGCTCATGTGAACCTGTGATTCTGGGTGTGTCAGAGTTCTTGGCATTCATGCTCCTCTAAGACCCTGAAATACTGGTGTGACCCAGCTCCTGTTATCCTGGGATCCTGTTATCCTAAAATCCTGGGTGTTTTATAGTGCCTGGAAGTGATGTCTCCTTTGAGGTCCTTGGAGCTGTCTGGTCTGTTCGAAACCAAGGTAAACCAGAACTGATCAAAAGGAACCCAAACCTCTGGTCAGGAAGGGCTCCAATGTCCTTGTTCCTGCTGTCACAGGCCTGTCACAATTGGATTGGAAATGATGTTGTGTTCCACTCACCAGTGATCCTAAGATTGTGTGGAGAGTACTTTAGGGACTGTGGGGGTGTCTGCCAATTCTCTACCCAAGATGACCCAGTGCTGTTGCCAACTGGAAGGGACTTGTGCTCCTGGTCAGGCCGGTTTTCTCCTTCCGTACTGCTGTTTCAGGCCCCTCACTATTGGATTGGAACTGATGTGTTCCACTCACCAGTGATCCTAAAATCATGTGGAGACTCCTCTGGGGACTGTGGGGTTGTCCGGTGATTCCATGCCCAAGGTGACCCGGTGGTTGTGTCTCCATTGCCTTTTTTTTTTTTTTTTTTCACTGAGAAATAGTTTAATTATAAAACATTGGGCAAGCATTCAAGGGAGCTTTTCTGACCATACTATATTAAGATATAAATGAATTAAAGAATTTTTTGCATTAATACTTCAAAGAAAAAAAATAACTAAATCCAAGTTATAGATGATTGTGGATTTCACATTTGAAGTGTTATTTCCTGGCTTATTAATTTTTTTTATTACGTATTTTTTTCAATTACATTTCCAATGTTATCCCAAAAGCCCCCCCCCCCCACTCCCATACCCACCCATTCCCATTTTTTGGCCCGGGCATTCCCCTGTACTGGGGCATATAACATTTGCCTGACCAATGGGCCTCTCTTTCCAGTGATGGCCGACTAGGTCATCTGTTGATACATACGCAGCTAGAGTCAAGAGCTCTGGGGTACTGGTTAGTTCATAATGTTGTTCCACTGATAGGGTTGCAGATCTCTTTAGCTCCTTGGATACATTCTCTAGCTCCTCCATTGGGGGCCCTGTGATCCATCCAATAGTTGACTGTGAGCATCCACTTCTGTGTTTGCTAGGCCCCAGCCTAGTCTCACAAGGGACAGCTATATCACCGTCCTTGCAACAAAGGCTTGCTAGTGTATGCAATGGTGTCATCGCTTGTAGGCTAATTATAGGATGGATCCCTGGATATGGCAGTCTCTAGATGGACCATCCTTTTGTCTCAGCTCCAAACTTTGTCTCTGTAACTCCTTCCATGGGCGATTGTTTCCAATTCTAAGAATGAGCAAAGTGTCCAAACTTTGGTCTTAATTCTTCTTCAGTTTCATATGTTTTACATATTGTACTTTATATCTTGCTATACTGAGTTTCCGGGTTAATATCCACTTATCAGTGAGTACACTTCATTTGAGTTCTTTTGTGATTAGGTTACCTCACTCAGGATGATGCCCTCCAGGTCCAACCATTTGCCTAGGAATTTTGTGAATTCATTCTTTTTAATAGCTGAGTAGTACTCCATTGTGTAAATGCACCACATTTTTTGTATCCATTCCTCTGTTGAGGGACATCTGGGTTCTTTCCAGCTTCTGGCTTTTATAAATAAGGCTGCTATGAACATAGTGGAGCATGTGTCCTTCTTACCAGTTGGGACATCTTCTGGATATATGCCCAGGAGAGGTATTGTGGGATACTCCGGTAGTACTATGTCCAATTTTCTGAGGAACCGCCAGACTGATTTCCAGAGTGGTTGTACAAGTATGCAATCCCACCAACAATGGAGGAGTGTTCCTCTTTCTCCACATCCTCGGCAGCATCTGCTGGCACTTGAATTTTTGATCTTAGCCATTCTGACTGCTGTGAGATGGAATCTCAGGGTTGTTTTGATTTGCATTTCTCTGATGATTAAGGATGTTGAACATTTTTTCAGGTGTTTCTCAGCCTTTCGGTATTCTTAGGGTGAGAATACTTTGTTCAGCTCTGAGCCCCATCTTTTAAGGGGGCTATTTGATTTTCTGGAGTCCACCCTCTTGAGTTCTTTATATATACTGGATATTAGTCCCCTATCTGATTTAAGATATGTAAAGTCTTATTGACGGTGTCTTTTGCCTTGCAGAAGCTTTGCAGTTTCATGAGGTCCCATTTGTCAATCCTCGATCTTAAAGCACAAGCCATTGCTGTTCTATTCAGAAATTTTTTCCCTGTGCCCATATCTTCGAGACTTTTCCCCACTTTCTCCTCTTTAAGTTTCAGTGTCTCTGGTTTTATTTTTTTTTATTTTTTTTTTTTTGAGTTGATTTTATTTATTTTTTTTTCCATTTTTTATTAGGTATTTAACTCATTTACATTTCCAATGCTATACCAAAAGTCCCCCATATCCACCCACCCCCACTCCCCTGCCCACCCACTCCCCCTTTTTGGCCCTGGTATTCCCCTGTACTGGGGCATATAAAGTTTGCAAGTCCAATGGGCCTCTCTTTCCAGTGATGGCCGACTAGGCCATCTTTTGATATATATGCAGCTAGAGTCAAGAGCTCCGGGGTACTGGTTAGCTCATAATGTTGTTCCACCTATAGGGTTGCAGATCCCTTTAGCTCCTTGGCTACTTTCTCTAGCTCCTCCATTGGGAGCCCTATGATCCATCCATTAGCTGACTGTGAGCATCCACTTCTGTGTTTGCTGGGCCCCAGCATAGTCTCACAAGAGACAGCTCTATCTGGGTCCTTTTAGCAAAATCTTGCTATTTACTTTCAAATGTTATCACCTTTCCTGATTTCCCCTCTGATAACCAGATATCCCCTCTCCCTCCCCCTGCTTCTATAATGGTATTCCCCACCCACCCACCCACTCCCACTTCCCAGTCCTGGCATTCCCCTGCACTGGGGCATCGAGCCTTCATAGGAACAAGGGTCTTTCCTCCCTTTGATTTCCTACAAGGCCATCCTCTGCTACATATGGGACTGGAGCCATGGGTGACTCCATGTGAACTCTTTGCAAAGTGGTCTATTGCCTGGGGGCTATGGGGGCAGAGGGGGTAACTCTGGATGTTTGATATCTTTGTTCTTCCTATGGGGTTGCAAATCCTTTCAGCTCCTTCAGTCCTTTTTCTAACTCCTCCATTGGGGAGCCCATGACCACTCCATTGGTTCAGATATTATAGGTATACAACAGTACCTACCTTGTAAGTGTTGCCAAATGTATTTTACAGTCCCAAATTTCAGTTTCTTTTTCTGTCCTGTGAAAATTAATGTTCTTTGTTGTATGACTATAAAATAGAAAAGCCACCGAAATTGAATCATTATATTCAGATATAGTATCTAAAAAGAGTCATTCTTTACTTCAATAATGTTAATTTTTTCATTGTTTTAAAAAACTACATAGATACATGAGATGAAAGAAAACTGTTTCAGATTATGTTAGCTATTTACATATATGTGAGAAAATAATCCATTAAAATTAATCTTAACCTTAATTTTTAAAGAGAGAAATTTCCATTCCACAAGTTATTTACTTTAATATTTATACTATGTGATTGGTTCTCTGTAAGCATTTAACACATGCAAGTATCCAGTTCTGTAGAAGAACAGAATTTTAATAACAAATCTATCTATCTATCTATCTATCTATCTATCTATCTATCTATCTATCTATCTATTTATCTATCTATCTATCTATAATTTATCTATAGATATGCATACACAAGGACAGGCAAACTGATAGATAAATTATAGATGATAGATAGATAGATAGATAGATAGATAGATAGATAGATAGATAGATAGATGTTAGATGAATAGATGTAAAGGCAATTTTTCCCTCAACAGAGGAATGGATACAGAAAATGTGGTACATTTAGACAATGGAGTACTACTCAGTTGTTAAAAACAATGACTTCATGAAACTCACAGGCAAATGGATGGAACTTGAAAATATCTTAAAAGCAATGTTTATATGCTAGGTGTAAATCTAATTTTAGAGGCTAATTGCTGAATAAGCTCAATATTTCTAGCTCTTTCTGAACTGTAGCTAGTTGGTTCAACTCAGCTGTTCTGTCTCAAAATTCTTTCCAAGATGACAGAATCAATCTGGCTTCTCACTGAATTTCTCTGATTGTCCTCAACCTAACTCTAGCAATTTTGTCTAATCTTCTGTTTCCTTTTTATTAATTTTCACCTGCAAACTTTCTCTGTAAAGTTTTCCCAGTAACACTGTTATCTATCTCTGTCTCTCTCTCTGTGTCTCTCTCTATCTCTCTTTCCCTCTCCATTGCCTTCTATTTTTTTTCTTTTTCCAATTTTATTAGGTATTTTCTTCATTTACATTTCAAATGCTATCCTGAAAGTCCCCTATACCGTCCCCCCACCCTGCTCCCCTACCCACCCACTCACAATTCTTGGCCCTGCTATTCACTGTACTGGGATAAATAAAGTTTGAAAGACCAAGGGGCCTCTCTTCCCAATGATGCCCAACTGGGCCACCTTCAGCTACATATGCAGCTAGAGATATGAGCTCTGGTGGTACTAGTTAGTTCATATTGTTGTTCCACCTGTAAGGTTGCAGACCCCTTCAGCTCCTTGGGTGCTTTCTCTATCTCCTCCATTGGGGGCAATGTGTTCCATCCAATAGCTGACTGTAATCATCCACTTCTGTATTTGCCAGGCACTGGCATAGCCTCACAAGAGACAGCTATATCAGGGTCCTTTCACCAAAATCTTGCTGGCATATGCAATAGTGTCTATGTTTGGTGGCTGATTATGGGATAGATCCCAGGGTGCAGCAGTCTCTGGATATATACTATCATATCATCTGCCAATAGTGATATTTTGACTTATTTCCTTTCCAATATGTATCCCCATGATCTCCTTTTGTTGTCTGATTTCTCTGGTTAGGACTTTGAGTACTAGATTGAATAGGTAGAGAGAAAGTGGGCAGCCTTTTCCAGTCCCTGATTTTAGTGGGATTGCTTCCAGCTTCTCTCCATTTGGTTTGATGTTGGCTACTGGTTTTCTGTAGTTTGCTTTTATTCTGTTTAGGTATGGGCCTTGAATTCCTGATCTTTCCAAGACTTTTTATCATGAATAGGTGTTGGATTTTGTCAAATGCTTTCTCAGCATCTAACGAGAAGATCATGTGGATTTGTCTTTGAGTTTGTTTATATGGTGGATTACATTGATGGATTTCCAAATATTAAACCATCCCTGCATCCCTGAAATGAAGCCTGCTTGGTCATGATGGATGATTTTTTTGATGTGTTCTTGGATTCGGTTAGCGAGAATTTTTTTGAGTATTTTTGTATCGATATTCATAAGGGAAATTGGTCTGAATTTCTTTTTCTTTGTTGGGTCTTTATGTGGTTTAGGTATCAGAGTAATTGGTGCTTCGTAGAATGAACTGAGTAGAGTAGGTTCTGTTTCTATTTTGTGAAATAGTTTGAGAAGAACTGGAATTAGGTCTTCTTTGAATGTCCGATGGAACTCTGCACTAAACCCATCTGGTCCTGAGCTTTTTTTGGTTGGGAGACTATTAATGACTGCTTCTATTTCTTTTGGGGATATAGAATTGTTTAGGTCATTTATCTGATCCTGATTTAACTTTGGTACCTGTTATCTGTCTAGAAATTTGTCCATTTCATCCCGGGTTTTCCAGTTTTGCTGAGTATAGCCTTTTGTAGAAAGATCTGATGATGTTTTGGATTTCCTAGGGTTCTGTTGTTATTTCTTCCTTTTCATTTCTGATTTTGTTAATTAGGATGCTGTCCCTGTGCCCTCTAGTGAGTCTTGCTGAGGGTTTATCTATCTTTTTGTTTTTCTCAAAGAACCAGCACCTGGTTTGTTTTATTCTTTGAAAAAACAAAACAGGAAGCAATAATTAATTTTCCTTAATATCTTTTAATATATCTTAATATCTGCTCTTTCTGTTTCCACTGGGTTGATTTGGGCCCTGAGTTTATTTCCTGCTGATAACTCTTCTTTGGTGAATTTGCTTCCTTTTGTTCCAGAGCTTTTAGGTGTGCTGTTAAGCTGCTAGTGTATGTTCTCTCTAGATTCTTTTTGAGGCACTCAGAGCTATGAGTTTTCCTCTTAGGACTGCTTTCATTGTTCCCATAAGTTTGGGTATGTTGTGGCTTAATTTTCATTAAACTATAAAAAGTCTTTAATTTCTTACTTCATTTCTTTCTTGACCAAGGTATCATTGAGGAGAATGTTTTTCGGCTTCCACGTGAATGTTGGCTTTGTATTATTTATTTTGTTATTGAAGATCAGCCTTAGTCCATGGTGATCTGATAGGATGCATGGGACAATTTCAATATTTTTGTATCTGTGAGGCCTGTTTTGTGATCAATTATATGGTCAATTTTGGAGAAGTTTCCATGAGGTGCTGAGAAGAAGGTATATCCTTTTGGTTTAAGTAAAATGTTCTGTAGATATTTGTTAAATCCATTTGTTTCATAACTTCTGTTAGTTTTACTGTGTCTCTGTTTAGTTTTTGTTTCCAGGATCTTTCCGTTGATGAGAGTAGGGTGTTGAAGTCTCCCACTTTTATCTTATGAGGTGCAATATGTACTTTACTAAAATTTTTCAAATGAATGTGGCTGCCCCTGCATTTGGAGCATAGATATTAAGAATTGAGAGTTCATCTTGGAATATTTTAACTTTGATGAGTATGAAGTTCCCCTCCTTGTCTTTTTTGATAAATTTGTGTTGGAAGTCAATTCTATTTGATATTAGAATGGCTACTCCAGCTTGTTCAGACTGTTTGCTTGGAAAATTGTTTTCCAGCCTTTCACTCTGAGGTAGTCTGTCTTTTCCCCTAAGATTTTTTTTTTTTTTTTGTAAGCAGCAAAATGTTGGGTCCTGTTCGTGTACCCAGTTGGTTAATCTATGTCTTTTTAGTGGGGAATTGAATCCATTGATATTAAGAGATATTAAGGAAAAGTAATTGTTGCTTCCTGTTATTTTTATTGTTAGAGCTGGGATTCTGTTCTTGTGGCTGACTTCTTTTAGGTTTGTTAAAGGATTACTTTCTTGCCTTTTCTAGGGCATAGTTTTCTTCCTTGCATTGGTGTTTTCCCGTTACTATCCTTTGATGGTCTGGATTTGTGGAAAGTTATTGTTTGAATTTGGTTTTGTCATGGAATACTTTTGTTTCTCCATCTATGGTAATTGATAGTTTGGCTGGGTATAGTAGCCTGGGCTGGCATTTGTGTTCTCTTATTGTCTGTATAGCATCTGTCCAGGATCTTCTGCCCTTTATAGTCTCTTGGGAGAAGTCCGGAGTAATTCTAATAAGCCAGCCTTTATATGTTACTTCAATTTTTTTCCTTACTGCTTTTAATATTCTGTCTTTAGTTAGTGCATATGTTGTTCTGATTTTTATGTGTCAGGAGGAATTTCTTTTCTGGTCCAGTCTGTTTGGAATTTTGTAGGCTTCTTGTATGTTCATGGGCATCTCTTTCTTCAGGTATGGGAAGTTTTCTTCTATAATATTATTGACCATATTTGCTGGCCCTTAATTTGAAACATCTTCATTCTCATCTACTCTCATTATTCATAGGTTTGGTCTTCTCATTGTGTCCTGAATTTCCTGGATGTTTTGAATTAGGATCCTTTTGCATTTTGTATTTTCTTTGATTGTTTCTCCATGTTCCCTATGGAATCTTCTGCACCTGAGATTTTCTCTTCCATCTCTTGTATTCTGTTGCTGATGCTCGCATCTATGGTTCCTGATTTCTTTCCTATGGTTTCTATCTCCCGAACTGTCTCCCTTTGTGTTTTATTCATTGTTTCTACTTCCATTTTTAGATCCTGGATGGTTTTGTCCAATTCCCTCACCTGTTTGGGAGTGTTTTCCTGTAACTCTCTAAGGGATTTTTGTGTTTATTCTTTAAGGGCTTTTAGCTATTTACCTGTGTTTTCCTGTATTTCCTTCTTAATGTCCTCCATCATCATCATAAGAAGTGGCTTTAGATCCTTGTCTTGCTTTTCTGGTGTGATCTTGTATCCAGGACTTGGTATGGAGGGAGAGTTTGGTTCTGATGATGCCAAGCAACCTTGGTTTCTGTTGCTTCTGTTCTTAAGCTTGCCTCCTTTCATCTGATTATCTCAAGTGCTTGCTGCCCTCAATATATCTTATTGGAGCCTGTCCTTCCTATAATCCCAGGTGATTCACGACTGCTCAGAGTCCAGATTTCACTGTGATCCTTTGATTGTGGGCTCATGTGAACCTGTGATTCTGGGTGTGTCAGAGTTCTTGGCATTCATGCTCCTCTAAGACCCTGAAATACTGGTGTGACCCAGCTCCTGTTATCCTGGGATCCTGTTATCCTAAAATCCTGGGTGTTTTATAGTGCCTGGAAGTGATGTCTCCTTTGAGGTCCTTGGAGCTGTCTGGTCTGTTCGAAACCAAGGTAAACCAGAACTGATCAAAAGGAACCCAAACCTCTGGTCAGGAAGGGCTCCAATGTCCTTGTTCCTGCTGTCACAGGCCTGTCACAATTGGATTGGAAATGATGTTGTGTTCCACTCACCAGTGATCCTAAGATTGTGTGGAGAGTACTTTAGGGACTGTGGGGGTGTCTGCCAATTCTCTACCCAAGATGACCCACTGCTGTTGCCAACTGGAAGGGACTTGTGCTCCTGGTCAGGCCGGTTTTCTCCTTCCGTACTGCTGTTTCAGGCCCCTCACTATTGGATTGGAACTGATGTGTTCCACTCACCAGTGATCCTAAAATCATGTGGAGACTCCTCTGGGGACTGTGGGGTTGTCCGGTGATTCCATGCCCAAGGTGACCCGGTGGTTGTGTCTCCATTGCCTTTTTTTTTTTTTTTTTTTTTTTCACTGAGAAATAGTTTAATTATAAAACATTGGGCAAGCATTCAAGGGAGCTTTTCTGACCATACTATATTAAGATATAAATGAATTAAAGAATTTTTTGCATTAATACTTCAAAGAAAAAAAATAACTAAATCCAAGTTATAGATGATTGTGGATTTCACATTTGAAGTGTTATTTCCTGGCTTATTAATTTTTTTTATTACGTATTTTTTTCAATTACATTTCCAATGTTATCCCAAAAGCCCCCCCCCCCCCACTCCCATACCCACCCATTCCCATTTTTTGGCCCGGGCATTCCCCTGTACTGGGGCATATAACATTTGCCTGACCAATGGGCCTCTCTTTCCAGTGATGGCCGACTAGGTCATCTGTTGATACATACGCAGCTAGAGTCAAGAGCTCTGGGGTACTGGTTAGTTCATAATGTTGTTCCACTGATAGGGTTGCAGATCTCTTTAGCTCCTTGGATACATTCTCTAGCTCCTCCATTGGGGGCCCTGTGATCCATCCAATAGTTGACTGTGAGCATCCACTTCTGTGTTTGCTAGGCCCCAGCCTAGTCTCACAAGGGACAGCTATATCACCGTCCTTGCAACAAAGGCTTGCTAGTGTATGCAATGGTGTCATCGCTTGTAGGCTAATTATAGGATGGATCCCTGGATATGGCAGTCTCTAGATGGACCATCCTTTTGTCTCAGCTCCAAACTTTGTCTCTGTAACTCCTTCCATGGGCGATTGTTTCCAATTCTAAGAATGAGCAAAGTGTCCAAACTTTGGTCTTAATTCTTCTTCAGTTTCATATGTTTTACATATTGTACTTTATATCTTGCTATACTGAGTTTCCGGGTTAATATCCACTTATCAGTGAGTACACTTCATTTGAGTTCTTTTGTGATTAGGTTACCTCACTCAGGATGATGCCCTCCAGGTCCAACCATTTGCCTAGGAATTTTGTGAATTCATTCTTTTTAATAGCTGAGTAGTACTCCATTGTGTAAATGCACCACATTTTTTGTATCCATTCCTCTGTTGAGGGACATCTGGGTTCTTTCCAGCTTCTGGCTTTTATAAATAAGGCTGCTATGAACATAGTGGAGCATGTGTCCTTCTTACCAGTTGGGACATCTTCTGGATATATGCCCAGGAGAAGTATTGTGGGATACTCCGGTAGTACTATGTCCAATTTTCTGAGGAACCGCCAGACTGATTTCCAGAGTGGTTGTACAAGTATGCAATCCCACCAACAATGGAGGAGTGTTCCTCTTTCTCCACATCCTCGGCAGCATCTGCTGGCACTTGAATTTTTGATCTTAGCCATTCTGACTGCTGTGAGATGGAATCTCAGGGTTGTTTTGATTTGCATTTCTCTGATGATTAAGGATGTTGAACATTTTTTCAGGTGTTTCTCAGCCTTTCGGTATTCTTAGGGTGAGAATACTTTGTTCAGCTCTGAGCCCCATCTTTTAAGGGGGCTATTTGATTTTCTGGAGTCCACCCTCTTGAGTTCTTTATATATACTGGATATTAGTCCCCTATCTGATTTAAGATATGTAAAGTCTTATTGACGGTGTCTTTTGCCTTGCAGAAGCTTTGCAGTTTCATGAGGTCCCATTTGTCAATCCTCGATCTTAAAGCACAAGCCATTGCTGTTCTATTCAGAAATTTTTTCCCTGTGCCCATATCTTCGAGACTTTTCCCCACTTTCTCCTCTTTAAGTTTCAGTGTCTCTGGTTTTATTTTTTTTTATTTTTTTTTTTTGAGTTGATTTTATTTATTTTTTTTTCCATTTTTTATTAGGTATTTAACTCATTTACATTTCCAATGCTATACCAAAAGTCCCCCATATCCACCCACCCCCACTCCCCTGCCCACCCACTCCCCCTTTTTGGCCCTGGTATTCCCCTGTACTGGGGCATATAAAGTTTGCAAGTCCAATGGGCCTCTCTTTCCAGTGATGGCCGACTAGGCCATCTTTTGATATATATGCAGCTAGAGTCAAGAGCTCCGGGGTACTGGTTAGCTCATAATGTTGTTCCACCTATAGGGTTGCAGATCCCTTTAGCTCCTTGGCTACTTTCTCTAGCTCCTCCATTGGGAGCCCTATGATCCATCCATTAGCTGACTGTGAGCATCCACTTCTGTGTTTGCTGGGCCCCGGCATAGTCTCACAAGAGACAGCTACATCTGCGTCCTTTCAATAAAATCTTGCTAGTGTATGCAATGGTGTCAGCGTTTGGATGCTGATTATGGGGTGGATCCCTGGCTATGGCAGTCTCTACATGGTCCATCCTTTCATCTCAGCTCCAAACTCCGTCTCTGTAACTCCTTCCATGGGTGTTTTGTTCCCAAATCTAAGGAGGGGCATAGTGTCCACACTTCAGTCTTCATTCTCCTTGAGTTTCATGTGTTTAGCAAATTATATCTTATATCTTGGGTATCCTAGGTTTGGGGCTAATATCCACTTATCAGTGAATACATATTGTGTGAGTTTCTTTGTGAATGTGTTACCTCACTCAGGATGATGCCCTCCAGGTCCATCCATTTGGCTAGGAATTTCATAAATTCATTCTTTTTAATAGCTGAGTAGTACTCCATTGTGTAGATGTACCACATTTTCTGTATCCATTCCTCTGTTGAGGGGCATCTAGGTTCTTTCCAGCTTCTGGCTATTATAAATAAGGCTGCTATGAACATAGTGGAGCATGTGTCCTTCTTACCTGTTGGGGCATCTTCTGGATATATGCCCAGGAGAGGTATTGCTGGATCCTCCGGTAGTACTATGTCCAGTTTTCTGAGGAACCGCCAGACTGATTTCCAAAGTGGTTGTACAAGCCTGCACTCCCACCAACAATGGAGGAGTGTTCCTCTTTCTCCACATCCTCACCAGCATCTGCTGTCACCTGAATTTTTGATCTTAGCCATTCTGACTGCACCTCACACAATAATAGTGGGAGACTTCAACACACCACTTTCTTCAAAGGACAGATCGTGGAAACAGAAACTAAACAGGGACACAGTGAAACTAACAGAAGTTATGAAACAAATGGACCTGACAGATATCTACAGAACATTTTATCCTAAAACAAAAGGATATACCTTCTTCTCAGCACCTCACGGGACCTTCTCCAAAATTGACCATATAATTGGTCACAAAACAGGCCTCAATAGATACAAAAATATTGAAATTGTCCCATGTATCCTATCAGACCACCATGGCCTAAGACTGATCTTCAATAACAACATAAATAATGGAAAGCCAACATTCACGTGGAAACTGAATAACACTCTTCTCAATGATACCTTGGTCAAGGAAGGAATAAAGAAAGAAATTAAAGACTTTTTAGAGTTTAATGAAAATGAAGCCACAACGTACCCAAACCTATGGGACACAATGAAAGCATTTCTAAGAGGGAAACTCATAGCGCTGAGTGCCTCCAAGAAGAAACGGGAGACAGCACATACTAGCAGCTTGACAACACATCTAAAAGCCCTAGAAAAAAAGGAAGCAAATTCACCCAAGAGGAGTAGACGGCAGGAAATAATCAAACTCAGGGGTGAAATCAACCAAGTGGAAACAAGAAGAACTATTCAAAGAATTAACCAAACGAGGAGTTGGTTCTTTGAGAAAATCAACAAGATAGATAAACTCTTAGCTAGACTCACTAAAGGGCACAGGGACAAAATCCTAATTAACAAAATCAGAAATGAAAAGGGAGACATAACAACAGATCCTGAAGAAATCCAAAACACCATCAGATCCTTCTACAAAAGGCTATACTCAACAAAACTGGAAAACCTGGACGAAATGGACAAATTTCTGGACAGATACCAGGTACCAAAGTTGAATCAGGATCAAGTTGACCATCTAAACAGTCCCATATCACCTAAAGAAATAGAAGCAGTTATTAATAGTCTCCCAACCAAAAAAAGCCCAGGACCAGATGGGTTTAGTGCAGAGTTCTATCAGAACTTCAAAGAAGATCTAATTCCAATTCTGCACAAACTATTTCACAAAATAGAAGTAGAAGGTACTCTACCCAACTCATTTTATGAAGCCACTATTACTCTGATACCTAAACCACAGAAAGATCCAACAAAGATAGAGAACTTCAGACCAATTTCTCTTATGAATATCGATGCAAGAATCCTCAATAAAATTCTCGCTAACCGAATCCAAGAACACATTAAAGCAATCATCCATCCTGACCAAGTAGGTTTTATTCCAGGGGTGTCTCTGGTTTTATGTGCAGTTCCTTGATCCACTTAGATTTGACCTTAGTACAAGTAGAGAGGAATGGGTCGATTTGCACTCTTCTACATGATAACAACCTGTTGTGCCAGCACCATTTGTTGAAAATGCTGTCTTTTTTCCACTGAATGGTTTTAACTCCCTTGTCGAAAATCAAGTGACCATAGGTGTGTGGGGTCATTTCTGGGTCTTCAATTCTATTCCATTGGTCTACTTGTCTGTCACTATACCAGTACCATGCAGTTTTTATCACAATTGCTCTGCAGTAAAGCTTTAGGTCAGGCATGTTGATTCCACCAGAGGTATTTTTATCCTTGAGAAGAGCTTTTGCTATCCTAGGTTTTTTGTTATTCCAGATGAATTTGCAGATTGCTCTTTCTTTTTCGTTGAAGAATTGAGTTGGAATTTTGATGGGGATTGCATTGAATCTGTAGATTGCTTTTGGCAAGAGCATGAGCATGGGAGATCTTTCCATCTTCTGAGATCTTCTTTAATTTCTTTCTTCAGAGACTTGAAGTTTTATCATACAGATCTTTCACTTCCTTAGTTAGAATCACACCGAGATATTTTATATTATTTGTGACTATTGAGAAGGGTGTAGTTTCCCTAATTTCTTTCTCAGCCTGTTTATTCTTTGTGTAGAGAAAGGCCTTTGAGTTTTTGAGTTTATTTTATATCCAGCCACTTCACCGAAGCTGTTTATCAGGTTTAGGAGTTCTCTGGTAGAATTTTTAGGGTCACTTATATATACTATCATATCATCTGCAGAAAGTGATTTTTTACTTCCTCTTTTCCAATTTGTATCCCCTTGATCTCCTTTTGTTGTCGAATTGCTCTGGCTAATACTTCAAGTACTATGTTGAAAAGGTAGGGAGAAAGTGGGCAGCCTTGTCTAGTCCCTGATTTTAGTGGGATTGCTTCCAGCTTCTCTCCATTTACTTTGATGTTGGCTACTGGTTTACTGTAGATTGTTTTTATCATGTTTAGGTATGGGCCTTGAATTCCTGATCTTTCCAAAACTTTTATCATGAATGGGTGTTGGATGTTGTCAAATGCTTTTTCTGCATCTATCAAGATGATCATGTGGTTTTTGTCTTTGAGTTTGTTTATATAATGGATTACATTGATGGATTTTCCTATATTAAACCATCCCTGCATCACTGGAATAAAACCTACTTGGTCAGGATGGATGATTGCTTTAATGTGTTCTTGGATTCGGTTAGCGAGAATTTTATTGAGGATTTTTGCATTGATATTCTTAAGGGAAATTGGTCTGAAGTTCTCTATCTTTGTTGGATCTTTCTTTGGTTTAGGTATCAGAGTAATTGTGGCTTCATAGAATGAGTTGTGTAGAGTTCTCTCTACTTCTATTTTGTGGAATAGTTTGTGCAGAACTGGGATTAGATCTTCTTTGAAGGTCTGGTAGAACTCTGCACTAATCCCATCTGGTCCTGGGTTTTTTGGCTGGGAGACTATTAATGACTGCTTCTATTTCCTTAGGGGATATGGGACTGTTTAGATCGTTAACTTGATCCTGATTTAACTTTGGTACCTGGTATCTCTCTAGAAATTTGTCCATTTCATCCAGGTTTTCCAGTTTTGTTGAGTATAGCCTTTTGTAGAAGGATCTGATGGTGTTTTGGATTTCTTCAGGATCTGTTGTTATGTCTCCCTTTTCATTTCTGATTTTGTTAATTAGGATGTTGTCCCTGTGCCCTCTAGTGAGTCTAACTAAGGGTTTGTCTATCTTGTTAATTTTCTCAAAGAACCAACTCCTCATTTGGTTAATTCTTCGAATAGTTCTTCTTGTTTCCACTTGGTTGATTTCACCCCTTAATTTGATTATCTCCTGCCATCTACTCGTCTTGGGTGAATTTGCTTTCTTTTTTTCTAGAGCTCTTAGATGTGTTGTCAAGCTGCTAGTATGTGCTCTCTCCCTTTTCTCATTGGAGGCACTCAGAGATATGAGTTTCCTTCTTTGAAATGCATTCATTGTGTCCCATAGGTTTGGGTATGTTGTGGCTTCATTTTCTTTAAATTCTAAAAAGTCTTTAATTTCTTTCTTTATTCCTTCCTTGAACAAGGTATCATTGAGAAGAGTGTTGCTCAGTTTCCATGTGAATGTTGCCTTTCCATTATTTATGTTGTTATTGAAGATCAGCCTTAGGCCATGGTGGTCTGATAGGATACATGGGACAATTTCAATATTTTTGTATCTGTTGAGGCCTGTTTTGTGGCCAATTATATGGTCAATTTTAGAGAAGGTCCTGTGAGGTGCTGAGAAGAAGGTATATCCTTATGTTTTAGGATAAAATGTTCTGTAGATATCTGTCAGATCCATTTGTTTCATAACTTCTGTTAGTTTCACTCTGTCCCTGTTAATTTCTGTTTCCACGATCTGTCCATTGATGAAAGTGGTGTGTTGAAGTCTCCCACTATTATTGTGTGAGGTGCAATGTGTGCTTTGAGCTTTATTAAAGTGTCTTTAATGAATGTGGCTGCCCTTGCATTTGGAGCATAGATATTCAGAATTGAGAGTTCCTCTAGGAGGATTTTACCTTTGATGAGTATGAAGTGTCCCTCCTTGTCTTTTTTGATAACTTTGGGTTGGAAGTCGATTTTATCAGATATTAGAATGGCTACTTCAGCTTGTTTCTTCAGACCATTTGCTTGGAAAATTGTTTTCCAGCCTTTCACTCTGAGGTAGTGTCTGTCTTTTTCCCTGAGATGGGATTCCTGTAAGCAGCAGAATGTTGGGTCCTGTTTGTGTAGCCAGTCTGTTAGTCTATGTCTTTTTATTGGGGAATTGAGTCCATTGATATTAAGAGATATTAAGGAAAAGTAATTGTTGCTTCCTTTTATTTTTTTTTTTTCTTTTGTTAGAGTTGGCATTCTGTTCCTGTGGCTGTCTTCTTTTTGGTTTGTTGAAGGATTACTTTCTTGCTTGTTCTACGGCTTGATTTAATTCCTTGTATTGCTTCTTTTCTATTATTATCTTTTGAAGGGCTGGATTCGTGGAAAGATAATGTGTAAATTTGGTTTTGTCCTGGAATACTTTGGTTTCTCCATCTATGGTAATTGAGAGTTTGGCCGGGTATAGTAGCCTGGGCTGGCATTTGTGTTCTCTTAGTGTCTGTATAACATCTGTCCAGGCTCTTCTGGCTTTCATAGTCTCTAGTGAAAAGGCTGGTGTAATTCTGATAGGTCTGCCTTTATATGTTACTTGACCTTTCTCCCTTACTGCTCTTAATATTCTCTATTTAGTGCATTTGTTGTTCTGATTACTATGTGTCGGGAGGAATTTCTTTTCTGGTCCAGTCTATTTATAGTTCTGTAGGCTTCTTGTATGTTCATGGGCATGTCATTCTTTAGGTTTGGAAAGTTTTCTTCTATAATTTTGTTGAAGATATTAGCTGGCCCTTTAAGTTGAAAATCTTCATTCTCATCAACTCCTATTATCCGTAGGTTTGGTCTTCTCATTGTGTCCTGGATTTCCTGGATGTTTTGAGTTAGGATCTTTTTGCGTTTTGTATTATCTTTGATTGTTGTGCCAATGTTCTCTATGGAATCTTCTGCACCTGAGATTCTCTCTTCCATCTCTTGTATTTTGTTGCTGATGCTCGCCTCTATGGTTCCAGATTTCTTTCCTAGGGTTTCTATCTCCAGCGTTGCCTCACTTTGTGTTTTCTTTATTGTGTCTACTTCCCTTTTTAAGTCTAGTATGGTTTTGTTCATTTCCATCACCTGTTTGGATGTGTTTTCCTGTTTTTCTATAAGGACTTCTACCTGTTTGGTTGTGTTTTCCTGCTTTTCTTTAAGGACTTGTAACTCTTTAGCAGTGTTCTCCTGTATTTCTTTAAGTCAGTTATTAAAGTTCTTCTGAATGTCCTCTACCATCATCATGAGATATGCTTTTAAATCCGGGTCTAGCTTTTCGGTTGTGTTGGGGTGCCCAGGACTAGGTGGCGTGGGAGTGCTGCGTTCTGATGATGGTGAGAGTTCTTGATTTCTGTTAGTAGGATTCTTAAGTTTGCCTTTCGCCATCTGGTATTCTCTGGAGCTGTGCAGGATACACTCGGTGGGTTCCTGGAACCAAGATGTCTGTGCAGGTTACACTGGGCAGGGTCCCATAACTAATATGCCTGCTGCCAATGCTCAGGCAAAGAGTTCCCGCGCCGGGCAGGTCCCTATCCTCTGGCTGGGAGAATGGTCACCTTTCTGTACAGGATATACTCGGCCGGCGGGATCCTGGAACCAAGATGTCTGCTCCTGATGCTCAGGCAAAGCGCTCCCACGCCGGGCAGATCTCAATCCTCAGAATTCTTAAGATCGCATGCCTGGTGTTGTGGGTATCTGGCAGTAGTCAGCAGACTGTGCGCCCTAGCTACCCTGGTGCTGCTCGGACAGAAAGGGGCTTGTGCCCCACTCAGACCGGGTTTTTGCTTCCCTGACTAATGCAGTCTCAAGTCCCGCGCGATTGGATTGGAGCAGATGCTGTGTTCCACTCACCAGAAGTCTTAAGATCACTTGGCGGGTGTTGTGGGTAGCTGGAGGTAGTCAGCTGACTCAGCGCCCTAGCTACCCTGGTGCTGCTCGGACAGAAAGGGGCTTGTGCCCCTACTCAGACCGGGTTTTCTGCTTTCCTAACTAATGCAGTCTCAGGTCCTGCGCGATTGGATTGGAGCAGATGCTCTGTTCCACTCACCAGAAGTCTTAAGATCACTTGGCGGGTGTTGTGGGTAGCTGGCGGTAGTCAGAAGACTGTGCGCCCTAGCTACCTGGTGTTGCTCGGACTGAAAGGGGCTTGTGCCCCTACTCAGACCGGTTTTTTCTCCATTACCTTCTTAAATTGACTCTATTTCCTGTCTATTCTCTTAAGAATTGGTCATATTCTATCTCTGACTCATTCTTTCAAATCTTTCTCTGATTCATCAACTTGTCTCTTCCTCCATTATATATGACTTTCAAACATGGCTGCTTCCTTCTAAAAACTAGCCTTAATATATGGTACTAAACGTGTGTACAAAGGGCATGTCTCTAGTAAGGTCATACTGTAATCCAGAGTGAGTCTGCACTCTAGCTGAATAAAAGACCTAGAAGGATTCTGGATGTGATCCCTTGCCAGAGAAGCCATATTACTAGATTAAAGTTCCTCTGTATCTTCCTGCTTTCTTTTTAAGTGAAAACTTGTGCACTCTTTAACTATTACAAAAGAAACAATTATGAATTCTAGAAGTAAATTTCTTTTTTATTTCCTCAAAGGAAAGGATGAGATGAGAGCAATACCCAGTTCATACAAACACATAGCTTGAGCTGAGCCCAGAGCTCTTCCTTCTCTGTTCTAACTATCCCTGGGGCAAGGCCTGGAAACTTCTAGCCTCTGTATAATCTAGTCTTCTAAGAGGACTGATTCAGTCTAGTTTCTCTCAGTTTCTGATCGAACTGTTCTGCTTTTCCTCAAACAACTCTGGATATCTGTTAAAATCTTTACAATGGTTGAGTCACCCCAAATCTCCATTTTATTAACACCTCCCCTCTGATACTCCTGAATTATTACTTACTAAAATATATATTCTTGTCTTTGCTAACCTAGTCCCAATCAGTGGGTGAGGGAGCAGAGGCCACTCTTTCTATGCTCTTACACGGTTGTATGCTTTCACTTCTACAGCTGTCAAGCCTGGATCTTATTCCTTTCCTGGCATAGCAATTCTGCTTTTTCCTCAGTACCCTTGCTCATGAATCCTAAAGTCTCACCACTGTTTCCCTGCCCAGCCATTAGAAAGGTACTGTCAAGTTTATTTACCAGTCAGAACAAACTGAGGACAGGGTCCATCAGTGGACATGCATGATTCTCATGCAGCTTTGGAAACCCTAGTAACATAATGATAGCATTAAACTAAACTCACAACATTTCCCTCTTTATGTCCACTAAAAATGCCTTTTTCTCTCAGATATAAATAAACATAGTTATCACAGTTATATAAACTATAATGTATAATATATGCTAATAATAGCTAGTCCATCAATTTTATCAATTTAAGTACACTACTCTAACTTATTTCTGGACTTAAAGAGTTTACAATTCTGTGTAGAAGGATTTTCCCTGTCCAATTAATTTAAGTATTAAAACAACAAGAAGCCTGTGATTGGACAGGGAAAAGGGAGATGGAGCTAAGAGTTGAGAGAGGGAGATGTAGGAGACACAGATGGAAGGAGGGAAGATGATCCATATTTCATGAGGCTTTAAATAGCCACAGGTAGCTATAATATCATATAGGGATAGAATAATTAGGATAACTTGTCTAATCTATATGGTCAACTTGTACCTGAATTATGTTTTGATTTTAACCTGCATCACCATCTGAAAACCTTCCTTTCAAATCTACATCATCTTCCTCAATGCTCAACAACTTATGTTTGATTATGAAACTATAACTATTCTTTAACGCCATCACAGATCCAAGAATAAACTAAATATCACATGTATATACAGGATGCACAAAAAGCATAGCTTCCAAAACGTAAACAAACTGCAAAGACAGTGGACTACCGGGAGAGTCTCTATTGCTCAAAATGTTACAGCGTCGGTCTTCAGCCTTGGGGCCCAGAACCATCTGACAGACCTTAAGTGAAGCAGGAAAATATGAAGGGTTAACTTATCCTGTCTTAGCAGAGCTTAGCTGTCAAATATCCCACATTGTGTGGCCTCTTTTGGAGAGTATTTTTGTCTCTAGACAAATTTGGACCATGGCCTAGTGGCTACCTTGCCACAACTGGAGCCACTCCATGTTATGATGCTCCATGTATTCTTTGAGCCTTGAAGAAGATACTGTTAGGAGCAGACATGTGTCCTAGTCAAAATTTCTATTAATAACGAAATGAATTTAAATGTCATATTCTGTGGATTTTGATGCTTTTGATGACTATCTATATAAAGTATATCTGAACCATTAAACCTTAGCTATTTCTATTTAAATAGTATTGAAAGCACCTGCACCTTATTATAATTAATTCAGAATTTAATACAACCATGACTTTACTATCTGGCCCTTAACTTGCATTAATTAATCATCCTATACAGTTTATAATAGAAGCTATTAGAAAGACTGGGTCTAAGCCTTGTTTTGCTAAATGAGTTTCATAGACAGTGCCTATCTAAGAGTAACAATATTAATATCAAATTTTGTATCAACATAAAAAACATATACAAATGAAAACAAATTCTGTACTAATGTAAGAAATAATAACATTAATTTTGCATTAAAAGATTATAAAGATTTTTACCAATGTAATATTATGGCTATAAAATGCTTTGTCTAGGAATAAATCTAGTAATCCATTATGTATATTTCCTCCTGTTCAAAATTATGATCATTTAAAATTTCTCCCTTAAATTTATAAACTTATAACCTTAACCAGACACGCAAATCCAAAGAATCAGGATGATGATTCTCCATGGCTTCTTCCTGCTGAATTGGGGTGATGAATTTTTTTAAGGGGTGGGAAGGGGTATGAAATTATGAAAAACTGGTTACATTCAAGAAAGCTGGATTTATCATCCATTATCTATTCTCTGTATATTTTGAAGGCTTAGGGCTTGACTAAAGTTCTGACTGGATCTGCCTGAAAGCCTGGAAGAACCAAATCCATCACAACTCAGCAGTTATTGCTGAAAGCAATTCTGGAAGCAAGTCTCTAGACACCATCAGGAGGCAGGGAGCTAAAACAGAAGGTCATTTCAGAGTCCCTGTGGATGAATCTTGTCAGAGCTGCATATTCTGCAATATATGAATCTTACAACCTAAATTTTAGTATTATTAAGATATCCATATGGATTATGGAAGGTACCCAGATCAGTAAAGGGTAGATTTTTTTTTCCTTGTTTGAGTATATGATAGACAATTGTCATTTTATGAGTTAATTTGTGAAGGATGGCATGATGAATCTTACGGATTCTATAACTAACAATATTTATTATCTAATTTTAGCTGAAGTTTAGGAAGAGACACTTTTATGTCTAAGCCAGTTACAGAGCTGTTGCCTTGTAGAAGAATCAGCAAGTCAAATTACCAGTCCTGTTTGATTTTTCTTGAATTTTTCTTTTCTGTAGCCAAGAACATCAGCGGTTCTTCTCCTGTTATATCTTATCTATATCACTCAAGAAGGGATCCAAATTCTTTTTGCCTTTTCTATTAACACAAATACAGAGCCTCTATTCCAAAATAGCATGTTCTTGGTCCAGTAACCCGAAATCATCAAGGGTATAGACTGATTCAAATTTAATTTAGCATTGTGCTTTTTCATCATGACTGCTCTAGTTTGATCTCCCTGACATGGAATTTTTAATATCATAATAACCAAACTTATAGCCATATATATTTTGATAATTAAAACAATTCAAAACAATTAAATCAACCAAAAAGTTCATTAATATCCATTGAGAAAGTTCTCCTTCACTATCTCCTGCCTAATTCTTACACAATTAATTTTCAATAATGAGATTAAGACCTAAATTTATTTATTCATCTATGCATAATTAAATTCTCCCTTCTATGGAGATAATTTTTCTTTTTTTTCCATTTTTTATTAGGTATTTAGCTCATTTACATTTCCAATGCTATACCAAAAGTCCCCCATATCCACCCACCCCCACTCCCCTGCCCACCCACTCCCCCTTTTTGGCCCTGGTGTTCCCCTGTACTGGGGCATATAAAGTTTGCAAGTCCAATGGGCCTCTCTTTCCAGTGATGGCCGACTAGGCCATCTTTTGATATATATGCAGCTAGAGTCAAGAGTTCCGGGGTACTGGTTAGTTCATAATGTTTTCCACCTATAGGGTTGCAGATCCCTTTAGTTCCTTGGCTACTTTCTCTAGCTCCTCCATTGGGAGCCCTATGATACATCCATTAGCTGACTGTGAGCATCCACTTCTGTGTTTGCTAGGCCCCGGCATAGTCTCACAAGAGACAGCTACATCTGGGTCCTTTCAATAAAATCTTGCTAGTGTATGCAATGGTGTCAGCGTTTGGATGCTGATTATGGGGTGGATCCCTGGATATGGCAGTCTCTACATGGTCCATCCTTTCATCTCAGCTCCAAACTTTGTCTCTGTAACTCCTTCCATGGGTGTTTTGTTCCCAATTCTAAGGAGGGGCATAGTGTCCACACTTCAGTCTTCATTCTTCTTGAGTTTCATGTGTTTAGCAAATTATATCTTATATCTTGGGTATCCTAGGTTTGGGGCTAATATCCACTTATCAGTGAGTACATATTGTGTGAGTTTCTTTGTGAATGTGTTACCTCACTCAGGATGATGCCCTCCAGGTCCATCCATTTGGCTAGGCATTTCATAAATTCATTCTTTTTAATAGCTGAGTAGTACTCCATTGTGTAGATGTACCACATTTTCTGTATCCATTCCTCTGTTGAGGGGCATCTAGGTTCTTTCCAGCTTCTGGCTATTATAAATAAGGCTGCTATGAACATAGTGGAGCATGTGTCCTTCTTACCAATTGGGGCATCTTCTGGATATATGCCCAGGAGAGGTATTGCTGGATCCTCCGGTAATACTATGTCCAATTTTCTGAGGAACCGCCACACTGATTTCCAGAGTGGTTGTACAAGCCTGCACTCCCACCAACAATGGAGGAGTGTTCCTCTTTCTCCACATCCACGCCAGCATCTGCTGTCACCTGAATTTTTGATCTTAGCCATTCTGACTGGTGTGAGGTGGAATCTCAGGGTTGTTTTGATTTGCATTTCCCTGATGATTAAGGATGTTGAACATTTTTTCAGGTGCTTCTCTGCCATTCGGTATTCCTCAGGTGAGAATTCTTTGTTCAGTTCTGAGCCCCATTTTTTAATGGGGTTATTTGATTTTCTGAAGTCCACCTTCTTGAGTTCTTTATATATGTTGGATATTAGTCCCCTATCTGATTTAGGATAGGTAAAGATCCTTTCCCAATCTGTTGGTGGTCTTTTTGTCTTATTGACGGTGTCTTTTGCCTTGCAGAAACTTTGGAGTTTCATTAGGTCCCATTTGTCAATTCTCGATCTTACAGCACAAGCCATTGCTGATCTGTTCAGGAATTTTTCCCCTGTGCCCATATCTTCAAGGCTTTTCCCCACTTTCTCCTCTATAAGTTTCAGTGTCTCTGGTTTTATGTGAAGTTCCTTGATCCACTTAGATTTGACCTTAGTACCAGGAGATAAGTATGGATCGATTCACATTCTTCTACACGATAACAACCAGTTGTGCCAGCACCAATTGTTGAAAATGCTGTCTTTCTTCCACTGGATGGTTTTAGCTCCCTTGTCGAAGATCAAGTGACCATAGGTGTGTGGGTTCATTTCTGGGTCTTCAATTCTATTCCATTGGTCTACTTGTCTGTCTCTATACCAGTACCATGCAGTTTTTATCACAATTGCTCTGTAGTAAAGCTTTAGGTCTGGCATGGTGATTCCGCCAGAAGTTCTTTTATCCTTGAGAAGACTTTTTGCTATCCTAGGTTTTTTGTTATTCCAGACAAATTTGCAAATTGCTCCTTCCAATTCGTTGAAGAATTGAGTTTCTATTATTTTTGTTGTTAGAGTTGGCATTCTGTTCTTGTGGCTGTCTTCTTTTTGGTTTGTTGAATGATTACTTTCTTGGTTGTTCTAGGGCGTGATTTCCGTCCTTGTGTTGCTTCTTTTCTGTTATTATCCTTTGAAGGGCTGGATTCGTGGAAAGATATTGTGTGAATTTGTTTTTGTCGTGGAATACTTTGGTTTCTCCATCTATGGTAATTGAGAGTTTGGCCGGGTATAGTAGCCTGGGCTGGCATTTGTGTTCTCTTAGTGTCTGTATAACATCTGTCCAGGCTCTTCTGGCTTTCATAGTCTCTAGTGAAAAGTCTGGTGTAATTCTGATAGGCCTTCCTTTATATGTTACTTGACCTTTCTCCCTTACTGCTTTTAATATTCTATCTTTATTTAGTGCATTTGTTGTTCTGATTATTATATGTCGGGAGGAATTTCTTTTTTGGTCCAGTCTATTTGGAGTTCTGTAGGCTTCTTGTATGATCATGGGCATCTCTTTTTTTATGTTTGGGAAGTTATCTTCTATTATTTTGTTGAAGATATTAGCTGGCCCTTTAAGTTGAAAATCTTCATTCTCATCAATTCCTATTATTAGTAGGTTTGGTCTTCTCATTGTGTCCTGGATTACCTGGATGTTTTGAGTTAGGATCCTTTTGCATTTTGTATTTTCTTTGACTGTTGTGTCGATGTTCTCTATGGAATCTTCTGCACCTGAGATTCTCTCTTCCATTTCTTGTATTCTGTTGCTGATGCTCACATCTATGGTTCCAGATCTCTTTCTTAGGGTTTCTATCTCCAGCGTTGCCTCACTTTGGGTTTTCTTTATTGTGTCTACTTCCCCTTTTAGTTCTAGTATGGTTTTGTTCATTTCCATCATCTGTTTGGATGTGTTTTCCTGTTTTTCTTTAATGATTTCTACCTGTTTGGCTGTGTTTTCCTGCTTTTCTTTAAGGGCCTGTAACTCTTTAGCAGTGCTCTCCTGTAATTCTTTAAGTGACTTATGAAAGTCCTTCTTGATGTCCTCTATCATCATCATGAGAAATGTTTTTAAATCTGGGTCTAGATTTTCGGTTTTGTTGGGGTGCCCAGGACTAAGTGGGGTGGGAGTGCTGCGTTCTGATGATGGTGAGTGGTCTTGATTTCTGTTAGTAGAATTCTTACGTTTGCCTTTCGCCATCTGGTAATCTCTGAAGCTAGCTGTTTTAGTTGTCACTGTTAAGAGCTTGTTCTTCAGGTGAACAAGCCTCTATAAGCAGACCTGGAGGGTAGCACTCTCCTTAGTTTCAGTGGGCAGAGTATTCTCTGCAGGCAAGCTCTCTTCTTGCAGGGCAGGTACCCAGATATCTGGTGTTCGAACCAGACTCCTGGCAGAAGTTGTGTTCCACTCACTAGAGGTCTTAGGATCCCGTGGGGAGTCCCATGTGGGCCCTTGCGGGTGTTGGGCAAGACTCTGCTGGCAAGGTAGCCCGGGGCTCGAGACGAGATAATTTTTCTATGGGTATATAAATTCTTTTTCTCTTTATATAATTTGAATTAACATCCTTTCTTATGTATTTAACTTCAATTAAATTCCATTATACTTATTGTATAAGCCTATTTCTAGGCTATTAATTTGTCATACCAGGCTAAGCAACCCCATATTTCCCATATAACCCACATTCAAAGTATCCAGCTACCTTCCCTGGCATAGACCTTTTCAATTTTCCTTTCAAGTATTTCTCTCCTTTCTATCCTTGAAACAATTATATCAGTTTTCATTTATTCTCTTTTTTTATGGAGATAAATATCTCATTATTATTTGTTGAGATAGGGTTTTTCTATATCTCAGTGCCTTTATGTCCCACATTTGAGATTAAAGGCTTTGATATCTTTATTCCATGTATACTTAAAAACACTGAGACAATTGCCACTATATCTTCCTCTTATTCTTAAAAATAATTAAATCAATTCTTTAAATATATATATATATATATATATATATATATTATGCTTTTAACATATATGCTGTAAATATATATATATATATATTATGCTTTCTTTATCAATTCATCTATTTTTGAATTTTTATTAGATATTTATTTACATTTCAATTGTTCTCCCTTTTCCTGGTTCCCTCTGAAACTCTCTATCCCTTCCCTCTGTCCCTGCTTCTATAGGGGGTGGTCCCCAACCACCCACCCTCTCTCACTTCCCTGGCCTGGCATTCCACTACACTGAGGCATCAAGCTTTCACAGGACCAAGGGCCTTTCCTCCCATTGATGTCCCACAAGGATATCCTCTGCAACATATGCAGCTGGAGCCATGGGTCCCTCTATGTATATTCTGGCTCGAGGTTTAGCCCTTAGAACTGTGGGGAGTCTGGTTTGTTGATACTGTTGTTCCTTCTATGGGCCTTCAAACCCTTTCAGCTCCTTTAGTCCTTTCTATAACTCCTCCATTGGCAATCCTGTGCTCAATACAATGGTTGGATGCACTCATCTGCTTCTGTATTTGTCAGGATCTTGCAGAGCCTCTCAGGAGACAGCTATATCACTGTCAGCAAGCACATCTAACATTCACAATAGTATATGCCTTTGGTATCTGTATGTGGGATGGATCCTCAGGTGTGGCAGTCTTTGGATGGCCTTTCCTTCATTCTCTGCTCCATACTTTGTCTCTGTATCTCCCCCCATGGATATTTTGTTCCCGTTTCTAAGAAGGACGGAAACATTAACACGTTGGTCTTCCTTCTTCTTGAGCTTCATGTGGTCTGTGAATTGTATCTTGGGTATTCTGAGCTTCTAGGCTAATATCCAGTTGTCAGTGAGTGCTTACCAGGTATGTTCTTTTGTGAATGGGTCACCTCATTCAGGATAATATTTTCTAGTTCCATCCATTTGCCTGTGATTTTCATGAAGTCATTGTTTTTAATAGCTAAATAGTATTCCATTGCATAAATGAGCCACATTTTCCATATCTATTCCTCTCTTGAAGGACATCTGGGTTTTTTCCAGCTTCTGTCTATTATAAATAAGGCTGCTATGAACATAGTGGAACAAGTGTCCTTGTTATATGTTGGAAAATTTTTAGGGTATTTGCCCAGGAGTGTCATGGCTGGGTCCTAAGGTTTTACTCTCTCAAGTTGTCAGAGGAACCACCAGACTGATCTCCACAGTGGTTGTACCAGCTTGCAATTCCATCAACAATGAAGTACTGGTCCTCTTTCTCCACATCCTTGTCAGCATCTTCTGTCACCTGAGTTTTTGGTGTTGGCCATTGTGACTGGTGTGAGGTGGAATCTCAGGATTGTTTTTATTTGCATTTACCTGATGACTAAACATGTTGAACATTGCTTTAGGTGTTTCTTAGTCATTTGGTTTACCTCAATTGAGAATTCTTTGTTTAGCTCTGAGGCCTATTTTAAATGGGGTTATTTGATTCTCTGTAGTCTAACATCTTGAGTTCTTTGTATATATTGGATATTAGCCCTCTCTCAGATTTAGGGATGTTAAAGATCTTTTACCAATCTATTGTCTGCCAGTTTTGTCTTATTGTCAGTGTCCTTTCCCTTCAGAACCTTTGCAATTTTGTGAGGTCCCATTAGTCAATTCTTGATCTTAAAGCATAAACCATCAGTGTTCTGTTCAGGAAAATTTCCCGTGTGCCCATATGTTCAATGATATTCCCTGCTTTCTCTTCTATTAGTTTAGGTGTATCTGTTTTTATGTGGAGGTCCTTGATCCACTTGGACTTGAGCTTTCTACAAGGAGATAAGAACAGATCGATGTGCATTCTTCTACATGCTAACTGCCAGTTGAACCAGCACCATTTGTTGAAAATGCATTCTTTTTTCCACTGGATGGTTTTAGCTTCTTTGTCAAAGATCAAGTAACCATAGGTATGTGGGTTAATTTTGGGGTCTTCAGTTCTGTTCCATTGATCTACCTGCTTTTCTCTGTACCAATAACATACAGTTTTTATCACTATTGCTCTGTAATATAGCTTGAGGTCAGGGACTAAAAACTAAGCACCGATTTCCTGTGCTACACCCAGCTACTCTCTGCCCTGGTGGGCTAGCCTTCCTGTTATTTTCTTGTGGAGACTCTCTGACTCAGAGCTCCAAAATCTTTCCACCCAGCTTGCTAATTTCCCACTGGCAGGTTGCTACAACGACAGCCCTCAGCTTCAAAACACCCATAGCCTTTGTGGTACACATCTGGGAAACCCATGCTTTGCTGTAGTACCTTTCTCTCTGGAACCCAGTTGAATCACTTTGTGAAGGAAAACACCACACAAACTTAGTTCAGAAACAATGGTAACTCAATCTCTGTGGGCAACATTGAGAATCCTAATCTTGCCAGTCATATTAAATCTAAATCCTCCAGTTGCAAATCTTGGCAAAATATTCATCTAATTTGGAAGAAGCTAGTAGCTATATCTTGTCCTGTTAACCATTTATTTTTGTTTTGTATTTATCTGATTTTAGGAGGCAAGTAGTCTCTATGATCTGTCTCTCTGCCTTAAAAGCAGCCTGTCTTTTTACACACTAGAGGCTTTCAGTACCTCTGAGGTCAAACCAGCAGCCCAGATCACAAGAGAAGGTGTGGCTAAGTCCTTGGCACTGTGCCTACTTCCATGGATTGTCCTGGGAATGTCCCTGTTTCTCAAGCCACAAACTCCAGAACTGTGTGTGCCAAGTCTGTTCACATTTTGTACTAGTTCCAAACCCACATGGCTTGGGGAGGAACCACATGTCTTAGGTAAATACCACAGCTCTGCTAAGAAAGCAATTCTTCCCACCTCCTTCATGGTGTGCTTTCCATTTGAGAATCTCCAATTACTTTTTAATACTGAGTTTGAGCCTGCAGGTTTGACACCATCAGTTGCTGTAATTGAACAATCTGCTCTAATCTCCTCAGGGAGTGGTGGTGTGAGTTCCTTGTTAACTGTTCCAATGCTCTGGATTCTTGAATGAAGCATACACACAAACACACACACACACACACACACACACACACACACACACTGAGAGAGAGAGAGAGAGAGAGAGAGAGAGAACTATATAATATACCTTAATCTGCTCAATGACTGTGCCACTCTCAATTGCTCCCCTATAATACTCCTGAATTATTACTTATTAAAATCTATATTCTATCTTTGTTACCCTAGACCCAATAGTGGAGGACACACTGGGGCTGCTCTTCCCCGGCTCTTACATAATTATATGCTTTCCTTTCTGCAGCTCTCAAGCCTAGATCTTATTCTTTCCCTTGCATAGCGATTCTGCTTCTTCCCTTGCCCACAAATCGCAAAGTCATCTCCCTACCCAGCCATTGGCTGCTGGCAACTTTATTTACGAATCAGAACCAGCTGGGGCCAGAGACCCTCAGCAAGATTGTCCTGCAATTTTGGAAACCCAAATAACATAATGCAATCATTAAGCCAAATCCACAGTGTGTGTGTGTGTGCCTCTTAGCTCATCTCTTTCCTTTGTTGTTTTTTTTTAAGTAGGCTCTCTTTTTTTGTGCTATTCTAGTAAGTGTTGGGTGAACCCTGCTTCTGAATCATTTTATTAAAACTTTCTCTGATTTATCAGTTTGTCTGACCCTCAATTAGAGATCATCTGTTGGGAGCCGCCCTCACATTTGCCATTACAAGATGGCGCTGACAGCTGTGTTCTAAGTAGTAAACATAATCTGCACACGTGCAGGGGCAGTTTTCCCACCATGTGTTCTGCCTTTCTCGTGATGACAACTGGGCCGATGGGCTGCAGCCAATCAGGGAGTAATACGTCCTAGGCAGAGGATAATTCTCCTTAAAAGGGACGGGGTTTTGCCATTCTCTCTCTTGCTTTCTTGTTCTTGTTCTTTTTCTTGCTTTCTTGCTCTCTCTCTTGCTCTCTTGCACTCTTGCACTCTTGCTCTCTCTTGCTCTCTTGCTCTCTGGCTCCTGAAGATGTAAGCAATAAAGTTTTGCCGCAGAAGATTCTGGTTTGCTGCGTTCTTCCTGGCCGGTCGCGAGAACGCATGTAAGAGTTGGTGCTGAAACCCGGGACTAGAAGACCCGGGACGAGGAGTCCCGGGGCGAGAAGACCCGGGACGAGAAATCCCGGGACGAGAAAACCTGGGACGGTTACCATCACTGGCGCAAGGAAGATCCCTCATTCCGGAACCAGAACTGCGGGTCATGGTAATGAAGTGTTCCCGCAACACAGACTGTTGAGAAGGATTCAACTGCATGAATTCAGAACTCTTCAGCTGGGGAACAGGGTACCCGTAAGTATAGCTTTACAAGGTAAGTCTGGTCTTGAACTTTCTAACGAAATTCAAGACAGTCTATCAGAAGTAAAGTGGGAAATAGTTTTACAAGGTACGTCTGGCCTTGAACTTTCTAACGAAATTCAAGACAGTCTATCAGAAGTAAAGTGGGAAATAGCTTTACAAGGTATGTTTGGCCTTGAACTTTCTCTAGTGTTAGAAGCCCTTTTGTTCCTTTTCACATGTTATCAAGCGGTTAAGGCAGGGCTGAAAATTCTGGATGAAATTCAGGGCAATCTATCAGAAGTAAAGCGGGGAGAGAGAGTAGGAGCAAAGAGGAAATATGGTGCACAAAATAAGTATACAGGCCTTTCCACGGGTCTTGAACCTGAGGAAAAGTTTAGGTCAGGGAAGAATACCTGGGGAGAGATTGGAAGGAAGGAGAAGGAAAAAGAAAAGAAAAAAGATCAATCAGCGGAGGTTTCTAGGAGAAGGAGCCTATACCCATCACTAGATGAGCTCAAGGAGCCAGTTCTTAATAGTTCTGAATCAGATGAAAAGGCTATTAGGGTCTGGAAGGCGCTCTCCCGAGCAGGTGAAGCCACTGGACAACTAACAAAGATCGTCCAGAGACCTCAGGAGTCATTCTCAGATTTTGTGGCCAGAATGACAGAGGCAGCAGAGTGTATTTTTGGAGATTCAGAGCAAGCCACACCTCTGGTAGAATAGCTAATTTATGAGCAAGCCACGCAGGAATGCAGAGCGGCCATAGCCCCAAGAAAGAACAAAGGTTTACAAAACTGGCTTAAGGTTTGTCGGGAGCTTGGGGGACCTCTTATTATGCGTTACTTCCATTCAGTATGAGAAATTTACTAGGGCAGCTAACTTGTCAAAAAGTCTTTCTCAGTATATGTTACAGAATTGGCTGGCTGAATTTGAACAGACCCTTCGGTAATTGCCATCATTAAGGTCAACTCCACGCGCTTGGACCTGTCCCTGACCAAAGGATTACCCAATTGGATCTTCTCAGCATTTTTCTTCTTTAAAGAATGGATGGGGGTGGAATTATTTGGAGGTACACTTTGCTGTGGATTAGTGTTGCTTCTTTGGTTGGTCTGTAAGCTTAAGGCCCAAACTAGGAGAGACAAGGTGGTTATTGCCCAGGCACTTGCAGCTCTAGAACATGGTGCTTCCCCTGATATATCTATGCTTAAGCAATAGGTCGCTGGCCATTCAGCTCTTGCACCCCACGAGGCTAGTCTCATTGCACGGGATAGAGTGAGTGTGCTTCAGCAGCCTGAGAGAGTTGCACGGCTAAGCACTGCAGTAGAAGGGCTCTGCGGCATATATGAGCCTATTCTAGGGAGATATGTCATCTTTCAAGAAGGTTGAGTGTCCAAGTGTCCTTCTCCCCAGGAAAAACGACACGGGAGCAGGTCAGGGTTGCTCTGGGTAAAAGCCTGTGAGCCTAAGAGCTAATCCTGTACATGGCTCCTTTACCTGCACACTGGGGATTTGACCTCTATCTCCACTCTCATTAATATGGGTGGCCTATTGCTCTTATTAAAAGAAAAGGGGGAGATGTTGGGAGCCGCCCTCACATTTGCCATTACAAGATGGCGCTGACAGCTGTGTTCTAAATAGTAAACATAATCTGCACACGTGCAGGGGCAGTTTTCCCGCCATGTGTTCTGCCTTTCTCGTGATGACAACTGGGCCGATGGGCTGCAGCCAATCAGGGAGTAATACGTCCTAGGCGGAGGATAATTCTCCTTAAAAGGGACGGGGTTTTGCCATTCTCTCTCTTGCTTTCTTGTTCTTGTTTTTTTTCTTGCTTTCTTGCTCTCTCTCTTGCTCTCTTGCACTCTTGCTCTCTCTTGCTCTCTTGCTCTCTGGCTCCTGAAGATGTAAGCAATAAAGTTTTGCCGCAGAAGATTCTGGTTTGCTGCGTTCTTCCTGGCCGGTCACGAGAACGCGTGTAAGAATCTTCTTCAAAAATGGTTTCTTCCTTCTACAAACTACTTTTACCTTCATAGTTAGAGACTAAAGGTATGTACTAAGAGCATATCTGTATTTCAGCCGGAGTGATTTTTTATGGCATGTCTATATTCTAGCCAGATAACAAAAGCTTAGAAGACCTTTGGATGTGATGCATTTCCAGAGCATACATTTTGTTGGATTAAACTCCTTTATAACATTCCCTTTTCTGAATTAGCTTAAAATAGCACACAGTTTAACTATTACAATAGAAACAATGATCAATTTTATAAAGTTAACAGTCTGGGTGTCTTTATGAAGATCCATTGATCCTTCATAATTCAAGTCTTGATCATCTGTCCTTCAGTAAATATGCATTTCAGTATCAAGGTGTTTTTAGTCTTCCAGTCTGATGAACAATCTGTCCTTTTTTAACAGATTGTTGAGATGTTCCCACACAGGGGTCAGCTTTATGCACCATCTACATTGCTGTCTTCCTAAATCTCTACATCTCTTTCTGCTACCTTCCCTGAGTTATCCAATATAAACTGCACACTTAGGTACTCACATTTCATGCCTGGCCCATGAGAGCAAGCCAGGCTTGTCATTGTAAATGGTATGCCTATCTTGATCCTCAATTTCATTTGATACCACAGGTTTACAATTAAGCATTTACTGTTTTCTTACCCCCTCTGCCCATTGATCCTCAAGCTTTTGTATTATTAAATCTAGTTTGTCTTGATGTACAGCTATTTTTGGCCCCTTTGCGGGAAAAATATAAAGATTACAATGAAAGTAGGGAAGGGTTTACTATGGTGGTCACAGTTTCAATTAGTACAGTGATGGCTTCTGTAAGCATTGTATCTATCCCCTCAACCTCTCCACTTGTTTTTAAGGTATCTGAAATGGAGTTTCCCATTTTAATGCAAGAAAAGTTTGTGTAGATGATTAAAAATGTCTTTTGGGGTGACTTACTGTGATTCAATATCTCAAAGGCTCCTGTATTTTTCCTTGCTCTGTACTTGAAGATCCTGCCAGGTCACAGACTCCTGAGTCTCTATGGAAATCCAGCTAAACTAGAACTTAAGCTTTTGCTGGAGATGATACAATGTAAATGTTTTCTCTGAAACTTTCTGTCAGATATCTCATACCCTCAGTAGCATTCCTGTTCAAAGTCTTCTATGTTCTCTAATTTCTGCAATGTTGGTGGGCTTTTTCACACTTCAATCATACTTGATGTCAGATGTAAAAGTAGCTTTTATTTTCAAGATGTTAATTGTTATCTTGGAGTATTACTGCAGAACAAGCTCATCCTTTGTAGCTCTTTCTGAATTCTAGCTGACTGGTACAACCCAGCTATTCTTGTTCAAACTCCTCTTCAAGATGATTGAATCAATCCATATTCTCTCAGTTTCTCACTGAATTACTCTGGTTGTCTTCTGACTTCTTAATCTCTGGCTTTTTCTGTCTTTACCTGCAACATGTTTCTGTAAAACTAAACCGTTCTTGGTAAAATTGCCTCTCTCTCTCTCTCTCTCTCTCTCTCTCTCTCTCTCTCTCTCTCTCTCTCTCTCTCTCTCTCTTTCTCTCTGCACTGCTCTTTTAAGTCACCTCTCTTTCCATTCTGTTTATTTGAGTGTTGCGTATACCTTATCACTGACTCATTCTATCAAATCTTTCTCTGATTCATCACTTTGTCTGCCCATAAGTTAAATGTCAGTTTCAAACATAGCTACTTCCTTCTATAAACTAACTTTACTTTCATTGTTTGAAATAAAAGGTGTAGACTAATTGGTGTCTCTGAATTCAAGCTGGATCACATAGATCTAGAAGGTCTTTGGATGCAATCTCTTGCCAGGGCAGTCATGTTCCTGAAATTGAATTTTTTACAAATAGAAAAAGTCACTCTTTACATCTAAAATATTTGGATTAAATGTGTAACTTCACACCTCAAAAGATCCAGATTTAACTGGATCTTTGCACATCAAAATATTTAAGAAAATGTTCACCAAGTTTACTCAGCTGCATGGACATTAATTAATTACAGATGGAGAATCATTCTGTAGCATATAGTAAGAAAATAGATGTTTTCTCAATTGTGTACACTAATTCCAGAAGTATCTGTTCTGTCAATTTTAGATCTCCTTTACCTATATCATCTTAAAATAAAGAATAGGACAAGTAGATACTAAGTCCTTCCTATCTGGTTTAATATAGAAAGCATGTGAGTATAAGTGGTACATATAGTAATGGATAAAGTGTTTTCAATCATTAATTCAATAGTGAATAAATATATTTTAAAATATTCTCCACACATTATTTTCCATGCTATGAATACAGCAACTATAGGAGATAACATAATAAATGAAAATGATAAAGAATATCCTTGCATTATGACATTTCTATATTGTCAGTGGAATTTTTAACAAAGAATAATGTTAAATTATATGAAAATGATATATCAAAATCCACTATTTAATTTGCTAAGTGAAACTGTGATAATTATATGGTGAATGATAACATTCTCGTTATTCCATATTGAGGGACAAAAATGGGGCCCCTTGTCCACTTGGGGCTAGGGCTATTGGGTGAGGCAGGACACGGGAAGTCTGACTGTACTGTGGACCTCACAGAACTGCAAGGTAGGCATTGGACTGTGGGAAACTGCGAGATCCTGCTCTGGGGTGGGAAAAGTTTCAGTCTGTGGTCCCTGTGGAACTGTCATGATTGGGCTCTGACTCTTGGGCAGCACACACCCCTGGACACCACGGAAGATCAGGTTCTTGGGTCTCTGGGCTACATGTAGGCCAGGGACAACAGGTTCTTGCTCCCTCGAACATCCCAGATGCTGCTGTATGTTGCTGAGAACAGAGTGGGGACCCTCGGGTGGAATTTGGCCCAGTAGCCAAAGGGAAAAGGGTAGGAGAGCTCTGGCAGGTTACCACAGGGAGGAGAGTCTGGCTAGCTCAATGAGCTTGCTCAGTAGGTGGATTTGGTTGGTATTGGCCATAGCTGGAGTGCAGGGAGGCCTCCTGGTGGGAAGTTAGATGTGCAGTTCTTTAGAGGGAAACCTGCTCCATCATTCTAACACAGCAGTTCCTGGATAAGCAGAGATGGTCCACAGTTTTAAGGTATTTATTGTAGAAAGGTAGAGAGTGGGAGAGATTAGGGAAGCTGCAGAGGGTGGCCATGGCCACAAGGAGAAATGGGGTAAGGGAGAGGGAGAAGGATGGAGAGAGGCGAGAGTAAGAGCAAAAGGGTAAGAGAGGGAGCAAGAGAGTAAGAGAGCGATGAGGGGCAAGCAGTTTCTTTTATAGTGGACTCTGTCATCCTGGCTATTGCCAGATAATTCTGGGGCTTGAGTCCAGACAGCCTACATGACTGATGGATACATAATTATGGAGCTGGGGCCTTGTGTCAGGAGCCTAGTGTCTAGGAACATGGCAAATAGGTCTTCAGTCCCTTGCAGATTAATCTGCTGGGTCTCCAGGGTTTAAATCTAGCTCAACCAGAAAACAGACTGCCTTTCACAGTCCCACAATTCATAGTCTTAACTGGTCCTGTGAAGGCTTGTTACCATAGCATATGATGATGCTAGAGGTGTGAGGCAGAAGTAGGTAGGACATAGATCACACAGGGAGACAAAAGGGAGGAGGAATAGGATTTGAGTTTGTGAAGTGGAAACTGGGAAGGAGGACAACATTTGGAATGTAAATAAATAAAATAATCAACTAATTTTAAATTAAAGAAAATAAGAGCAAACCTTGGTTTGCAAATTTTCAAAGGCCATTATTAGCAAGACTTGTTAGTCTTGAATGAGATTTTTTTTTCTTTTCTGCTGTGCATGCTAACAAGTCTGTCATAGCCATTAAGATACATGATTTCATGACTAACTGAAAATATTATTTTCTCATGACTTAATAACATTTACTAATAGCATTGAATACAGTGAATGAACTATGTTATCCTACTTGCCAGCCACATATACTCTAATAGTTGAACGTTTTGAAGTTTAGATGTTGTTGTACATGTTGTGCACACATCTATTTGAGTATGTGTGTGTGTGTATGTGGTGGATGTAGTAATTGTCAGAATTCTGAAGGAAGAAGGGAAAACATTGCTATCAAAAGAAGGAAAAAGTCCTAAGGTAGGATGTTTCTTAATTTTTCTGCTGCCTAGTAAGATCATAGTAAAGGCACATTTTATTTACCTTCCTGTATTTTATGGATTTTATTTTATTTTTCATTTTATAATAATTTATCTTAAATACTGCATTATTCCAGGAGTTATGATTAGAAATAATTTAACTGCAAAACATTCCTTCAGTAGTCTCATTATAAAAACTCTAAGGTACACAATTGCTGCAATGCTGAGCTTCATATTTCACTGGTTATAACAGTATATAATTAATGAGGGGCAAAGCACAAACGCTTCAAATGCCAACTTTGTAAAAGAGCATCAGTTACCAATCCAATTCTCTGAGTTTATTGCTTGTGTTTTTCATTGGTGAAGAACTATGCAATTTTTATGAATGGTTTTTAAATTACAATATAATTAATAATGCATAAGAATTGCCTTCAATGCCTCACAAATTGCCCCCAATTCTCTAAAAATACTTTTAACAGTATACCATTAATCCCTGCTATTGCCTATCATGAAAAAAGCAGATGGAGCTAAACCTATGAAGAAAATTTTACAAGAATTATTAGCCTAATGTTTGTTTAAATATCCTTTTTTCTGGATCAACTTGTCACCAACAGTAGTATCATTTTAAATTTTTCAATAAGCACAAGTCTAACAACCCTAGCTTATTTGTAACAAATACTCTAGATATAGTCAGTTCTATACAATGTGAATTTATTTGTAGTATTAGTAGCCAGTGTTGCTCTAAATTACTCTATGCAGAACAGGGACTTGTCTGCTCCTCTGAAGACACAACAGTCTGAAGGCCTCATAGGAGGGTTACTACACTCAGAGCAACAAGTAAGTGACCTTCCTAAATAACTGCAGCAGCTGGGAAACATCATGAGCACAGCAGAAGCAGGAACCATCCCCTCCACTTGAACTCTACCTCTTTTCACTCCTGCGCCTTCAAACAGATAAGCAGCTTGTCTGTCCCTCTGAAGATCCCAAAGTAAAAAGACCTCCTAAGAGATCTTTTGCACCCAGTGGAAGAGATCATCAGTTTGTCTGTCCCTCTGAAGACCCCACAATCTGAAGGCTTCACATGAGATCTGCTCCACCCAGGGCATCAGAACACACAGTGTGAAAGCCTCACAGGAAATCTGGTGCATCCAGAGAGACAGGGTAGATCAATAGTGTGTCTGACACTCTGAAGAGCCCACAGTCTGAAGGACTCCTATGAGAACTGCTTTTCCCAAGGCTACAGAACCTACTCTCTGAATTCCTCCCAGGAGATCTGCTAAAGCCATGGACATAGGTCTCCCAAGAGAACTGCAGAAACACAAGGACAAAGGAACCAGGCTCCAGAGAGAAACATCCAGGCCAGTTAACACCAGAATTAATCATATGTCTGCAGGCAAATGCAAAACCATAAGCAACAGAAGCCAATATACTCTAACACCATCAGAACCCAGTTCTTCCACCACAACAAGCCCTGGATACACCAACACACCTAAAAACCAGGAACCTGACATAAAATCCTATCTTATGAAGATAATAGAGTCCTTTAAGGGAAGTTTAAACAACTCACTGAAAGAAATGCAGGAAAACACATTCTATGGAACTGTCTGCCTGGTACTTGTTGCTGTGGCAGACTCCTAGATGGTATGCTCTTGTGAAGACTGTATATCCCCATACATCCTAGGGGACCCACTGTACTCAGAGCAGTTGGTAAGAAGTCCCCTCCCTCCCCTGCCCCTAGTCTCAGAGCTGCTGCAGGGAGCCTGATGGACTTGGGACCCATCACCCACCTAAACCCCCACCCTCCCGAAAACCACTACCCTTCCTTCCATCATTTCCACCCTTTCCACCTGGTCCTTGATACTGGTGCAGACTCCTAGTTGGTCTGCTCTTGTGAAGACTCTGTATCCTAATCCATCCTAGAGGACCCACTGCACTCAGAAAAGTTGAACAGTTGAGGAGCCTATGAATTCAGAGCAGTTAAAGATCAGCTTCACTCAGCACAGTTAGACAATAGCTTGAATGCTCCACTGAAGAACCAACAGTCTGAAAGCCTCCTAGAAGATCTACTGCAGCCAGGGCAACAGTTCATCAGCTTCTTTGCCCCTGTGAAGAGCCCTCAGTTGGAAGACCCCACAGGTAGTCTGATACAGCCAGGGCTATAAGCATGCCAGGAGACCTGTCGAAATCCAGGGAAAAAAGAGGCAGACTCCATACAGTCACTCAGATCAACAAACACCAGAGATATCCAGATGGCAAAAGACAAGCACAAGACCATTAGTAACAGTAGCCAAAATACGTGAGCATAATCAGAACCCATTTCTCCCACCATAGCAAGCCCTGAACAAACCAACTGAAAATCAAGAATATTTCCTAAAAAAAACTATCTCATGGAGATAATAGTCTTTTAAGCTGTATGTGTGTTGGGGGCCTCATATCAGATGATGTCTGTTTGGTGGTCAAGGGTTTGAGATATCTCAGTGGTCCAGATTACTTGGGGTTGCTGGTCCTTGTACAGGATCGCCCTTCTCCTCAGCTTACTTCAGCCTTCCCTAATTCAACAACAGGGGTCATCTGCTGCTGTCCAGTTGTTGGGTGCAAATATCTGCATCTGACACTTTCAGCTGCTTGTTGGGTCTTTCAGAGGACAGTCATGCTGGGACCATTTTTGTGAGTGCTCCATAGCCTCAGTAATAGTGTCAGGCCTTGGGACCTCCCATTGAGCTAGATCTTCTTTTCCTCAGGCTCTTCTCCATTTCCATCCCTGGAATTCTTTCAAGCAGGAACAATTATGGGTCAGAGGTATCACTGTTAAATAGCAACCCCATCCCTCACCTGATGCTGTCTTCCTGCTGGAGGTGGGCTCTATAAGCTCTCTCTCCCTACTGTTGGTCATTTAATCTAAGGTCCCTCCCTTTGAGTCCTGACTGTCTCTTATCTCCTAGGTCTCTGGTCCATTCGGAGGGTCCCCGCAACGTTCTATTTCCTGAGGTTGCCTGTTTCCATTCTTTCTGCTGTCCCTTGGAGTTTCAGTCCTTTTCCCTCACCCAATACCAGATCAGGGTCCCCTCTCACCCCACTCCCACCCACCCAATCCAATTTCCCTCCCAGGTCCCTCTCTTCTTCCCCACATGTGATTACCTTCTTCTCTCTCCCAAGTGGGACTGAGACATCTTCACTTGGGCACTTCAACTCATTGACCATTTTGAGTTCTGTAGGCTGTTCTTGGGTATTTGGCACACTTTTTGGCTAATATCCACTAATTAGTGAGAACATACCATGCACGACAATTTGGGTCTGAGTTACATCACTCAGGATGATACTTACTAGTTCCATCCATTTGCCTGCACAATTCAGGATGTCCTTGTTCTTAATAGCTGAGTAGTATTCCATTGTGTAAATGAACCACATTTTCTGTAGTTGTTTTATTGCTTTGGCTAGAACTGCAACATCCATATTAAAAAGTTGAAGAGAAAGTGGACAGAATTTTTTTTCATGATTACACTGGGATTGCTTTGAGATTTTCTCCATTTAATTTGATATTGGCCATTGGCTTGGTGAGTATTGCCTTAATGTGTTTAGGTATATGACTTTTATTCCTGATCTCTCCAAGACTTTATCATGAAGTGGTGTTGGATTTTGTTAAAGGCATTTTCAGCACCTAATGTGATGATCCTCTGGTATCTTTCTTTCAGTTTTTATATGGTAAATTACATTGATGGTTTTTTATATATTGAATCTCCCCTGCATCACTGGGATGAAGCCCACTTTATCATGTTAGATGATGTTTTGGATGTGTTCTATGATTCTGAGTATTTAATTTTATAATTTCTGCATTAATGTTCTAAGGGAAATTGCTCTGAAATTCTCTTTATTTATTGAATCTTGGTGTGGTTTAGGTATCAGGATTACTATGGGCCCACAGACTGAGTTTGGAAATGAACTTTCTGTATCTATTTTGCGGAATAATTTCAGAAGTATCGGTATTTGATTTTCTTTGAATATCTGGGAGAGTTTTGTGCTAAAACCATCTGACCCCTGGCTTTTTGGGGTTGGGAGAATTTTAATGCCTCTTTCTATTTACTTAGGTGTTTGAGGATTCTTTCTTTCTCTCTCTGAACATGATTTAGCATTGGTGAGTGGAGTCTATCAATAAATTCATACATTTCATTTGGTTTTTCCAATTTTGTTGAAAACAGGCTTTTGAAGTAATGCATAAGGATTCCTTAGACTACCTCAGTGTCTGTTGTTATATTTTCCCTTTCATTTCTGATTTTGTTAACTTGGTCATTTTTTATGCCATTTAGTTAGTTCAGCTAATGATTTGTTTATGTTTTTGATTTTCCCAAAGAGCCAGCTCTTCATTTAATTAATTCTTTAAATTTTTCTCTTTATTTCAAATGTTCTGATTTCAGCTTTGAGTTTGATTATTTCATTCTTTTTAATCCTCTTGAATGCATTTGCTTCTTTTTGTTGTAGAGCTTTCAGTTGTATTGTTAACTTGATAGTATGAAATCTCTCCAGTTCCTTTGTTGAAGGCACTTTTGTTATGATTTTTCCTCTTGAGTACGTTTTCACAGTATCCTATAAGTTTGGGTATTTGCAACTTCATTTCAATTGAACTATATTCAATTCCATTGAACTTCACTGAATTAATTGTTTCTCTGTTTAGTTTCTTTCTTTATGGCCTGTCAATTGGTAAGAGTGAGGTGTTGCAGTGTTATACTCTTTATATATATATATATATATGGTATTTTCCTCAATTACATTTCCAATGCTATCCCAAAAAGCCCCCCATACCCTCCCCCCACTCCCCTCCCCCACCTCACCCCCACTTTTTGGCCCTGGCGTTCCCCTGTACTGGGGCATATAAAGTTTGCAAGTCCAATGGGCCTCTCTTTCCGTTGATGGCCGACTAGGCAATCTTTTGATATGTGAGATTTGATCTGTGATTTGTGTTTCAGTAACGTTTCTTTTTTGAATGTGGTTGCCCTTGCATTTATGAGGCATATATATTCAGAATTGATATGCTATCCTTGTGAAACTTTCCTTTGATGAGTATGAATTATCTTTTCACATCAATTTTTATTAATTTTCTTGAAAGTCCGATATATTAGATATTAGAAGAATAATTCCAGTTTACTTCTTTGTACCTCCTGCTTGGAAAGTTTTTCTAGCTCTTTGTTCTGAAGTAATGTCTATCGTAGCTGAGGTATGTTTTTTGTATGCTGCAGAATGATTGATTCTGTTTAAGCATCTGTTCTGTTTGTCTGTGCCTTTTTACTAGGCAACTGATTCCATTGATGTTGAGAAGTATTAATGACCACCAATTTTTAATTGCTGGTATATTAATGGTGGTGTTGGTACAGTGTTTGTTTGTCTGTGTGTCTGTGTGTGTGTGTGTGTGTGTGTGTGCTTCTCTTCTCTCGATTTTACTGGTGTGAAATTATTTATTTTAAGATGTTTCTGGGTACAATCATCTGGGCTTTTATCTGTGGTCTCTTAGGGTCTTCAAGAAATCTCCCTAGGCCCTTCTGGTTTTCTGAGTCTCTGTTTTAAAGTAAGTTGTAATTTTGTTATTTCTGTCCTCATATCTTACTTGGAATTTTTCCCATTCTGCTTTTAGTGTTCTTTGTTCTATACATTTATTGTTTTGATTATTGTGTTGTCGGAGAATTTTCTTTTCTTGTCTAATTTGGTGTTCTATAAAGCTTCTTGTACATTTATAGATATCTTTTAATTTGTTAGAGATTTTTTAATGATTTTGTTGAAGATATTTTGGGGGAAAGGTTACGCTGGGAATCTTCTTCCATTTTTATTATTATTAAGTTTGGTATTCTCATAGTGTCCCACATTTTCTGAATGGTCTGTGTCATGATCTTTTTAGATTTTTACCTTCTTTGGCTGATGTATTAATATTGTTCTATTGTATCTTCTATGCAGGGTATTCTGTTTTGTGTCTGTAGTTCCTGTTCTACTTTCTTGGTTTTCCATTTCTAGTATTGCTTCAGTTTGTCTTTATTGCTTCTATTTCCATTCAGTTCTTAGATAGCTGTATTCATTTTCTTCATGTTTTTACTTTCACTTTCCTGTATTTCCTCACGGGTTTTATTCACATCCTCCTTAAGGGGCTCAATCATCTACATAAGACTGGATTTAAGGTCACCTTCTTGTACTTCAGCTGTGTTAGCATATTCAGGCCTTGTTATAGCAGGATAAATGTATAGTTCTTTTCTTTTCTTTCATTTTCTTTCTTCATTGACTTCTCCTCCCCCCCTCTTTTTCTTAATATTTCAAATTTTATTTCATTTCATTTTTATTTCCCTCTTTATTGAATTGTATTTTCATATATTAAATACTCATTATTTAATTCATCTGGTTTTATGTGTATGTGTGTGTGTTCAGTCTTCATTAGAACATTTATTCATATCATTTTTTCATTCCTTGGTTTTGTTTACTACAGATTTTGACATTTCTCATATGGTATATAAATTATTTTTTCTTAAGGGAAATTGCTGTTATAAATTTATTGGAGACTAATAGTATTGATTATTAATGCATGTATTTTGGGGGTATGCCATAGACTTAGGTTTCTGGTAATGCTTCTTAGTATGCAAAACTTGTTTTCCTTTGTTTAGTGGGTGGTAGAGTCTATCTCTTCCTATCCCAACATGTCAGGTGGCTGACCACTTGTATAAGCATTTGAGTTCAATTATTAGAAATTCTATGTTGTTAATGTTTGAATGGGGTTTCAGGAGTAGCCCTAAGTCAGTTCCAGAAGTCTGGCTGCTATAATCTTCTAAATCTATCTGTACCTGGAATTAAAAAGCTTCCTTGGCTGTTCTTTCTGGAATGTCAGGAATGAAGCAGTTTTAATATCTGGTTATTATTTGCTGTTTGATGATAGTGGATCTGTCCTTATCATCCAGGAGTTACTTATCCCAGATAACATCATTTCCCCTTAAACATAATCCACTATGTAAACAATCTCAAAGGAAAAAAAAAACAAAAATAAAAACACATGATCATTTCATTAGATGCTCAAAAAGCTTTTGACAAAATGCAGCACCCCTTCTTGTTGAAAGTATTGGAGAGATCAGGAATTCAAGGTCCGTATGTAGACAAAATAAAAGCAATATACAGCAAACCAATAGCCAACATCAAACTAAATGGAGAGAAACTTGAAGCATTACCACTAAAATCACAGACAAGACAAGGTTGCCTACTTCCCCCTATCTATTCAATATACTAATAAAAGTTCTAGCCAGAGCAATTAGGCAACAAAAGGAGATGAAAGAGATACAAATTGGAAATGATCATATGATAGTATACATAAGTGACCCAGGATATCCACTAGAGAACTACTACAGCTGAAAACACCTTCAGCAAAATGCCTGGATATAAAATTAACTCAAACAAATCAATAGATTTCCTCTACTCCAAGGATAAGTGGGCTGAGAAGGAAATTAAGGAAATGACACCCTTCACAATAGTCACAAACAATAATTATCTTGGTGTGTCTCTAACCAAACAAGTGAAAGTTTTGCATGACAAGAAATTCAACTCTCTGAAAAAAGAAATCGAAGAAGAACTCAGAAGATAGAAAGATCTTTCATGCTCATGGACCCACAGATTTAACATAGTAATAATGACCATCTTACCAAAAGTAATCTACAGATTCAATGCAATTCCCATCAAAATTCCAACTAAATTCTTCCCAGAGATAAAAAGAGTATTTCTCAAATTAATTTGAAATAACAACAATAACAAAAAAAAATCAGGATAGCAAAAACTATTCTCAACAATAAAAGAAATTCAGAGAGGAAATCCCCATCCATGATGGCAAGCAATACTACTGAGCAATAGTGATAGAAACCACAGGGCATTGATGCAGAGAGAGTCAGGTAGATCAATGGAATAGAATTAAAGACTCAGAAATTATTTACGTGACATTTTTTTATTAGATTAAACCTCAACTATGACTCTCTGTGTCACTTCTACTCCGAATTTGTCAATGAAATATAGTACATATAAAATATACTTTATAGTTTATTGGTTTAAATGCAATGTCAGATGTTTTATCTTGTTTTTGTTATTATTGTTAACAATCTGATTAAAGTTGAAATTTTGTCAGGATACATATCATTAACCAATTAAGTGGAACAGAGTGTTAGCTATAATATGGTTTTTCTCTAGTAGTAATAACTTAAAATATGTGTATTATATGGGTTCCTTATAAGATTTCCATTGAGATTAAAAAATAAGCTAACAAAACCAAATTAAAGAGGAAATTTTTATTTTAGTTTAAAATTTCTGTAGTCTTTCTGTATAGCTAGCTAGATTTATTTTTTGTGGATTCAGTTGGATCAGAATACATTGGTGGGCAAAGAATAGTAGAGTTTTAAATTTCATAGAGGTCAGGAAGCATAGAAACATAAAGGATCTATGAATAACATATGTCTTTATAATGCATACCTTAGTCACCTACGGCCTATATCAAAATCTTATTTCCAAATATCTCACTGAGTGGGGGATTCATCATATCATGAATTGATATATTGACGAACTTAGAACTTTCATAACTCAAGTGCTTCTTAGTATATATTTCCAGCTCTGGACCAAGCTATTAGCACATTAGCCTTTTGGAAGGATGTATTTCATATTCAGACCACAGTAAACTTTTGTGAAAAATAGTGTCAAATGGAACTATTGTTCTAACAATTTTAAATAAAATATATGATTGTGTGAAATTGCAAATTGGTTTTTAATTATTTCTGAAAAAGACTGTATGGTATCAGTTCTAAATTATGAAATGTTATCACAATTTTGGGGAAATGGTGATTTTTAATTCATAATAGAACTACCAGAATCTCTGAGTAGTGAAAATGAGCCAAATTTATTTTCAGCTTTACAGAAGATTGTCTTTAGTCTGGAGAAATAAAAAAAAATGTCTGGCACACCAACTTGGTAAAATGCAGTGGTTTTATATTCCTAGTTACATTTCTCTGCCCCAAATTTTGATACCTCATTTTTTAATTTGTTAAGGTAAGTACAATCTGTCCAATTTCTACACTCTAGTCCCCAACACTAACTCCACAACCTCCTGGGGTTCATAATTTCCTTCCCCAGGTCTGAGTTGTAACCTTAGTCATGTAGTCAGTTACTAAAATTTTTCAACCATAAGATAAACTGAAAAGTGCCTAGGAAGGCAGTCAAACCTCTTAACTAGGGAAGACATGTACCTAGTTTTTCTACTTATATGGGATTCACTGACAAGCTCTTAACACAAATCAAACTGTAAATGTATAATAATGACTTATTTCCCTCTTATAATAAGTAGGGTTGTATATTTAAAACTCAGGTTACAGGAATAAATGTTTTGGAAGTCCCTTGTACTATATTTTAGAGTATATCTCAGCATAATATTTACTATAAGATGTACAAGCAGTATACTAATTATCTAAACTAATTTTATCATAAAGTGCCTTATCTGTAAAATAAATTCCTAAAAATTATCCAAAATTTTCATTTAATAATATGTCACTAAGTTGCTTTAAATAAATATCAAGCTACAGTATATTACCATTGTTGCTTTATGCATTTTGCAAAATGAATTCAAAGGTAAATATGCATTTATAAAGGTTAAGCTAAAAGTATTGTTTAATTATTTTTGTTCCAATGAGTCCATGCCCTTTAAATGTGCTTCTTGTTACATTCCCACTTTCCTGTTGTTTGCTTTTAAGCCATAACATATTATTTGTTGATCTGTTAATCTAAAAGGAACACTGGGGCTAATTACATGAAAAATGTTAACTCACTGGAAAACAAGATACTAAAGTCAGCAGTTGCTTTTTTCATACTCCCAGCACATCCCAAGGTTGGCATCTCTTGAGGAGTAATTAACTTTGGAAAGCAACTGAATTCAAACACATGGAGATTTTGTTTTTTTTTTATTACATTAGAAATCATAATTAATAAAGAAATTATAACATTGTCACAGACTATCCAATTGCTGTGATAACATTCCTTTTCTTTGAAAACTCTGGGGAAAGGTTTCTGAAACAATAAGATAGTGGTGAAAAATGCTTTTATATTTCTTAGAGTTAACATAGAGTAGAAAATGGATACTGCTTCTTATATAAATGGAATTACAAAATGTATTTAAAAATTTTAAAGCACATATGGATGACTCAGGATATGTCCTCATCTTGATACCCTTTCAAATTCTTAATTTTGTTACAAAGTAAATATATTGATAAGTATTTTGATTCTGTCTAATGAAAATGTTAAAAAGGTAGTGCCATAATCATGATGTTAGCAAAGTTTCATTTGAGCTACAGATACATTTCAGGTAGATTATACTTTTCACAACTTTTCAACCACTTTCTTTGAATTTATTTACAAGTAGATGCTGATTTAGCAGACTCGTGTATTTTTAAGGCAATTTATATTTTTATGTGTTAACAATGAAACACTACTTGAAGCTATGATTCAGTGTTAAAAGTAGGAACATTTCTCTTATAAATGTGTGGATGACTAAGGGGAGCAGCAGGGGAGAGTGGGAAGAGAGATGAGAAACATGTAATTTGTATGTCCCCTGGAGTGATAAACCAGTGATTGAATCTTAGAAAAAGTTTTCAGTTGGGCCTGGTAGCACAGGTCTTTAAATTCCAGCACTTGGGAGGCAGAAGGTAGAAGGTATCTATAAATTTGAGGCCAACACAGTCTATATAAAACTTATCATGTCAAAGAAGATATAATGTGAGACCCTGTCCCAAAATACACAGAAGGCAGTAAAAGGGAGTGAAAAAGAGATGTTCCTGATTTCATCAATTTTCATTAGGTTAAGATACAAATCCAGGCGTAATATGTGCACATTTTGATAGAAAAGAAATTCTGACCCTCTTTTCTATATACACAATAATTTAAGAATATTACTATGCCACACCACTCCAGAAGTTTAAAACATCCATATTCTGTAGTTCTCTATGAAAGGAGAGTTCAGTGGCTTCAGTTTGAGCACTGATCTCTATGAATTTGAGATTCAGCCTGAGGGTAAGAACCAATCCCTGACACAATTAATGATATTCTGTTATGCTTGCAAACAAGAGCCTAGCATAACTGTCCTCTGAGTGGCTTCATCCCATAGCTGACTGAAGTAGATGAAGAGACCCAAAGTGAATTAGACAGATTGGGAAGAGGTGGAGAAAGGATAAAGAGTACTGGATGGGGATAGGAACTCCACAGAAAGACCAATAGAGTCAAATAACCTGGACCCCCTCAGAGTTCTCAGAGACTGAGGCTCCATCCAAGGAGCATACGTGGGCCCCAAACACATATGTAGAAGATCTGCATCTTCATGAGGGTCCTCCATCAACTGAAGATTTTTCTGACTGTTGCCTTCCAAACTGGGCTGTTTCAACTGGCCTTAATACCTAGTCCTGCAGTGACTTGCTGTTAAAGGATTCATTTTGCAATAAAACCAACAGGAGGTGTCTGTTAAATTCTTGCTAAAACAAATCTGCAGACAAAGGTTTCCCACAAGATAACAATTGTTTCTTAGACATAACCAATAATGTTTACAAAGACTATGAAGATCTAAAAGACCCATGATTATCCCATCCATGTTCAGGAATTCCCACTTGTTTTAATACCTCAGGAGAAAGAGGCTTCCTATGCCAATGTCCTCCTGCCTACAGAGGGCTGACCTGTGAAACTGTCACTAATTCCTGTGGAGGGAATGCCTACCAACATGGAGGTACTTGCCATAAAGACCTTGAACACCCTGTCTGTATCTTTCCTGCTGGATATGCTGGAAGGTTCTGTGAGACAGATCATAATGAATATGTTTCTAGACCCCTACCACAATGCGTCTGTGGGCCAACATAGAATCCATGGCTTCACCTGCTTCTGTATTCCTGGATACCAAGGTAGGCAATGTGACGTGGAAGGATATGAATGTGTTTCTGATCCTTGAATGAATGAGGCTGTATGCCTCAATGAGATAGGAAGATACATCAGTGTTTGTCCTCAAGGGTATTCTGGTGTTAACTGTGAGTTGGATCCCAACCCCATTTACATGCTGCCACGTCTCAGGATGCTTTGGGGTCTTATATCTGTGACTATGTACCTAGATTTCTTGAAGGCCACTATGAACTCAACATTGATGATGTGCCAGTAAGTCATGTGGTCTATGTGTGAATGGAAGAACAAATACTATAGCAACTGCAATGGTTTCAGATTTAAAATAGCACACTGTGAGACTTTGATGCCTCTTAGTTGGTCAAAGACTAATCACAATGGTACAACATCTGAAAGATCTGTTGATAAATGTATTTGTCACTGCTGGCCTGGAAACACAGGTACACCATGTGAGACATACATAAATAAATGCAGTCACAACTCCTGCAAATTTAGTGAGAAATGTGTCAAGCTATCCACAGAGGATTAATAGCAAAACATTGCAGATCAGTCTTAATCCTTCAACTACCTTCAAGCCTCAGATTATGTTTGTTTCTGTCTGTATAGATTCATGGCCAGAAGCCTAGCATAACTTTCATCTGAGAGGATCCACCCAGGAGCCAACCTAAACAGATGCAGAGACATAGGCAAACATTAGACTGAGCTTGGAAAGTCTTGTGGAAGAGTTTGTGAAAGACTGAGCAACACGGTGGGTGCTCTGTAAAAAGAACAGTAGAATCTACTGACCTGGCCTTTTGGGATCTCCTAGAGATTGATCCACCAACTAACAAGGACTGGATTTAGGCCTCCCACATATATGTAGAAGATGTTGGCGTTATCTTCATGTGAGTCCTACAGTGACTAGATCAGGGACTTATCCTGCCTCTGCTGCCTGCCTGTGGACACTTTTCTTCTAACTGAGCTGCCTTTTCTGGCCTCAGTGGGAGAGGATAGGCCTAGTCTTACAGTGACTTGAGGTGCCATGGTAGGGTGGTACACAGAAGAGACCTCTCACTTCTCAGAGGTAAAGGGTGGAGATGGAGGAGGGGCTAATTTAAGGGGAAATGGGATAATAGAGGGTGGTTGTGATCCAGATATAAAGTGAATAAATAAATGAAGTAATAGGGAAAACAGAGTGTAACTGTCCATAAATTGCAGACAAAGTACTTGTTGCTATAGGTCAATGTGATGTCTCTGCAACTGGCAACTTGATAACAGAAATCAATAGTTACCATTTTTATATATTTTCATTCATGATGAATAAGGTAATTGTAGAAAGACTTAAAACTTTAAGATCTAGAGAAAATACAATTTATCACAAGCTTAAATTTGTTCTAATTCTTAATTCCATAAAGTAAACAAGATAATAGTTACTTACAAACAAATAAATTCGTTGCAAATTTATTTAAATTAAAATGTAATAAAGATTCACTGTATCACTAATTATACCACCTCTCTTCCACACACATTCCTATATTTCTTCTTCAAATACCTAGCTTAAACTAGCTTCAAATTCAAGATATGTTTGCTGCAACTACTTGAGCCCTTTAATTATAGATATAAGCTACCATAGTAAGCTGCTTTTCAAAGTCATAAAGTTTTCATAAGGCTATAGAGACGGATCAGTGAGAATGGACTAAAAGTACTTACTGTGTAAATGTGAAGACTTAAATTTAAATTCTTTTACCATACCTAAAACGCTCAGCACAATGGATACCTGAAAGAAGAAGCAAGAACAGCAGTGTCATCTTCTGGTCATAAACCAAGCTCCAGGTTCAGTCAAAGATCCTGTCTGAGGTGTAATGTAAATTGTGAGGGAGCAGGATAATTGAAACTGCCCCTGGCCTACATAGATATGCATATGTGTCACCATTACCACAAATGAACAGATTTTTCACACACACACATACACATACACATACACATACACATACACATACACACACACACACACACACACACAGAGAGAGAGAGAGAGAGAGAGAGAGAGAGAGAGAGAGAGAGAGAGAGAGAGAGCTCATATCACCATAAGGGAAATGTATATAGATATTAGCAAGTATTCCTTGATGGACAATGTTAATTTAAGAAATATTGTACAAGATGATAAGGGTAATATATTAATCTATCTTATTATAAGTTGTTTCTGTGAATAAAATTGAGGTGCACATACATTTTATTTAGTCAAGTATCTGCTTAGTTTATTATACTCCAGCTAGTAAGGAGAAAAAAATGTTTGCTTGGATTGTGTTTACTTTTATTTTTTTCTAATTTTTACTAGAAAATAGATTTTTCACAGCAATATATTTTGTTTATCCATCCCCAAATATTCTTAGATCCTTTCCACATTTTTATGTACCTAAATTCACAACTTTTCTAATTAGAAAGCAGATAGATATCTAAAGAGAAGGAGGAGAAGGGTCAGGAGGAGAATCAGAAGGAAAAGAGGAGGAGGAGCAGGAGGAGGAGAGGAGGAGAAAGAAGAGAAGAAGAAAAGAAGAAGAAGAAGGAGAAGGAGAGGGAGGGGGAGGGGAGGAGGAGAGGGGGAAGAGGAGGAAGAGGAATAGGAAGAAGAAGAAGAAGAAGAAGAAGAAGAAGAAGAAGAAGAAGAAGAAGAAGAAGAAGAAGAAGAAGAAGAAGAAGAAGAAGAAGAAGAAGAAGAGGTGAAATTGGTAAGGGAACATGATAAGCTCAGATAGAAGTTGAAGAAAGAGAGCAAGGAATGCAGTTATTCCTTATTAAACAGCAACTGGTGTTTTCATTTTATAATACAAAAGTTATTTATTTAAATTTTCTACTTGACTACTTAAGCTGACAAAAACATTAATTCAATTGTTAAATATTATTTATTGAATGTTAGACTTAATTAATTCAGTCTATTCAAAAACAGCCTAGAATTGTGTGTTGGTTAGATGTCTGTCATCTTGAAACAAGTAAAATTTATGTGGGAAGAGGAAACCACAGTTGGGAAAATGCTTCCAATATATTAACTTGTAGGCAAGTCTATGTGGCACTTTCCTGATTAGTGATTAGTGTGTTAAGGTTCAGCACACTGTGGGAAGTGCTACCCCTGATCAAGTATTCATTACTTGTATAAGAAATTAGCCATGTGATTGGACAGATGCTTAAAAGTTAAGAGCACTTACTAGTCCTGCAAGAGGCAGGTCCAGTTGCAAGAATGGGGTAGCTCTTCTTTTGACCTCCACTATCTCCTCCACATACATGTACATAATACATGAATACACATATAACCTGGGAAACAAATTAACTAATATATAATTTAATACAAAAGGGAAACAGTCTGAGAAAGACTAGAGAGCAAGCCAGTAAGCTGCATTCTTTCATGGTTTCTGCTTTAGAGACTGTCTTCAGGTTCTTGGCTGGTCTGGAGTCCCTATGTTAGCTTCCCTTAAAGATGAAATATAATCCAGGCATGTAAATCAAATAATTTCTTTCCTCTTCAGGTTACTTTTGGTCAGAATGTTTTATCACAAAAATATTAAGTAGATTAAAACAACTAAGCATGTAAAGTAAAACAATCGTTTAAAACGGTTATCCAGTCTACGGATAAACACTGTGTGGATCAGTAGAAAACTATGCTTCTATTATATAACTGAATTCCTCTCTGTAGATCTCATTGATTTACTTATTTCTTAATAAAATTGATATAATTCCATCCTAGCCTAAGTTCACACAGTTTGTTATTTTGCAAATCATATGTTTTATTTTAAACTTGTGTTCAAAAGTCAGAAAGGAACACATGTGGCAAAGTAAAAGCAGTTAAAACAGTTATCTTTAACAATTTATTTGAATTATCTTTTCTTTTTTATTAGATATTTTCTTTATTTACATTTTCTAGTTTCCACTTCAAAACAAAACAAAACAAACAAACAAACAAACAAACAAAAAAATCCTATCCATTCCACCCTTCCCCTGCTCACCAACCCATCCACTCCCACTTCCTGGCCTTGGCAGTCCCCTATACTGGGGCATATAACCTTCATTGAGGCATAAATGTACCTCTCTTCCCATTGATGACCAATAGGGGCATCTTCTGCTATATATACAGCTAGAGCCAGGAGTCCCACCCGTGTTTTCTTTGGTTGTGGTGTAGTCCCAGGGAGCTCTGGAGATACTGGTTAGTTCATATTGTTGTTCCTCCTATGGGGCTGCAAACCACTTCAGCTACCTGAATACTTTCTCTAGCTCCTTCATTAGGGACCCTGTGCTCCATCCAATGGATAGCTGTGAGCATCCACTTCTGTCTTTTCAAGATAATGTCATACACTCCATAATGGTTTTTATCTATCATTTACTTAGCCTGTCTCAGAGTGATGCTCATAAAACAACTTGATAAAGATTTGTTGAATCAAAGAATAGCTGAACATTGGTATTAGTGGACTGCTTTTCTGTATATTTCTGTTATTTCTTTTGTGAGACAGGATCTCTCTGTATAGTCCTGGATAATTTTGAAGTAATTATTATGCTGCTTTTCCTCTAAGAACATTTTAACACATATTTATCATTATGCCCACTTTGCTCATTTTAAAGTTAGCTATTTTTAATGAATTACATAAGATTATTTTGTAATTTATGTAATAATGCTTCAATTTGCATATGCTTCGTAAAAATCTTTTTCGTTCTTTATGCTCCGTATTCAGAGCACTAATGTTTTTCTTGAACAGGCAAAGACTTTCTAGTTATGAAAAGCATGGAGAGTGATGTCAATTTTTTGATATAATCTGTCTAAAATGTGATTTAAGCTATTGTTGAAGCTTCCTTCTGGAAATTTTTTTTTTAATATTCATTTCTTTTTGTCTTCTTTGCAAACATTCTATCTCTGTATTAAATTCCACTTTCATGACTTAAATTATCCCCATTATTTCAGTCAACTATGTTGTTTGTGGTCATCATTATAATGCTTATTCATATCATCTATGAATCCTTAATTGAATTTATTAGTGCTATTTAAAGCCATTGTCATTTACGTGATCTAAGTTAGGTTAAATTGTGAACATCAGTATTGGACTATTGATTTGGGGTAGTCTCCTGTTGTCTTTATTATTCAAGTAACCCGTGTTGTATTTTACCAAAAAGAACTAGGCATCCAAATTTAGGTTACTGATATTATTTTATGGAATGGAACTCTTGTCTCTTTTTTAGTGGGTATTTTAGTCTATGTTTCTTATTAACTTAGATTGTAAATCTTAGATTGAGGTTAAGGTTGTATCTTGTGTCAGTTCATGGTTAAATTTTATTATTTGTTAATACATATTTCTTAATTATCAAGACTTTCATTAATGTCCTTTATTCTGAGGACTATTAACAGTTGCTATGGTATTGATGAGGCAATGGGTTATTTTCTTTTTCCTGTATTTCCTGTCGTGGCAACCTATGTTGAAATTAATGCATTTGGTTAATCAGTTATTTATTTTTAAATAGAATTTTTTTCTCATATAAAAGAAAATCTTCAATGTAGGTTGCATATTAATTTATTATGGTATAATTCCAGTTGAGTATTAAGTTATTAATTTCTTAATGCTTCATCAAATACAGTCAATGACTATGATCATGGGATATGTGGGAGCACAAAATTCTCAAAAATTGACCCATTCTTATCTCCTTGTACAAATCTCAAGTCCAACTGGGTCAAAGACCTCCAGATAAAACCAGATACACTAAAATTTATAGAGGAGAAGTGGGGAAGAACCTCAAAAACATGGACACAGGGAAAAGTTCCTGAACAGAATATCAATGGCTTATGCTCTAAGATCAAGAATCAACAAATGGGACCTCATAAAATTTCAAAGCTTCTCTAAGGCAAAGGATAATGTCAATAGGTCAAAAAGGCAACCAACAGATTGAGAAAAGACCTTTACCAATCCTAAATCTGATAGGGGGCTAATATCCAATATATACAAAGAACTCAAAAAGTTAGACTCCAGAGAATGAAATAACCCTATTAAAAATGAGGTACAGAGCTAAACAAAGAATTTTCAACCAATGAATATCAAATGGACTAGAAACACCAAGGAAATATTCAACATCCTTAGTTATCAGGGAAATGCAAATCAAAACATCAATGAGATTCCACCTCACACAAGTAAGAATGGCTAAGATCAAAATCTTAGGTGACAGCAGATGCTGGGTGGATGTGGAGAAAGAGGAAAAGTACTCCATCATTGGTAGGATCCCAAGCTGGCACAACCACTGTGGAGATCAGTCTGGAGGTTCCTCAGAAAATTGGACATAGTATTATTACCTGTGGAGCCAGCTATACCACTATTGGGCATATACCTCAAAGATGCTCCACTATGTTAATAGCAGCCTTATTTATAATAGCCAGAAGCTAGAAAGAACCCAGATGTCCTTCAACAGAGGATTTGATAAAGAAAATGTGGTACATTTACAAAATGGATTACTACTCAGCTATTCAAAACAATGACTTGCTTCCTTCCTCCATCTACATCCAGGAGCTTGGGCTGTTCCACAACCCTCTGTGCATGGTTCCTGCTGCAGGAGAGCTTGTTTTCAGGGAGTGTTCTGACCTCTGGACTCAAAGGTGAGATCACCATTTTCTCTCTGGTGACTGTCTGAGGTTGAACCAGCCAGGTGTACACAGGCCACAGAAGCAGCAGAGCAGCTGGGACAAGGGCCTTCCAGCCTCCATGTGCAACCAAGAGCTGCAATTGGTCACAGCTCACTGTGTACTGATCCTGCCGGGGAGAGCTGATCTCCCAGGAGAGCTGACACAGGCTTACAGGCCCACAGTGGGGAAAAGCACAAGCGAGATTCAACAAGACCAACTAACACCAGAGACAACCAGATGGCAAAAGACAAGCACAAGAACCTTACCAACACGAACTAAAGCTACATGGCATCATAAGAAACCAGAGTTCGAGCTTCTGGGACAGGGGGAGCCACAGAGCCACTGAGGCAGCACCATTTTCGGGCCGCAGACAGCCGGCCACCATCCCGACCAAAAGACAGGTGTCCACCTGGCTCGGAAGGCCTCAACCTCAGGAGCAGCAGGCGCCACGTTGGTTCCGGGACTCCGCCAAACTTAGGAAATTAGTCTGAACAGGTGAGAGGGTGCACCACAGAAGCTAACAGCTTCTGGGACCTGCCAAAGCAACACAGCTTCTGGGAAAGGTCCTGTTTTGGGAATTCTTCTTCAGCAAGGAGGAGGTCCTAAGACAAGATATCTGCACACCTTCCCTGTAAGAGCAGAGCTTGCCAGCAGAGAGTGCTCTGAGCACTGAAACTCAGAGGAGAGTCTGTCTCCCAGGTCTGCTGATAGACAGTAACAGAATCACCAGAAGAACAATCTCTAAACAGAGTCAACTATAACAACTAAACCAGAGATTACCAGATGGCAAAAGGTAAATGTAGGAATCTTACTAACAGGAACCAAGACCACTCACCATCATCAGAACAAAGCACTCCCACTTCGCCCAGTCCAGGGCACCCCAAAACACCCGAAAACCTAGATTCAGATATAAAAGCATATCTCATGATGATGGTAGAGGACATCAAGAAGGACTTTAATAACTCACTTAAAGAAATACAGGAGAACACTGCTAAAGAGTTACAAGTCCTTAAAGAAAAACAGGAAAACACAATCAAACAGGTAGAAGTCCTTACAAAAAAAGAGGAAAACACATCCAAACAGGTGATGGAAATGAAAAAACCATACTAGACCTAAAAAGGGAAGTAGACACAATAAAGAAAATTCAAAGTGAGGCAACACTGGAGAAAGAAACCCTAGAAAAGAGATCTGGAACCATAGATTTGAGCATCAGCAACAGAATACAAGAGATGGCAGAGAGAATATCACGTGCAGAAGATTCCATAGAGAACATCCACACAACAATCAAAGAAAATGGGAAATGCAAAAAGATCCTAACTCAAAATATCCAGGAAATCCAGGACACAATGAGAAGACCAAACCAACGGATAATAGGGGTGGATGAGAATGAAGATTTTCAACTTAAAGGGCCAGCTAATATCTTCAACAAAATAATAGAAGAAAACTTCCCAAATCTAAAGGAAGAGATGCCCATGAACATACAAGAAGCATACAGAACTCCAAATAGACTGGACCAGAAAAGAAATTCCTCCCGACACATAATAATCAGAACAACAAATGCACTAAATAAAGATAGAATACTAAGAGCTGTAAGGGAAAAAGGTCAAGTAACTTATAAAGGAAAGCCAATCAGAATTACACCAGATTTTTCACCAGAGACTATGAAAGCCAGAAGAGCCTGGACAAATGTTATACAGACACTAAGAGAACACAAATTCCAGCCCAGGCTACCATGCCCAGCCAAACTCTCAATTACGATAGATGGAGAAACCAAAGTATTCCACGACAAAACCAAATTCACACATTACCTTTCCACCAATCCAGCCCTTCAAAGGATAATAAAAGAAAAAAAAAAAAAAAAACAATAAAAGGATGGGAACCTCGCCCTAGAAAAAACAAGAAGGTAATCCCTCAACAAACCTAAAAGAACACAGCCACAAAAACAGAATGCCAACGATAACAACAAAAATAAGAGGAACTAACAATTACTTTTCCTAAATATCTCTTAATATCAATGGTCTCAACTCCCCAATAAAAAGACATAGACTAAGAAACTGGCTACACAAACAAGACCCAACATTTTGCTACTTACAGGAAACTCATCGCAGAGAAAAAGATAGACACTACCACAGAATGAAAGGCTGGAAAACAATTTTCCAAGCAAATGGTATGAAGAAACAAGCTGGAGTAGCCATCCTAATATCTGATAAGATTGACTTCCAACCCAAAGTCATCAAAAAAGACAAGGAGGTGCACTTCATTCTCATCAAATGTAAAATCCTACAAGAGGAACTATCAATTCTGAATATCTATGCTCCAAATACAAGGGTAGCCACATTCACTAAAGAAACTTTAGTGAATCTCAAAGCACACATTGCACTTCACACAATAATAGTGGGAGACTTCAACACACCACTTTCACCAATGGACAGATCATGGAAACAGAAACTAAACAGGGACTCAGTGAAAATAACAGAAGTTATGAAACAAACGGATCTGACAGATATCTACAGAACATTTTATCCTAAAACAAAAGGATATACCTTCTTCTCAGCACCTCATGGTACCTTCTCCAAAATTGACCACATAATAGGTCACAAAACAAGCCTCAACAGATACAAACATATTGAAATTGTCCCATTCATCATATCAGATCACCATGCACTAAGGCTGATCTTCAATAACAAAATAAATAATAGAAAGCCAACATTCACGTGGATACTGAACAACAGTCATCTCAATGATATCTTAGTCAAGGAAGGAATGAAGAAAGAAATTAAGGACTTCTTAGAGTTCGATGAAAATGAAGTCACTTCATACCCAAACATATGGGACACAATGAAAGCATTTCTAAGAGGAAAACTCATAGCTTTGAGTGCCTCCAAAAAGAAACTAGAGAGAGCACACATTAGCAGCTTGACAACACACCTAAAAGCTCTAGAACAAAAGGAAGCAAATTCACCCAAGAGGAGTAGACAGCAGGAAATAATCAAAATCAAGGGCGAAATCAACCAAGTGGAAACAAGAAGAACTATTCAGAGAATCAACCAATCGAGGGGCTGGTTCTTTGAGAAAATCAACAAGATAGACAAACCCTTAGCCAGACTCACTAGAGGGCACAGGGAAAGCATTCTAATTAACAAAATCAGAAATGAAATGGGAGACATAACAACATATCCTGAAGAAATCCAAAACACGATCAGATCCTTCTACAAAAGGCTATACTCAATAAAACTGGAGAACCTGGATGAAATGGAGAAGTTTCTAGACAGATACCAGGTACCAAAGTTGAATCAAAATCAGGTTAATGATATAAACTGGCCGATATCCCCCAAAGAAATAGAAGCAGTCATTAATAGTCTCCCAACCCAAAAAGCCCAGGACCAGATGGGTTTAGTGCAGAGTTCTATCAGACCTTCAAAGAAGATCTAATCCCAGTTCTTCACAAACTATTCCACAAAATAGAAGCAGAAGGTAATCTACCCAACTCATTCTATGAAGCCACAATTACTCTGATACATAAACCACAAAAAGACCACACAAAGATAGAGAACTTCAGACCAATTTCCCTTATGAATATCAATGCAAAAATTCTCAATAAAGTTCTTGCTAACCGAATCCAAGAACACATCAAAACAATCATCCATCCTGACCAAGTAGGTTTCATCCCAGGGATGCAGGGATGGTTCAATATATGGAAATCCATCAAGGTAATCCAGTATATAAACAAACTCAAAGACAAAAACCACATGATCGTCTCATTAGATGCTGAGAAAGCATTTGACAAAATCCAACATCCATTTATGATAAAAGTCTTGGAAAGATCAGGAATTCAAGGCCCATACCTAAACATGATAAAAGCAATCTACAGCAAACCAACAGCCAACATCAAAGTAAATGGTGAGAAGCTGGAAGCAATCCCACTAAAATCAGGGACTAGACAAGGCTGTCCACTCTCTCCCTACCTATCCATCATTGTATTTGAAGTCCTATCCAGAGCAATTCGACAACAAAAGGAGATCAAGGGGATACAAATTGGAAAGGAAGAAGTCAAAATATCACTTTTTGCAGGTGATATGATAGTATATATAAGTGACCCTAAAAATTCCACCAGAGAACGCCTAAGCCTGATAAACAGCTTCAGTGAAGTAGCTGGATATAAAATTAACTCAAACAAGTCAATCGCCTTTCTCTACACAAAGGACAAAAAGGCTGAGAAAGAAATTAGGGAAACAACACCCTTCTCAATAGCCACAAATAATATAAAATACCTAAGCATGACTCTAACTAAGGACGTGAAAGATCTGTATGACAAGAACTTCATGTCTCTGAAGAGAGAAATTAAAGAAGATCTCAGAAGATGGAAAGATCTCCCATGCTCATGGATCGGCAGGATCAATATAGTAAAAATGGCTATCTTGCCAAAAGCAATCTACAGATTCAGTGCAATCCCCATCAAAATTCCAACTCAAGTCTTCAACGAATTAGAAAGGGCAATGGGCAGATTCATCTGGAATAACAAAAAACCTAGGATAGCAAAAGCTCTTCTCAAGGATAAAAGAACCTCTGGTGGAATCACCATACCCGACCTAAAGCTGTACTAAGGAGCAATTGTGATAAAAACTGCATGGTACTGGTATACTGACAGACAAGTAGACCAATGGAATAGAATTGAAGACCCAGAAATGAACCCACACCTATGGTCACTTGATCTTTGACAAAGGAGCTAAAACCATCCAGTGGAAAAAAGACAGCATTTTCAACAATTGGTGCTGACACAACTGGCTGTTATCATGTAGAAGATTGCGAATTGATCCATTACTATCTCCTTGTACTAAGGTCAAATCTAAGTGGATTAAGGAACTCCACATAAAACCAGAGACACTGAAAATTATAGAGGAGAAAGTAGGGAAAAGCCTCAAACATGGGTACAGGGGAAAAATTCCTGAATAGAACAGCAATGGCTTGTGCTGTAAGATCGAGAAGCGATAAATGGGACCTCATAAAATTGCGAAGTTTCTGCAAAGCAAAAGACACTGTCAATAAGACAAAAAGACCAGCAACATATTGGGAAAGGATCTTTACCTATCCCCAATCTGACAGGGGACTAATATGCAATATATATTAAGAACACAATAAGGTAGACTCCTTAAAATCAAATAACCCCATTAAAAAATGTGGCTCAGAACTGAACAAAGATTTCTCACCGAGGAATACTGAATGGTAGAGAAACACCTGAAAAAATGTTCAACACCTTTAATCATCAGAGAAATGCAAATCAAAACAACACTGAGATTCCACCTCACACCAGTCAGAAGGGCTAAGTTGAAAAATTCAGGTGACAGCAGATGCTGGCGTGGATGTGGAGAAAGAGGAACACTCCTCCATTGTTGGTGGGATTGCAAGCTTGTAAAACCACTCTGGAAATCAGTCTGGCAGTTCCTCAGAAAATTGGACATAGTACTACCGGAAGATCCAGCAATACCTCTTCTGGGCATATATCCAGAAGATGCCCCAACCGGTAAGAAGGACACATGCTCCACTATGTTCATAGCAGCCTTATTTATAATAGCCAGAAGCTGGAAAGAACCCAGATGCCCCTCAACAGAGGAATGGATACAGAAAATGTGGTACATTTACACAATGGAGTACTACTCAGCTATTAAAAAAATGAATTTATGAAATTCCTAGGCAAATGGATGGACCTGGAGGGCATCATCCTGAGTGAGGTAACCCAATCACAAAGGAACTCTCACAATATGTACTCACTGATAAGTGGATATTAGCCCAGAATCATAGGATACCCAAGATATAAGATACAATTTGCTAAACACATTAAACTCAAGAGAATGAGGACCAAAGTGTGGACACTTTGCCCCTTCTTAGAATAGGAAACAAAACACCCATGGAAGGAGTTACAGAGACAAAATTTGGAAGTGTGACGAAAGGATGGACCATCTAGTGATTGTCATATCCAGAGATCCATCCCATGATCAGCTTCCAAACGCTGACACCATTGCATACACTAGCAAGATTTTGCTGAAAGGACCCAGATATAGCTGTCTCTTTTGAGACTATGCCAGGGCCTAGCAAACACAGAAGTGGATGCTCACAGTCAGCTATTGAATGGACCACAGGGCCCCCAATGGAGGAACTAGAGAAAGCACCCAAGGAACTAAAGGGAACTGCAACCCTATAGGTGGAACAACAATATGAACTAAGCAGTACCCCGGAGCCCTTGTTTCTAGATGCATATGTATCAAAAGATGGCCTAGTCGGCCTTCACTGCAAAGAGAGGCCCATTGGACTTGAAAACTTTATATGCCCCAGTACAGGGGAACGTCAGTGCCAAAAATGGGGAGTGTGTGGGTAGGGGAGTGGGGGGGGCATGGGGGACTTTTTTTATAGCATTGGAAATGTAAATTATCTAAATACCTAATAAAATATGTAAAAAAAAAAAAAAGAAACCAGAGTTTTCAGCCGGACAGTGGTGGTGCATGCCTTTAATTCCAGCACTTGGGAGGCAGAGACAGGTGGATTTCTGAGTTCTAGGCCAGACAGGTCTACAGAGTGAGTTCCAGGACAGCCAAGATTATACAGAGAAACCCTGTCAAAAAGAAAATAGAAAAAAATAAAAAAGAACAAAATAAAAAAGAAAAGAAACCAGTTCCCCCATAAGAGCAAGTGCTGGATAACCCAACACAACAGAAAAGCAAGATTTGGATTTAAAATCACATCTCATGATGCTGATAGAGGAGTTTAAGAAGGACATAAATAATTCCCTTAAATAAATCAGAAAAACAGAGGAAAATAGTTAGAAGAGCAGGTAGAAGATGAGGAAAAACAAAAATCCCTTAAAGAATTATAGGAAAACACAGCCAAACAGATGGAGGAATTGAAAAAAAAAAATCAAAAACAAAACAAAACAAAACAAAACAAAACAAAACATCCAATATCTAAAGCTAGAAGGATGAACAAAAAAGAATTCACAAAAGGAGAGACCAGTTGTATTAGTCAGGGTTCTCTAGAGTCACAGAACTTATGAACAGTCTCTAGATAGTAAAGGAATTTATTGATGACTTACAGTCAGCAGCCCAATTCCCAACAATGGTTCAGTCGCAGATGTGAATGGAAGTCCAAGGATCTAGCAGTTACTCAGTCTCACGCAGCAAGCAGGCGAAGGAGCAAGAGCAAGAGCTAGACTCCCTTCTTCCAATGTCCTTATATTGTCTCCAGCAGAAGGTGTAGCCCAGATTAAAGGTGTGTTCCTTAAACTCGGAGATTCAATCTACTGGAATCCATTGCCACTATGGATCAAGATCTTCAAACCAAGATCCAGATAAGGATCTCCAAGCCTCCAGATAAGGGTAACTGGTGAGCCTTCCAATTCCGGATTGTAGTTCATTCCAAATATTGTCAAGTGGACAACCAGGAATAGCCACTACACCAGTCCATACAGGAGACCATGTGGGCCTGAGAAGAAACAGTTTTCTGGTCAGGGTCCCTTTAGGCCTTCATCCTCAGCCAAGAGGCAGAGCTGATCTTCAGACCTCTGTGCACCTTCCCTGCCAGAGAAGAGTTGGTATTCAAGGAGGGCTATGACCCTGAGACTCAGGTAAGATCACCATATTCTTTTTTGTTGTTGTTTTTGTTTTTGTTTTTGTTTTGTTTTTTTTTTTTTGTTTTTTGTTTTTTTTAATTTATTTTTTTATTACATATTTTACTCAACTACATTTCCAATGCTATCCCAGAAGTCCCCCATACCCTCCCACCCCACTTCCCTACTCACTCATTCCCATTTTTTTTTGGCCCTGGCGTTCCCCTGTACTGGGGCATATACAGTTTGCATGTCCAATGGGCCTCTCTTTCCAGTGATGGCCGACTAGGCCATCTTTTGATACATATGCAGCTAGAGTCAAGAGCTCCGGGGTACTGGTTAGTTCATAATGTTGTTCCACTTATAGGGTTGCAGATCCCTTTAGCTCCTTGGGTACTTTCTCTAGCTCCTCCATTGGGAGCCCTGTGATCCATCCATTAGCTGACTGTGAGCATCCACTTCTGTGTTTGCTAGGCCCCGGCATAGTCTCACAAGAGACAGCTACATCTGAGTCCTTTCAGCAACATCTTGCTAGTGTATGCAATGGTGTCAGCGTTTGGAAGCTGATTATGGGGTGGATCCCTGGATATGGCAGTCTCTACATGGTCCATCCTTTCGTCTCAGCTCCAAATTTTGTCTCTGTAACTCCTTCCATGGGTGTTTTATTCCCAATTCTAAGGAGGGGCATAGTGTCCACACTTCAGTCTTTATTCTTCTTCAGTTTCATGTGTTTAGCAAATTGTATCTTATACCTTGGGTATCCTAGGTTTTGTGCTAATATCCACTTATCAGTGAGTACATATTGTGTGAGTTCCTTTGTGAATGTGTTACCTCACTCAGGATGATGCCCTCCAGGTCCATCCATTTGGCTAGAAATTTCATAAATTCATTCTTTTTAATAGCTGAGTAGTACTCCATTGTGTAAATGTACCACATTTTCTCTATCCATTCCTCTGTTGTGGGGCATCTGGGTTCTTTCCAACTTCTGACTATTAAAAAGAAGGCTGCTATGAAGATAGTGGAGCATGTGTCCTTCTTACCGGTTGGGACATCTTCTGGATATTTGCCCAAGAGAGGCATTGCTGGATCCTCCGGTAGTATTATGTCCAATTTTCTGAGGAACCGCCAGACTGATTTCCAGAGTGGTTGTACAAGCCAGCAATCCCACCAACAATGGAGGAGTGTTCCTCTTTCTCCACATCCACGCCAGCATCCTCTGTCACCTGAATTTTTGATCTTAGCCATTCTGACTGGTGTGAGGTGGAATCTCAGGGTTGTTTTGATTTGCATTTCCCTGATGATTAAGGATGTTGAACATTTTTTCAGGTGCTTCTCTGCCATTCGGTATTCCTCAGGTGAGAATTCTTTGTTCAGTTCTGAGCCCCATTTTTTAATGGGGTTGTTCGATTTTCTGAAGTCCTCCTTCTTGAGATCTTTATATATGTTGGATATTAGTCCCCTATCTAATTTAGGATAGGTAAAGATCCTTTCCCAATCTGTTCGTGGTCTTTTTGTCTTATTGACAGTGTCTTTTGCCTTGCAGAAGCTTTGGAGTTTCATGAGGTCCCATTTGTCAATTCTCGATCTTACAGCCAAGCCATTGCAGTTTTATTCAGGAATTTTTCCCCTGTGCCCATATCTTCAAGGCTTTTCCCCACTTTCTCCTCTATAAGTTTCAGTGTCTCTGACTTCATTTGAAGTTCCTTGATCCACTTAGATTTGACCTTAGTACAAGGAGATAGGTATGGATTGTTTCACATTCTTCTACATCATAACAACCAGTTATGCCAGCACCAATTGTTGAAAATGCTGTCTTTCTTCCACTGGATGGTTTTAGCTCCCTTGTCAAAGATCAAGTGACCATAGGTGTGTGGGTTCATTTCTGGGTCTTTAATTCTATTCCATTGGTCTACTTGTCTGTTGCTATACCAGGACAATGCAGTTTTTATCACAATTGCTCTGTAGTAAAGCTTTAGGTCAGGCATGGTGATTCCACAAGAGGTACTTTTATCCTTGAGAAGAGTTTTTGCTATCCTAGGTTTTTTGTTATTCCAGATGAATTTGCAGATAATTCTTTCTAATTCGTTGAAGAATTGAGTTGGAATTTTGATGGGGATTGCATTGAATCTGTAGATTGCTTTTGGCAAGATAGCCATTTTTACAATGTTGATCCTGCCAATCCATGAGTATGGGTGATCTTTACATCTTCTGAGATCTTCTTTAATTTCTTTCTTCAGAGACTTGAAGTTTTTGTCATACAGATCTTTCACTTCTTTAGTTAGAGTCACGTCAAGATATTTTATATTATTTGTGACTATTGAGAAGGGTGTTGTTTCCCTAATTTCTTTCTCAGCCTGTTTATTCTTTGTGTAGAGAAAGGCCATTGACTTGTTTGAGTTAATTTTATATCCAGCTACTTCACCGAAGCTGTTTATCAGGTTTAGGAGTTCTCTGGTGGAATTTTTAGGGTCACTTATATATACTTTCATATCATCTGCAAAAAGTGATATTTTGACTTCCTCTTTTCCAATTTGTATCCCCTTGATCTCCTTTTGTTGTCGAATTGCTCTGGCTAATACTTCAAGTACTATGTTGAAAAGGTAGGGAGAAAGTCGACAGCCTTGTCTAGTCCCTGATTTTAGTGGGATTGCTTCCAGCTTCTCACCATTTACTTTGATGCTGGCTACTGGTTTGCTGTAGATTGCTTTTATCATGTTTAGGTATGGGTCTTGAATTCCTGATCTTTCCAAGACTTTGATCATGAATGGGTGTTGGATCTTGTCAAATGCTTTTTCTGCATCTAACGAGATGATCATGTGGTTTTTGTCTTTGAGTTTTTTTATATAATGGATTACATTGATGGATTTGCATATTCTATCCTGTTTCACTCCGAGACCAATCTTTGCTGGAGAGCATGTGGGACTCATAAGCATCAAAGCTTCTTGGACAGGATCCCATCAGTTCTTCATCCTCAGCCAGGAAGTAGAGCTGACCCTCAGACCACTTTGCACCTTCCCAGACAGAGGAGAGCTTGATTAGAGCGAGTGCTCTGACCCCTGGGACTCAGGAGAGAATTAAATGCCCAGGATTGCTGACAGAGAGTAACAGATGGAACAAGCTCCATCCAGAGATAGCTAGAACATCTAACACCAAAGTTTACCAGATGGTTAAAGGCAAACATAAGAACCAGTACTCCCAACACAGTGAGCCCTGGATACCCCAACAGACCAGAAAAGCAAGATTCAGATTTAAAATCATATCTTATGATGCAGGTAGAGGATTTTAAGAAGGACATTAATAACTCACTTAAAAAAATACTGGAGAACACTGCTAAACAGGTAAATGTCCTTAAAGAGGAAACAAAAAGTCCATTAAAGAATTACAAAAATAAAAAATAAAATAAAACAAAACCAAAACACTACAAAACATATGTAAGTCCTTAAAGAAGAAACATAAAAATCCCTGAATGAATTAGAGGAAAACACAACCAAACAGGTGATAGAATTGAACAAAACCATCCAAGATCTAAAAATGGAAGTAGAAACAATAAAGAAAATCCAAAGCGAGACAACTCTATAGATAGAAATCCTAGGAAAGAAATCAGGAACAATAGATTGGAGAATAACCAACAGAATACAAGAGATGGAAGAGAGATCTCAGGGGCAAAAGATTCCATAGAAATCATAGACACAAGAGTCTAAAAAATGCAAAGTGCAAAAAGATCCTAATGCAAAACATCCAGGAAATCAAGGGCACAATGAAAAGACTAAACTGAAGGATAATAGCTATAGATGGGAATGAAGATTTTCAACATAAAGGGCCAGTAAATATCTTCAAGAAAATTAAAGAAGAAAACTTTCCTAACCTAAAGAAATTGATGCCCAGGAACATACAAGAAGCCTACAAAACTCTTAATAGACTTGACCCAAAAAGAAAGTCCTCCCAACACATTATAATCAGAACAAATGCACTAAATAAAGATGGAATATTAAAAGCAGTAAGGGAAAAAGTCAAGTAACATATAAAGGCAGACCTATTAGAATTACACCAGACTTCTCACTGGAGACCATGAAAGGCAGAAGATCTTGGACAGATGTTATACAGACACTAAGAGAACACAAATGCCAGCCCAGGCTACTGTACCCAGCCAAAATCTCAATTACCATAGATGGAGAATCCAAAGTATTCCAAAAGAAAACCAAATTCACACAATATCTTTCCATGAATCTAAGCCTTCAAAGGATAATAAAGGGAGAACCTTAATACAAGGAGGGAAATGATACCCTAGAAAAAACAAGAAATTGTTCCTCTACCTAAAGGAAGACAGTCTCAAGAATAGACTCACAACTTTAACAACAAAAATATCTGAAGCAACAAATACTTTTCCTTAATATCTCTTAATACCAATGGACTCAATTCCCCAATAAAAAGACATAGACTAACAGACTGGCTACATAAACAGGACCCAACCTTTTGCTGCATAAAAACCCACCTCAGGACTCAATTCCCCAATAAAAAGACATAGACTAACAGACTGGCTACATAAACAGGACCCAACCTTTTGCTGCATAAAAACCCACCTCAGGGACAGACAGACAGTACCTCATAGTAAAAGACTGGAAAACAATTTTCCAAGACAATGTTCTGAAGAAACAAGCTGGAGTAGCCATTCGAATATCGATTAAAATCGGTTTTCAACCTAAAGTTATCAAAAAGACAAGGAGGGGCACTTCATACCCATCAAAGGTAAAATCTACCAGGATGAACTCTCAATTCTGACTATCAGTGCTCCAAATTCAAGGGCATCCACTTTCATTAAAGAAACTATAGTAAAGCTCAAAGCAAACATTGCACTACACACAATAATAATGGGACACTTCAATAACCCTCTCTAATCAATGATGATCAATGAGATCCTTAAAACAGAAACTAAACAGAGACATAATGAAGCTAACAGAAGTTATGAAACAAATGGATTTAACAGATATATATAGAACATTTTATCCTAAAACAAAAGGATATACCTTCTTCTTAACACTTCATGGTATCTTCTGAAACATTGACCATATAATTGTTCACAAAACAGGACTTAGCAGATTCAAAAATATTGAAATTATCCCATGCATCCTATCAGATCACCACGGACAAAGCCTGAACTTCAATAAATAATAGAAAGCCAAAATTCATGCAGAATCTGAACAACACTCTACTCAATGATAACTTGGTCAAAGAAGAAATAAATAAATTAAAGACTTTTTAAAATTTAACGAAAATGAAACCACAACATACCCAAGCTCATGAGACACAATGAAAGCAGTCCTAAGAGGAAAACTCATAGCTCTGAGTGATGCTAAAAAGAAAATAGAGAGAACATACACTAGCAGCTTGACAACACACCTAAAAGCTCTAGAACAAAATGAAACGAATTCACCCAAGAGAAGTAGACTGCAGGGAATAATCAAACTCAGGGCTGGAATCAATCAAGTGGAAACAAAAAGAACCATGCGAAGAATCACCAAACCAGGAGCTGGTTCTTTGAGAAAGCCAACAGGACAGATAAACCCTTAGCCAAACTACCAGAGAGCACAGTGGAAGTATTTTAAGATGCAAAGTCAGAAATGAAAAGGGAGACAAAACAACAGAAACTGAGGAAATACCAAATATCATCAGAACCTACTACAAAAACCTATACTCAACAAAACTGGAAAATATGAAAGAAATGGACAATAATATAGACAGATACAAGGTACCAAATTTAAATCAGGATCAGATAAATGATACAAACATTCCCATAATCCCTAAAGAATCGAAGGAGTCATTAATAGTCTCCCCCCCCCCCAAAAAAAAAAAAAAAAGCCCAGAACCTGATGGATTTAGTACAGAATTTTAAGGATATTCAAAGAATATTTAATACCAACACTCTTCAATCTATCCCAAAAAATAGAAACAGAAGGCAAACTACCCAATTTCTTCTATGAAGCCACAACTACTTTGATAACTTAAGCACACAAAGACAAAAGAAAGAAAGAGATCTTGATACCAATTTCCCTTATGAACATCAATGCAAAAATACTCAATAAAATTCTTACAAACTGAATCCAGGAACACATCGAAAAGATCATCCTTCATGATTAAGTAGGCTTCATTCCAGGGATGCAGGGATAGTTAAGAATATAGAAATCGACCTTCTGAGGCGGCGCCATTTTCGGCTCTAGACAACTGTCCACCTTCCTGGTGAGAGCACAGGGGTCTGCCCAGCCCGACAGGTTTCTGTCTCAGGCTCCGTGGGAGCCACCTTGGCTCCGGGACTCCGCGGAGGGCAGGCTGCATGGGTGAGGGTGTGGAATACAGAGGCCAGCAGTTTCTGGGACAGGCAAGAGCCAGTGACCTTCTGAGGCAGCGCCATTTTCGGCTCCAGACAACAGGCAACCTTCCTGGTGAGAACACAGGGGTCCGCCCGGCCCGAGAGGTTTCTGCCTCAGGCTCCATGGGAGCCACCTTGGTTCTGGGACTCCGTGGAGGGCAGGCTGCATGGGTGAGGGTGTGGAATACAGAGGCCAGCAGTTCCTGGGACAGGCGAGAGCCAGAGACCTTCTGAGGTGGCACCATTTTCAGCTCCAGACAACCAGCCACCTTCCTGGCCAAAGCAACACAGCTTCTGGGAAAGATCCTGTTTTGGGCCTTCATCTTCAGCCAGGAGGAGGTCCAAACAGCAGATAACTGTGCACCTTCCCTGAAAGGGGAGAGCTTGCCTGCAGAGACTGCTCTGACCACTGAAACTCAGAGGAGAGAGCTAGTCTACCACGTCTGCTGATAGAGGGTAAAAAAATCACCAGAGGAACAATCTCTAAACAAAGACAACTATATCAAATAACTCCAGAGATTGCCAGGTGGCGAAAGGTAAACGAAAGAATCCTACTAACAGAAACCAGGACCACTCACCATCATCAGAACCCAGAACGCCCACTTCGCCCAGTCCAGGGCACCCTAACACACCTGAAAACGTAGACCTGGATTTAAAAGCATATCTCATGATGATAGTAGAGGACATCAAGAAGAACTTTAATAACTCACTTAAAGAAATACAGGAGAACACTGCTAAAGAGTTACAAGTCCTTAAAGAAAAACAGGAAAACACAACCAAACAGGTAGAATTCCTTATAGAAAAAACAGGAAAACAGATGATGGAAATGAACAAAACCATACTAGACCTAAAAAGGGAAGTAAACACAATAAAGAAAATGCAAAGTGAGGCAACGCTGGAGATAGAAACCCTAGGAAAGAAATCTGGAACCATAGATGCGAGCATCAGCAACAGAATACAAGAGATGGAAGAGATAATCTCAGGTGCAGGAGATTCCATAGAGAACATTGGCACAACAATCAAAGAAAATGGAAAATGCAAAAATATCCCAACTCAAAACATCCAGGAAATCCAGGAGACAATGAGAAGACCAAACCTACGGATAGTAGGGGTGGATGAGAATGAAGATTTTCAACTAAAAGGACCAGCAAACATCTTTAACAAAGTTATTGAAGAAAACTTCCCAAATCTAAAGAAAGAAAATGCCAATGAACATACAAGAAACCTACAGAACTCCAAATAGACTGGACCAGAAAAGAAATTCCTCCCGACACATAATAATCAGAACATCAAATGCACTAAATAAAGATAGAATACTAAAAGCAGTAAGGGAAAAAGGTCAAGTAACATATAAAGGCAAGCCTATCAGAATTACACCAGATTTTTCACCAGAGACTATGAAAGCCAGAAGAGCCTGGACAGATGTTACACAGACACTAAGAGATCACAAATTCCAGCCCAGGCTACTATAGCCAGCCAAACTCTCAGTTACCATAGATGGAGAAACCAAAATATTCCACGACAAAACTAAATTCACCCGTTATCCCTCCATGAATCCAGCCCTTCAAAGGATAATAACAGAAAAAAAAAAAAAAAAAACCAATACAAGGACGGGAACCACGCCCTAGAAAAAACAAGAAGTTAATCCCTCAACAAAACTAAAAGAACACAGCCACAAGAACAGAATGCCAACTTTAACAACAAAAATAACAGGAAGCAACAATTACTTTTCCTTAATATCTCTTAATATCAATGGACTCAACTCCCCAATTAAAAGACATACACTAACAAACTGGCTACACAAACAAGACCCAACATTTTGCTGCTTACAGGAAACTTATTTCAGAGAAAAAGATAGTCACTACCTCAGAAAGAAAGGCTGGAAAACAATTTCACAAGCAAATGGCATGAAGAAACAAGCTTGAGTAGCCATCCTAATATCTGACAAGATTGACTTCTAAACCCAAAGTCATCAAAAAAGACAAGGAGGGGCACTTAATTCTCATCAAAGGTAAAATCCTCCAAGAGGAACGCTCAATTCTGAATATGCTCCAAATACAAGGGCAGCCACATTCATTAAAGAAACTTTAGTAAAGCTCAAAGCACACATTGCACCTCACACAATAATAGTGGGAGACTTCAACACACCACTTTCACCAATGGACAGATCATGGAAACAGAAACTAAACAGGGACACAGTGAAACTAACAGAGTTATGAAACAAATGGACTTAACAGATATCTACAGAACATTTTTTTCTTCAACAAAAGGATATACCTTCTTCTCAGCACCTCATGGTACCTTCTCCAAAATTGACCACATAATTGGTCACAAAACAAGCCTCAACATATAAAAAAATATTGAAATTGTCCCTTGCATCCTATCAGATTACCATGGACTAAGGCTGATCTTCAATAACAAAATAAATAATAGAAAGCCAACATTCACGTGGAAACTGAACAACACTCTTCTCAATGATACCTTGGTCAAGGAAGGAATAAAGAAAGAAATTAAAGACTTTTTGGAGTTTTATGAAAATGAAGCCACAACATACCCAAACTTACGGGACACAATGAAAGCTTTCCTAATAGGAAAACTCATAGCTCTGAGTGCCTCCAAAAAGAAACTAGAGAGAGCACACTTTAGCAGCTTGACAACAACCTAAAAGATCTAGAACAAAAGGAAGCAAATTCACCAGAGGAGTAGAAGGAAGGAAATAATCAAACTCAGAGGTGAAATCAACCAAGTGGAAACAAGAAGAACTATTCAAAGAATCAACCAATCAAGATGCTGGTTCTTTGAGAAAATCAACAAGATTGATAAACCCTTAGCCAGACTCACTAGAGGTCACAGGGAAAGCATCCTAATTAACAAAATCAGAAATGAAAAGGGAGACATAACAACAGATCCTGAAGAAATCCAAAACACCATCAGGTCCTCTACAAAATGCTATACTCAACAAAACTGAAAAACTAGGATGAAATGGACAAGTTTCTAGACAGATACCAGGTACCAAAGCTAAATCAAGATCAGGTTAATGATCTCAACAGCCCTATATCCCCTAAAGAAATAGAAACAGTCATTAACAGTCTCCCAACCAAAAAAAGGCCAGGACCAGGCGGGTTTAGTGCAGAGTTCTATCAGACCTTCAAAGAAGACCTAATTCCAGTTCTTCACAAACTATAACACAAAATAGTAATGGAAGGTACTCTACCCAACTCATTCTATAAGCCACAATTACTCTGATACCTAAACCACAAAAAGACCAAAGATAGAGAACTTCAGACCAACTTCCCTTATGAATATCGATGCAAAAATCCTCAATAAAGTTCTTGCTAACCGAATCCAAGAACATATCAAAACAATCATCCATCCTGACCAAGTAGGTTTCATCCAAGGAATGCAGGGATGGTTCAATATACAGAAATCTATCAATGTAATCCATTATATAAACAAACTCAAAGACAAAAACCACATGATCATCTCGTTAGATGCGGAAAAAGCATTTGACAAAATCCAACACCCATTCAAGATAAAAGTCTTGGAAAGATCAGAAATTCAAGGCCCATACCTAAACATGATAAAAGCAATCTACAGCAAACCAACAGCCAACATCAAAGTAAATGGTGAGAAGCTGGAAGCAATCCCACTTAAATCAGGGACTAGACAAGGCTGTCCACTCTCACCCTACCTATTCAACATTGTACTTGAAGTCCTAGCCAGAGCAATTCGACAACAAAAGGAGATCAAGGGGTTACAAATTGTTAAGGAAGAAGTCAAAATATCACTTTTTGCAGATGATATGATATTATATATAAGGGACCCTAAAATTTCCACCAGAGAACTCCTAAGCCTTATAAACAGCTTCAATGAAGTAGATGGATATAAAATTAACTCAAACAAGTCAATGGTCTTTCTGTACACAAAGGATAAACAGGCTGAGAAAGAAATTATGGAAACAACACCCTTCTCAATAGTCAAAAATAATATAAAACACCTTGGCTTGACTCTAACTAAGGAAGTGAAAGATCTGTATGATAAGAACTTCAAATCTCTAAAGAAAGAAATTAAAGAAGATCTCAGAAGATGGAAAGATCTCCCATGCTCATGGATTGGCAGGATGAACATTGTAAAAATGGCTATCTTGCCGAAAGCCATCTACAGATTCAATGCAATCCCCATCAAAATGCCAACTCAATTCTTCAACGAATTACAAGGGCAATCGGCAGATTCATCTGGAATAACAAAAAACCGAGGATAGCAAAAACTCTTCTCAAGGATAAAAGAACCTCTTGTGGAATCACCATGCCGGACCTAAAACTGTACTATAGAGCATTTGTGATCAAAACTGCATGGTACTGGTATAGTGACAGACAAGTAGACCAATGGAACAGAATTGAAGACCCAGAGATGAATCCACACACCTATGGTCACTTGATCTTTGACAAGGGAGCTACAACCATCCACTGGAAAAAAAGACAGCATTTTCAACAAATGGTGCTGGCACAACTGGCGGTTATCATGAAGAAGAATATGAACTGATCCATTTCTATCTCCTTGTAATAAGGTCAAATCTAAGTGGATTACGGAACTCCACATAAAACCAGTGACACTGAATCTTATAGAGGATAAAGTAGGGAAAAGCCTCGAAGATATGGGTACAGGGGAAACATTCCTGAATAGAACAGCAATGGCTTGTGCTGTAAGATCGAGAATCGATAAATGGGACCTCATAAAATTGCAAACCTTATGTAAAGCAAGACACCGTCAATAAGACAAAAAGGCCACCAACAGATTGGGAACGGATATTTACCTATCCCAAATCAGATAGGGGACTAATATCCAATATATATAAAGAACTCAAGAAGGTGGACTCCAGAAAATCAAATAACCCCATTAAAAAATGGGGCTCAGAGCTGAACAAAGAATTCTCACCTGAGGAATACTGAATGGCAGAGAAACACCTGAAAAAAATGTTCAACATCCTTAATCATCAGGGAAATGCAAATCAAAACAACACTGAGATTCCACTTCACTCCAGTCAGAATGGCTAAGATCAAAAACTCAGGTAACAGCAGATGCTGGCAAGGATGTGGAGAAAGGGGTACACTCCTCCATTGTTTGTGGGATTGCAAGCTTGTACAACCACTCTGGAAATCAGTCTGGCAGTTCCTCAGAAAATTGGACATAGTACTACCGGAGGATCCCGCAATACATCTCCTGGGCATATATCCAGAAGATGTCCCAACCGGTAAGAAGGACACATGCTCCACTATGTTCATAGCAGCCTTGTTTATAATAGCCAGAAGTTGGAAAGAACCCAGATGCCCCTGAACAGAGGAATGGATACAGAAAATGTGGTACATTTACACAATGGACTACTACTCGGCTATTTAAAAAAATGAATTCATGAAATTCCTAGGCAAATGGATGGACCTGGAGGGTATCATTCTGAGTGAGGTAACCCAATCACAAATGAACTCGCACAATATGTACTCACTGATAATTGGATATTAGCCCAGAAAATTAGGATATCCAAGATATAAGATACAACTTGCCAAATGAATGAAATTCCAGAAGAACGAAGACCAAAGTGTGGACACTTTACCCTTTCTTAGAAATGGGAACAAAACACCCATGGAAGGAGTTACAGAGACAAAATTTGGAGCTGTGACTAAAGGATGGACCATCTAGTGATTGCCATATGCAGGGATCCATCCCATAATCAGCCTCCAAATGCTAACACCATTTCATACACTAGCAAGATTTTGCTGAAAGGACCCAGATATAGCTGTCTATTGTGAGACTATGCCGGGGCCTAGCAAACACAGAAGTGGATGATCACAATCAGCTATTGGATGGGTCACACGGCCCCCAATGGAGGAGCTAGAGAAATTACCCAAGGAGCTAAAGGGAACTGCAACTGTATAGGTGGAACAACAATACGAACTAACCATTACTCTGGAGCTCTTGTCTCTAGGTGCATATGTATCAAAAGATGGCCTAGTCAGCCATCACTGCAAAGAGAGGCCCATTGGACTTGCAAACTTTATATGCCCCAGTACAAGAGAGTGTCAGGGCCAAAAAGGGGGAGTGGGTGGGTAGGGGATTGGGGGGCGGTGGGTATGGAGGACCTTTGAGATAGCATTGAAAATGTAAACGAGGAAAATACCTAATAAAAAATAATAAAATAAAATAAAAAAGATTATAGAAATCCTTCAATGTCATCCACTATATAAACAAACTCTAAGGGGGAAAAAAAACATGATTATTTCAATAGATGTTGAGAAAGCAATTGACAAAATCAGCATCCCTTCATTTTAAAAGTCTTGGAAAGTTCGGGAATTCAAGGACCATACCTAAACAAAGGAAAAACAATGCATAGCAAACCAGCAGCAAACATTAAACTGAATGGAGAGAAAACGGAAGCAATTTCACTAAAATCATGCACTAGACAAGGCTGCCTGCTCTCTCCCTACCTATGCAATATATTACTTGAATTTCTAGCTAGGACGAATAGAAAACAAAAGAAGGTCAAATGGATACAAATTGGAATGAAAGAAGTCAAATATCACTATTTGCAAATGATAAGATTGGATTCTTTTTTTTTCCTTTTAATAGGTATTTAGCTCATTTACATTTCCAATGCTATATCAAAAGTCCCCCATACCCACCCACCCCCACTCCCCTAACCACCCACTCCCCATTTTTGGCCCTGGCGATCCCCTGTACTGGGGCATACAAAGTTTGCGTGTCCAATGGGCTTCTCTTTCCAGTGATGGCCGACTAGGCCATCTTTTGATACATATGCAGCTAGAGTCAAGAGCTTCGGGGTACTGGTTAGTTCATAATGATGTTCCACCTATAGGGTTGCAGATTCCTTTAGCTCCTTGGGTTCTTTATCTAGCTCCTCCATTGGGAGCCCTGTGATCCATCCATTAGCTGACTGTGAGCATCCACTTCTGTGTTTGCTAGGCCCCGGCACAGTCTCACAAGAGATAGCTACATCTGGGTCCTTTCGATAAAATCTTCTAGGGTATGCAATGATGTCAGCGTTTGGATGCTGATTATGGGGTGGATCCCTGGATATGGCAGTCTCTACATGGTCCATCCTTTCATCTCAGCTCCAAACTTTGTCTCTGTAACTCCTTCCATGGGTGTTTTCTTCCCAATTCTAAGGAGGGGCATACTGTCCACACTTCAGTCTTCATTCTTCTTGAGTTTCATGTGTTTAGCAAATTGTACCTTATATCTTGGGAATCCTAGGTTTGGGGCTAATATCCACTTATCACTGAGTACATATTGTGTGAGTTCCTTTGTGAATGTGTTACCTCACTAAGGATGATGCTCTCCAGGTCCATCCATTTGCCTAGGAATTTCATGAATTCATTCTTTTTAATAGCTGAGTAGTACTCCATTGTGTAGATATACCACAATTTCTGTATCCATTCCTCTGTTGAGGGGCATCTGGGTTCTTTCCAGCTTCTGGCTATTATAAATAAGGCTGCTATGAACATAGTGGAGCATGTGTCCTTCTTACCGGTTGGGTCATCTTCTGGATATATGCCCAGGAGAGGTATTGGTGGATCCTCCGGTAGTACTATGTCCAATTTTCTGAGGAACCACAAGACTGATTTCCAGAGTGGTTGTACAAGCCAGCAATCCCACCAACAATGGAGGAGTGTTCCTCTTTCTCCACATCCACGCCAGCATCCTCTGTCACCTGAATTTTTGATCTTAGCCATTCTGACTGGTGTGAGGTGGAATCTCAGGGTTGTTTTGATTTGCATTTCCCTGATGATTAAGGATGTTGAACATTTTTTCAGGTGCTTCTCTGCCATTCGGTATTCCTCAGGTGAGAATTCTTTGTTCAGTTCTGAGCCCCATTTTTTAATGGGGTTGTTCGATTTTCTGAAGTCCACCTTCTTGAGTTCTTTATATATGTTGGATATTAGTCCCATATCTGATTTAGGATAGGTAAAGATCCTTTCCAATCTGTTGGTGGTCTTTTTGTCTTATTGACGGTGTCTTTTGCCTTGCAGAAACTTTGGAGTTTCATTAGGTCCCATTTGTCAATTCTCGATCTTACAGCACATGCCATTGCTGTTCTGTTCAGGAATTTTTCCCCTGTGCCCATATCTTCAAGGCTTTTCCCAACTTTCTCCTCTATAAGTTTCAGTGTCTCTGGTTTTATGTGAAGTTCCTTGATCCACTTAGATTTGACCTTAGTACAAGGAGATAAGTATGGATCGATTCACATTCTTCTACATGATAACAACTAGCTGTGCCAGCACCAATTGTTGAAAATGCTGTCTTTCTTCCCCTGGATGGTTTTAGCTCCCTTGTCGAAGATCAAGTGACCTTAGGTGTGTGGGTTCATTTCTGGGTCTTCAATTCTATTCCATTGGTCTACTTGTCTGTTTCTATACCAGTACCATGCAGTTTTTATCACAATTGCTCTGTAGTAAAGCTTTAGGTCAGGCATGGTGATTCCACCAGAGGTTCTTTTATCCTTGAGAAGAGTTTTTGCTATCCTAGGTTTTTTGTTATTCCAGATGAATTTGCAAATTGCTCCTTCTAATTCGTTGAAGAATTGAGTTGGAATTTTGATGGGGATTGCATTGAATCTGTAGATTGCTTTTGGCAAGATAGCCATTTTTACAATGTTGATCCTGCCAATCCATGAGCATGGGGGATCTTTCCATCTTCTGAGATCTTCTTCAATTTCTTTCTTCAGAGATTTTAAGTTTTTATCATACAGATCTTTCAACACCTTAGTTAGAGTTACGCCAAAATATTTTATACTATTTGTGACTATTGAGAAGGGTGTTGTTTCCCTAATTTCTTTCTCAGTCTGTTTATTCTTTGTATAGAGAAAGGCCATTGACTTGTTTGCGTTTATTTTATATCCAGCTACTTCACCGAAGCTGTTTATCAGGTTTAGGAGTTCTCTGGTAGAATTTTTAGGGTCACTTATATATACTATCATATCATCTGCAAAAAGTGATATTTTGACTTCCTCTTTGCCAATTTGTATCCCCTTGATCTCCTTTTGTTGTCGAATTGCTCTGGCTAATACTTCAAGTACTATGTTGAAAAGGTAGGGAGAAAGTGGGCAGCCTTGTCTAGTGCCTGATTTTAGTGGGATTGCTTCCAGCTTCTCTCCATTTACTTTGATGTTGGCTACTGGTTTGTTGTAGATTGCTTTTATCATGTTTAGGTATGGGCCTTGAATTCCTGATCTTTCCAACACTTTTATCATGAATGGGTGTTGAATCTTGTCAAATGCTTTTTCTGCATCTATCAAGATGATCATGTGGTTTTTGTGTTTGAGTTTGTTTATATAATGGATTACATTGATGGATTTTCGTATATTAAACCATCCCTGCATCCCTGGAATAAAACCTACTTGGTCAGGATGGATGATTGCTTTAATATGTTCTTGGATTCGGTTAGCAAGAATTTTATTGAGGATTTTTGCATCGATATTCATAAGAGAAATTGGTCTGAAGTTCTCTATCTTTGTTGAGTCTTTCTGTGGTTTAGGTATCAGAGTAATAGTGGCTTCATAAAATGAGTTGGGTAGAGTACCTTCTACTTCTATTTTGTGAAATAGTTTGTGCAGAACTGGAATTAGATCTTCTTTGAAGGTCTGATAGAACTCTGCACTAAACCCATCTGGTCCTGGGCTTTTTTTGGCTGGGAGACTATTAATAACTGCTTCTATTTCTTTAGGTGATATGGGACTGTTTAGATGGTCAACTTGATCCTAACTCAACTTTGGTACCTGGTATCTGTCCAGAAATTTGTCCATTACGTCCAGGTTTTCCAGTTTTGTTGAGTATAACCTTTTGTAGAAGGATCTGATGGTGTTTTGGATTTCTTCAGGATCTGTTGTTATGCCTCCCTTTTCATTTCTGATTTTGTTAATTAGGATTTTGTCCCTGTGCCCTTTAGTGAGTCTATCTAAGGGTTTATCTATCTTGTTGATTTTCTCAAAGAACCAACTCCTCATTTGGTTAATTCTTTGAATAGTTCTTCTTGTTTCCACTTGGTTGATTTCACCCCTGAGTTTGATTATTTCCTGCCGTCTACTCCTCTTGGGTCAATTTGCTTCCTTTTTTTCTAGAGTTTTTAGATGTGTTTTCAAGCTGCTAATATGTGCTCTCTCCCGTTTCTTCTTGGAGGCACTCAGAGATATGAGTTTCCCTCTTAGAAATGCTTTCATTGTGTCCCAAAGGTTTGGGTACGTTGTAGCTTCATTTTCATTAAACTCTAAAAAGTCTTTAATTTCTTTCTTTATTCCTTCCTTGACCAAGGTATCATTGAGAAGAGTGTTGTTCAGTTTCCACGTGAATGTTGGCTTTCCATTATTTATGTTGTTATTGAAGATCAGTCTTAGGCCATGGTGGTCTGATAGGATACATGGGACAATTTCAATATTTTTGTATCTGTTGAGGCCTGTTTTGTGACCAATTATATGGTCAATTTTGGAGCAGGTCCCATGAGGTGCTGAGAAGAAGGTATATCCTTTTGTTTTAGGATAAAATGTTCTGTAGATATCTGTTAGGTCCATTTGTTTCATAACTTCTGTTAGTTTCACTGTGTCCCTGTTTAGTTTCTGTTTCCACGATCTGTCCCTTGATGAAAGTGGTGTGTTGAAGTCTCCCATTATTATTGTTTGAGGTGCAATATGTGCTTTGAGCTTTACTAAAATGTCTTTAATGAATGTGGCTGCCCTTGCATTTGGAGCGTAGATATTCAGAATTGAGAGTTCCTCTTGGAGGATTTTACCTTTGATGAGTATGAAGTGTCTCTCCTTGTCTTTTTTGATAACTTTGGGTTGGAAGTCGATTTTATCCGATATTAGAATGGCTACTCCAGCTTGTTTCTTCAGACATCTGCTTGCAAAATTGTTTTCCAGCCTTTCACTCTGAGGTAGTGTCTGTCTTTTTCCCTGAGATGGGTTTCCTCTAAGCAGCAGAATGTTGGGTCCTGTTTGTGTAGCCAGTCTGTTAGTCTATGTCTTTTTATTGGGGAATTGAGTCCATTAATATTAAGAGATATTAAGGAAAAGTAACTGTTGCTTCCTTTTATTTTTGTTGTTAGAGTTGGCATTCTGTTCTTGTGGCTGTCTTCCTTTTGGTTTGTTGAGGGATAACTTTCTTGCTTGTTCTAGGGCGTGATTTCCGTCCTTGTATTGCTTCTTTTCTGTTATTATCCTTTGAAGGGCTGGATTCGTGGAAAGATATTGTGTGAATTTGGTTTTGTCGTGGAATACTTTGGTTTCTCCATCTATGGTAATTGAGAGTTTGGCCAGGTATAGTAGCCTGGGCTGGCATTTGTGTTCTCTTAGTGTCTGTATAACATCTGTCCAGGCTCTTCTGGCTTTCATAGTCTCTGGTGAAAAGTCTGGTGTAATTCTGGTAGGCCTTCCTTTATATGTTACTTGATCTTTCTCCCTTACTGCTTTTAATATTCTATCTTTATTTTGTGCATTTGTTGTTCTGATTATTATGTGTCGGGAGGAATTTCTTTTCTGGTCCAGTCTATTTGGAGTTCTGTAGGCTTCTTGTATGATCATGGGCATCTCTTTCTTTATGTTTGGGAAGTTTACTTCAATTATTTTGTCGAAGATATTAGCTTTTAAGGCCCTTTAAGTTGAAAATCTTCATTCTCATCAATTCCTATTATCCGTAGGTTTGGTCTTCTCATTGTGTCCTGGATTTCCTGGATGTTTTGAGTTAGGATCCTTTTGCATTTTGTATTTTCTTTGTCTGTTGTGTCGATGTTCTCTATGGAATCTTCTGCACCTGAGATTCTCTCTTCCATTTCTTGTATTCTGTTGCTGATGCTCGCATCTATGGTTCCAGATCTTTTTCCTAGGGTTTCTATCTCCAGCGTTGCCTCGCTTTGGGTTTTCTTTACTGTGTCTACTTCCCTTTTTAGTTCTAGTATGATTTTGTTCATTTCCATTACCTGTTTGGATGTGTTTTCCTGTTTTACTTTAAGGACTTCTACCTGTTTGTCTGTGTTTTCCTGCTTTTCTTTAAGGGCCTGTAACTCTTTAGCAGTCCTCTCCTGTAATTCTTTAAGTGACTTATGAAAGTCCTTCTTGATGTCCTCTATCATCATCATGAAAAATGTTTTTAAATCTGGGTCTAGATTTTCGGTTGTGTTGGGGTGCCCAGGACTAGGTGGGGTGGGAGTGCTGCGTTCTGATGATGGTGAGTGGTCTTGATTTCTGTTAGTAGGATTCTTACTTTTGCCTTTCCCCATCTGGTAATCTCTGAAGCTAGCTTTTATAGTTGTCTCTGTTAAGAGCTTGTACTTCAGGTGACTCTGTTAGCATCTATAAGCAGACCTGGGAGGGTAGCACTCTCCTTGGTTTCAGTGGGTAGAGTATTCTCTGCAGGAAAGCTCTCTTCTTACAAGGAAGGTACCCAGATATCTGGTGTTCGAACCGGACTCCTGGCAGAAGTTGTGTTCCACTCACTAGAGTTCTTAGGATCCCTTGTGGAATCCTGTGTGGGCCCTTGCGAGTGTCAGGCAACCCTGCTGGCAAGGAAGCCAGGGGCTCGAGTGGAGCGGAAGGGGCTTTTGCCCCGGGTCAGGCCCGGGTGGTCTGCTTCCCTATGTACAGCAGTCTCAGGTAATGCGCGATTGGATTGGGGCCGGCGCTGTGTTCCACTCACCAGAGGTCTTAGGATCCCGTAGGGAATCCTGTGTGGGCCCTTGCGGGTGTCAGGCAACTCTCGTGATGCTCTTATCTATGTGGGGCACACCTCCCTGGGCAGCTTCTGGGCTGGTTGTCTCGGCTTTGGTGTCATAGATTGTCTTGGGGAGGTGACTCAGCTGTGATGCTGCTGCTCACTTATCAAGATTGGATTCTTAAGTGACCCCAAAATTCTACCAGAGAACTCCTAAAGATGATAAACTGCTTCAGCAAAATGGCTATATATAAAATTAACTCAAAGAAATCAGTAGCCTTCCTATACTCAAACGATACACAGGCTGGGAAATTAATTAGGGAAATGACACTTTTCACCGTAGCCACAAATAATATTATATGCCTTGGTGTGACTCTAACCAAGCAAGTGAAAGCTCCATATGACAAGAACTTCAAGTCTCTGAAGAAAGAAGTTGAAGGTCTCAGAAGATGAAAAGATCTCTCATGCTCATGGATTGGCACAATAAATATAATACAAATGGCCATCTTGCAAAAAATAATCTAAAGATTCAATGCAATACCCATCAAAATTCCAACTCAATTCATCATAGAGTTTGAAAAAGCAATTAGCAAATTCATTTGGAATAACCAAAAACCCAGAATAGCAAAAACTTTTCTCAACAATAAAAGAACTTCTAGGGGGAATCACCATCCCTGACTTCAATTGTGTTACAGAACAATAGTGATAAAAACTGCATGGTACTTGTATAGAGACAGGCAAGTAGCTCAGTTGAGTAGAATTGAAGACCCAGAAATGAACCCAGACATATATGATTACTTGATCTTTGACAAAGGGACTAAAACCATGCAGTGGAAAAAAGAGCACTTTTAACAAATGGTGTTTGTTCAACTGGTACTAAACATGAGAAGAAATGTTCAACATCCTTAGTCATCAGGAAAATGAAAATCAAAACAACTTTGAGATTTCATCTCACACCACTAAGAATGGCTTAAATCCCAAACTCAGGTGACAGCATATCCTGGAAAGGATGTAGAGAAAAAGAAATACTCCTCCATTGCTGGTGAGAATACCAGCTGCTACAACTCCTCTGCAAATCAGTTTGGTAGTTCATCAGAAAATAAGACATAGTATTACCTGAAGACACAACTATAACACTCCTGAGCATATACCCAGAAGATGCTCCAACATGTAGTAAGGACACATGCTCCACTATGTTCATAGTAGCCTTATTTATAATAGCTAGACATTGGAAAGAACCCAGATGTCCTTCAATAGATGAATGGATATAGAAAATGTGGAACATTTATACAATAGAATACTACTCAGCTATTAAAAATTATGAATTCATGAAATTCTTAGGCAGATGGATAGAACTAGACAATATCACCCTGAGTGAGGTAACCCAATCACAAAAGAAAACACATGTTGTGCACTCATGGATAAGTGGATACTAGTCCAAAAGCTCCAAATAACCAGGATACAATTTACAGACCACAGGAAGCTCAATAAGAAGGAAGACCAAATATGGGTACTCCCCTTCCGGTCCCCACCAGCACTGAGGTACCTGGGACACAGAGACTGAGAACACCAGCAAGGTACCCACAGGACCCTCCATGGGATCTTAAGACCTCTGGTGAGTGGAACACAGCTTCTGCTCCAATCCAATCATGCGGGACCTGAGAATGCACTAATTAGGGAAGCAGAAAACCCGGCCTGATCAGGGGCACAAGTCCCTTCCGGTCCACGCCAGCACTGGGGTACCTTGAGTGCTGAGTCTGCAGACACCCACAAGGTACCCATAGGACGCTCCATGGTATCTTAAGACCTCTGGTGAGTGGATCACAACTTCTGCCAGGAGGCAGGTTCGAACAGCAGATATCTGGGCACCTTCCCTGCAAGAGGAGACCTTCCTGAAGAGAGTACTCAGAACCCTAAAACTCAGGAGAGAGCCAGTCTCCCAGGTCTGCTGATAGAGGCTAACATAATCACCTGAGGAACAAGCTCTAACCAGAGACAACTACAACAACTAACTCCAGAGATTACCAGATGCTGTAAGGCAAACATAAGAATCTTACTAACAGAAACCAAGACCACTCACCATCACCAGAACACAGCACTCCCACCCCACCTAGTCCTGGGCACCCCAACACACCCGAAAAGATAGTCCTGGATTTGAAAGCATATCTCATGATGATAGTAGAGGACATCAAGAAGGACTTTAATAACTCACTTAAAGAAATACAGGAGAACACTGCTAAACAGGTAGAAGATCTTAAAGAGTAAGCACAAAAATCCCTTAAAGAATTGCAGGAAAAAACGACCAAACAGATGATGGAATGGAATAAAACCATCCAAGACCTAAAAAGAGAAGTAGACACAATAAAGAAAACCCAAAGTGAGGCAACGCTGGAGATAGAAAACCTAGGAAAGAAATCTGGAACAACTGATGGGGGTGTCAGCAACAGAATACAAGAGATGGAAGAGAGAATCTCAGGTGCAGAAGATTCCATACAGAACATCAGCACAACAATCAAAGAAAATACAAAATGTGAAAAGATCCTAACTCAAAACATCCAGAAAATCCAGGACACAACAAGAAGACCAAACTGATGGATAATAGGAGTAGATGAGAATAAAGATTTTCAACTTAAAGGTCCAGAAAATATCTTCAACAAAATTATAGACTATGAAAGCCAGAAGATCCTGGACAGATGTTATACAGTCACTAAGAGGACACAAATGCCAGCTCAGGCTACTATACCCAGCCAAACTCTCAGTTACCATAGATGGAGAAACCAAAGTATTCCACGACAAAACCAAATTCACACATTATCTTTCCACAAATCCAGCCCTTCAAAGGATAATAACAGAAAAAAACCAATACAAGGACGGAATCCATGCCCTAGAAAAAGCAAGAAAATAATCCCTCAACAAACCTAAAAGAATACTGCCACAAGAAAAGAATGCCACCTCTAACAACAAAAATAATAGGAAGCAACAATTACTTTTCCTTAATGTCTCTTAATATCAATGAACTCAATTCCCCAATAAAAAGACATAGACTAACAGACTGGCTACATAAACAGGACCCAACATTCTACTGCTTCCAGGAAACCCTGCTCAGGGAAAAAGACAGACACTACCTAAGAGTGAAAGGCTGGAAAACAATTTTGCAAGCAGATGTCTGAAGAAACAAGCTGGAGTTGCCATTCTTATACCAAAGAAAATTGACTTCCAGCCCAAATTTATCAAAAAAGACAAGGAGGGACACTTCATACTCATCAAAGGTAAAATCCTCCAAGAGGAACTCTCAATTCTGAATATCTATGCTCCAAATACAAGGGCAGCCACATTCATTAAAGAAACTGTAGTAAAGCTCAAAGCACACATTGCACCTCACACAATAATAGTGGGAGACTTCAACACACCACTTCCACCAATGGACAGATCGTGGAAACAGAAACTGAACAGGGACACAGTGAAACTAACAGAGTTATGAAACAAATGGACTTAACAGATATCTACAGAACATTTTATCCTACAACAAAAGGATATACCTTCTTCTCAGCACCTCATGGTACCTTCTCCAAAATTGACCACCTAATTGGTTACAAAACAGGCCTCAACAGTTACAAAAATATTGAAATTGTCCCATGCATCCCATCAGACCACCATGGACTAAAGCTGAACTTCAATAACAACATAAATAATGGAAATCCAACATTCACGTGGAAACTGAACAACACTCTTATCAATGATACCTTGGTCAAGGAAGGAAAAAAGAAAGCAATTAAAGACTTTTTAGAGTTTAATGAAAATGAAGCCACAACATACCCAAACTTATGGGACACAATGAAAGCATTTCTAAGAGGGAAACTCATACCTCTGAGTGCCTCCAAAAAGAAACTAGAGAGAGCACACACTAGCAGCTTGACAACACACCGAAAATCTCTAGAAAAAAAGGAAGCAAATTCACCCAAGAAGAGTAGACAGCAGGAAAAAGTCAAACTCAGGGGTGAAATCAACCAAGTGGAAACAAGAAGAACTATTCAAAGAATCACCAAAATGAGGAGCTGGTTCTTTGAGCAAATCAACAAGATAGATCAAACCTTAGCCAGACTAACAAGAGGGCACAGGGAAAGCATCCTAATTAACAAAATCAGAAATAAAAAGGGAGACATAACAACAGATCCCTAGGAAATCCAAAACACCATCAGATCCTTCTACAAAAGGCTATACTAAACAAAACTGGAAAATCTAGATGATATGGACAAATTTCTAGACAAATACCAGGTACCAAAGTTAAATCAGGATCAGGTTAATGATTTAAATAGTCCCATATCTTCTAAAGAAAAAGAAGTTGTCATTAATAGTCGCCCAACCCAAAAAAAGAAAAAATAGCCCAGGACCAGATGGGTTTAGAGCAGAGTTCTATCAGACCTTCAAAGAAGATCTAATTCCAGTTCTGCGCATACTATTCCACAAAATAGAAACAGAAGCTACTCTACTCATCTCATTCTATGAAGCCACAATTACTCTGATACCTAAACCACAAAAAGACCCAACAAAGATAGAGAATGTCTGACGAATTTCCCATATGAATATCGATACAAAAATCCTCAATAAAGTTCTCGCTAACCAAATCCAAGAACACATCAGAACAATCATCCATCCTGACCAAGCAGTTTTCATCCCAGTGATGCAGGGGTGGTTCAATATACTGAAATCCATCAACGTAATCCAGTATATAAACAAACTCAAAGACAAAAACCACATGATCATCTTGTTAGATGTGGAGAAAGCATTTGACAAAATCCAAAACCTATTCGTGATAAAAGTCTTGGAAAGATCAGGAATTCAAGGCCCATACCTAAACATGATAACACCAATCTACAGCAAACCAACAGCCAACATCAAAGTAAATGTTGAGAAGCTGGAAGCAATCCCACTTAAATCAGGGACTAGACAAGGCTGTGCACTCTCACCCTACCTATTCAACATTGAACTTGAAGTCCTAGCAAGAGCAATTCGACAACAAAAGGAGATCAAGGGGATACAAATTGGTAAGGAAGAAGTCAAAATATCACTTTTTGCAGATGATATGATAGTATATATAAGGGACCCTAAAAATTCTACCAGAGAACTCCTAAGCCTGATAAACAGCTTCAATGAAGTAGCTGGATATAAAATTAACTCAAACAAGTCAATGGTCTTTCTGTACACAAAGGATAAACAGTCTGAGAAAGAAATTAGGGAAAAAACACCCTTCTCAATAGTCACAAATAATATAAAATACCTTGGCTTGACTCTAACTAAGGAAGTGAAAGATCTTTATAATAAGAACTTCAAGTCTCTGAAGAAAGAAATTAAAGATCTCAGAAGATGGAAAGATTTCCCATGCTCATTGATTGGCAGGATAAACATTGTAAAAATGGCTATCTTGCCAAAAGCAATCTACAGATTCAATGCAATCCCCATCAAAATTCCAACCCAATTCTTCAATGAATTAGATAGAGCAATCTGCAAATTAATCTGGAATAACAAAAAACCTAGGATAGCCAAAACTCTTCTCAGGGATAAAAGAACCTCTTGTGGAATCACCATGCCTGACCTAAAGCTTTACTACAGAGCAATTGTGATAAAAACTTCATGGTACTGGTATAGCAATAGACAAGTAGACCAATGGAATAGAATTGAAGACCCAGAAATGAACCCACACACCTATGGTCACTTGATCTTCAACAAGGGAGCTAAAACCATCCACTGGAAAAAAGACAGCATTTTCAACAAATGCTGCTGGCACACCTGGTGGTTATCATGTAGAAAAATGTGAATTGATACATTCCTATTCCCTTGTACTAAGGTCAAATCTAAGTGATTCAAGGAGCTCCACATAAAATCAGAGACTCTGAAACTCATAGAGGGGAAAGTGTGGAAAAGCCTTGAAGATATGGGCACAGGGAAGAATTCCTGAATAGAACAGAAATGGCTTGTTCTGTAAGATCGAGTATTGACAAATGGGACCTCATGAAACTGCAAAGCTTCTGCAAGGCAAAAGACACTGTCAATAAGACAAAAAGACCATCAACAGACTGGGAAAGGATCTTTACCTATCCTAAATAAGATAGGGGCCTAATATCCAATATATATAAAGAACTCAAGATCGTATACTCCAGAAAATCAAATAACCCAATTAAAAAAGGGGGGCTGAGAGTTAAACAAAGAATTCTCATTTGAGGAATACTGAGTTTCTGAGAAACACCTGAAAAAAATGTTCAGCATCCTTAATCATCAGGGAAATGCAAATCAAAACAACCCTGATATTCCATCTTACACCAGTCAGAATGGCTAAGTTCAAAAATTCAGGTGACAGCACATGCTGGTGAGGATGTGGAGAAAGAGGAACACTCCTCCATTGTTCATGGGATTGCAAGTTTGTACAACCACTCTGGAAATAAGTCTAGTGTTTCCTCAGAAAACTGGACATAGTACTACTGGAGGATCCAGCAATACCTCTCCTCGGCATATATCCAGAAGATGTTCTAACTAGCAAGAAAGATACATGCTCCACTATGTTCATAGCAACCTTATTTATAATAGCCAGAAGCTGGAAAGAACCCAGATACCCCTCAACAGAGGAATGGATACAAAAAATGTGGTGCATTTACACAATTGAGTACTACTCAGCTATTAAAAAGAATGAATTTATGAAATTCCTAGGCAAATGGATGGACCTGGAGGGCATCATCATGAGTGAGGTAACCCAATCACAAAAGAACTCAAATGATATGTACTCACTGATAAGTGGACATTAGCCCAGAGAATTAGAATACCCAAGATATAAGTTATAATTTGCAAAACACATGAAGCTCAAGAAGAACGAAGACCAAAGTGTAGACACTTTACCCCTTCTTAGAATTGGTAACAAAACACCCATGGAAGGAGTTATAGAGACAAAGTTTGGAACTGAAACAAAATGATGGACCATCTAGAGACTTCCGTATCCATGGATCCATCCCATAATCAGGCTCTAAAGGCTGACACCATTGCATAGATTAGCACGATTTTGCTGAAAGAACCCTGATATAGCTGTCTCTTGTGGGACTGTTCCAGGGCCTAGCAAACACAGAAGTGGATGATCACAGTCAGCTATTGGATGGATCACAGGGCCCCCAATGGAGGAGCTAGAGAAAGTACCCAAGGAGCTAAAGGGATCTGCAGCCCTATAGGTGGAACAACATTATGAACTATCCAGTACCTCGGATCTCTTGACTCTAGTTGCATATGTATCAAAAGATGGCCTAGATGGCCATCACTGGAAAGAGAGGCCCATTGGACATGCAAACTTTATATGCTCCAGTACTGAGGACTGCCAGGGCCAAAAAAGTGGGAGTGGGTTGGTAGGGGAGTGGGGGAGGGAGGATATGGGGTACTTTTGGTATAGCATTGGAAATGTAAATGAGGAAAACACCTAATTAAAAAAAAACATTTATAATTAAAAAAAAAATTAAAATGTGGGTACTTTGGTCTTTCTATGGAGAACAAAATACTCACATGAGAAAATATGGAGATAAATTGCAGAGCAGAGACTAAAGGAAAGGCCACCCAGAGACTGTCCCACCTGGGTATTCATCCCATATACAGTTACCAAACCCAGGCACTATTGTGGATGCCAAGAAGTTCATACTGAAAGAAGCCTGTATAAACTGTCTTTTAGGAGGCCCTGCCAGAGCCCTACAAATAAGAGGTGGATGTTAGCAGCCAACCATTGTACTGAGCACAGTGTCCCCAGTAGAGACAGAACTGAAGGACTTAAAGGGGTTTGCAACCCCATAGGAAGAACAACAATATCAACCAACCAGACATCTCAGAACTCCCAGGGACTAAGCCATCAGCAAAGGAGTTCACATGGCTTCACCGACATATGTAGAAGAGGATGGCCTAATGGAAGGATAGCTCCTTGGTCCTATGAAGGCTTGACAGATGCCCCATTGTAGGGACATTGGTGGAGGTGGGAGTTCATGAGTATGTGGAGAAACACCTTCATAGAAGCAGGGGGAGATAGAATGTGATAGGGTGTTTCCAGGAAGGAGGGAAACCAGAAAAGGGGATAACATTTGAAATGTAAATAAAAACAACAACAACAAAAAAACCAAACCAAACCAAACCAAACCAAAACAATGAATTTATGAAAATTGTAGGCATATGGTTTGAACTAAAAAATATCATCCTGAGTGAGGTAACCCAATCACAAAAGAACACACATGATATGAATTACTCACTGATAAGTGGTTATTAGCCCAAAACTCTGAATAGCCAATATACAATTCACAGACCATATAAAGCTCAAGATGAAGGAACACCAAAGTTTTGGTCCTTATGTCCATCTTCGAAAGGGGAACAAAATAGTCATAGGGGCAAATTGGAGACATAGTGTAGAGCAGAAACTGAAGGAAAGTCCACCCAGGGACTGTCACACCTGAGGATCATCCCATATAGAATCACCAAACCCAAACACTACTGTGGATTCCAAGAAATGCTTATTGAAAGGAACCTGATATTGCTGGCTCCTGAGAGGCTCTACCAGAGCCTTACAAATATAAGCAGAGGTTTGCAGCCAACCATTGGACTGAGCATGGGGTCCCCAATGTAGAAGTTAGAGAAAGGACTGAAGGAGCTGATAGGATTTGCAACTCATAGGAAGAACAACCATATCCACCAACCAGACCCCTCAGAGTTTCAAGGGACTAAGCCATTAACCAAGGAGTTTACATGGTTCCAGCAACATAAATAGCAGAGGATGGCCTTGTCTGGCATCAATGGGAGGAGAGGTTCTTAATCCTAGGAAGGCCTGATAGATGGCTCACTGTAGGAGAATTGAGGGTGGGGAACTGGGAGTGGGTGGGTCCATGGAAGAACACTCTCATAGAAGCAGGAGGTGGGGGGGTGGGATACAGGATTTCTGGGAGGGGGAAAAGGAGATAGGGTTTGAAATGTAAATAAAGAATATATTCAATAAAAAGAACTATTTTTAAAATCCTATACTACAGTTAGAAATTATGCTGGTTTAGTTAAGTGATACTGTAAATATTGTACTATTAGGGTTATTATACTATGCAGGTTGCTATTATGGATCTTGAATTTTACTGTTGTATGGGACTATTGCTTCCTTCCACACCACCCCCAGTGGAAACTTGAATAGCACATTTTGGTGCTGAAATTCCCCAACCCTAATCAAGGAAACTTCTGTTCACAACAGATGGAGAGTACTACAGGAAATGTCAACCGGTATTTGTTGCTGTTGTTATACTTCTTGTTATTGTTGTTGATTTTGCTGTTGTTTGAGAACACATGATGTTTTGAAAGAAAAGACAAATAGCGCAGGAATCAGAAGGAAGGTAATAGGAAGTGTATTTGCTTAAAACACATTCATCAAACAGTTTAACTTCTCTTACAATAAAAATAAAGACAAAAACTATCCAGTTAGAGAAAAAAATATAGAAAAGATCCAGATCCAGAAGGACAGTTATTGTTGCAAAAGCGCTATAGAGAAATAGGGAATTTATACTCAATGGGCATGGACATGAAAAGTAATGTAATATGAAAGAAATCTTCAGTATCATACCCTGCATACAAACTATATTACATATATAAGCATTTGTTAATGAGATACATTTTAAGTTATGGTTTTACAACAATAAAATGAAATACTTTTGTGGATAAATTATGGTAATATTAAGAATTCCTCTACTTATAGAGAACAAATTTTGGGACTTCTGTTATTTTATTTACCCTTTATATATAAGCTCTCATTATTTCAATATAAAGTGATGCAAAACATGGGGTGATGAAAAACTATTATTGTTTTAATAATAAAGCCATAAAAGTATAAAATATAATAGGACAAAACTATCACGTCGGTGTACAACAAGACACAGAAACAGAAGTAAAAGAGCCCTAAGAAAAAGCAAAATAAAAGATACTCAATCACCCGCACTCTCTGGAGTTACATAAAACACTAAATTGAATGTTATAATATATACACAGGGAACCTGATGCAGGGCTTTACATGTCCTGTACATTCTGACTGAGTCTCTATCTGTTCAGATGAGATTTGATTATGCTGACTTTGAGGGCATTGTTTTCCTGGTGTCCTTATGACTCTTGCTCTCTTTCTTCCCCCTTTTCTGTAGGGCTATCTGAGCCCCACATTTAGAAATACTATTTAGGGTTGGATGTTCCAAGGTCTCTCATTCTCTGCATAATGTCTCACTCATCTTCCTCATTTTTGTATTTGTTCCTATCTGCGGCAGCAGGAAGCTTCTCTGATGTTGGCTGAGCAAGGCACTATCTATGAACATAGTAGGATACCATTAGGAATCATTTTATTGTTATCTTTATTATTTTACCAACACAGTACTATTAAGTTTTGGTGTTCTCGTAGTTTTAGATTCTTGGTCACCCAAGCAGTTGGTTACTCCCATAAGCTTTGTGCTAGCATTGACCTTGCTTGTCTTGCAGAAAGGAAAACATTGCAGATTAAAGGGTTTGTAGCTCTGTTGGTGTTTGTGTTTCTCTTTTGGTAGCCTACAGAATACATAATCATGTATCAAAGACACTAGAATGTAGGGATAAAGACCTTATATAGGCAACAGCTTGACTTCACCATGTTCACTCAGATAGATAGTCTCTATTGTTGGGGCCGGCCTATTGCTCTCATGTCTGTGTTCGAGCCTCTGATGCATCTTGGAACTGAAAGAAAAGAGGGAATCTAGGCGGGTTGAGAAAGAAATGGAACCAAGACAATATTCTGATCAAAGTTCAACTTTAATGTGGGTGAACATGCTTTATAAAGAAGAGGGGAGGCCCATTCCCAGTCACACAAAGTTTCTTTGAAGTAGTCAGATCAGCCTTTTAGTAGGAACCCAGGAAATTCACAGTTCCATGTTAACTCTTGAAGATCTTGGAGAACTGTTTCAGCCTCAGGCAGGTAGAAGGTAGTGGCACATCAAAGGAGAGGGATGAGAAGCAGCACAGCAGATGGCTCCGCCTCAGTGGTGGATGGTCTCAGCCAGCCTAGCTAGGATGGAAGGAGGTAACATTTCCCCCCCTTTAATAATATTAAACAAAACTGGACTGAGGCATAAAATTTATTTATGCTCTAAAGTCCTGCCTGGGTGTTATGATGGCTGGCAGCTCTGCCTGTCTGAGGATCTCAGATCCTCCTGAACCACTCAATTCTGTCCTGGAGGCTACATGCAGCTAGTTTGTGTTATATTTCACACAAACATGCCTCTGTGGTGTATTATCAACAGCCACAGCCTTTTGGCATGTACCTCTGTCTTAGATTGGCATGATTCCGTGATCTGGTTGTGAAAGAAAGATGAAATTTCAAGACTTGTAAGTCATATAAAGTACTCAGAAATTGCAGGTTGTTTGTGAGCCTAGAGGCTGCCTGGGGCTGAGAATAAAGAAAAACAAATCTGGGTATGCCCCGTAGTTAAAACATTCCTGGGAACAGCTTGACCATAAGATAAAGAGGAATGTGAGGACATAACAGGGCTATCTGAACTGAGTCAACAACTCACAGAACTCTGACACCCTGCACGTACATGTAATTTTTCTGCTGCTGTTTGAATAAACCAATAGTGTGTTGCTATGCTAAATTCCACACCCCTAAGCCCCTTACCCCATAAACGTAGGGGAGCATATTTCAAATTTTGTTTTCTTGATTTCTTATGATACCGAGGAACGACAGACTGAGTTCCTAATTTTTTTGGGGGGTGGGGGTTCGAGACAGGGTTTCTCTGTACAGCGCTGGCTGTCCTGGAACTCACTCTTTAGACCAGGCTGGCCTCAAATTCAGATATATACCTGCCTCTGCCTCCCAGTTGCTGGGATTAAAGGCATGGGCCACCATTACCCAGCCTGAGTTCCTAATTTTTAAGTACACATTTTTCAAAAGACAAATATTAACTATGTATTGAAAATATGTTTGATCAGTTCATTTGAAGTAAATAAATAAATGTAAAAAATTGAGGAAATAAAATGATGATAAGCATTTCTCAGCCTTTGGGCAACAAAGATACTTATTATCACAACAAAGAAATCTTCTCCATTTAAACATGTCATATTTAGAAGGAAGAAAACCTTTATTTTAATTAATTATTTATTCCTTTATTTTATATCATTACTGCAGTTTTTCTTCCCTCTTCCAAGTTCTTTCCCCCTGCCACTTCTTTTCCCCCACTGTGCACTCTTCCTCTTATTCTCTTCAGAAAAAGATAATACTACCATGCAAATCAACCAGCACAGTTATATCAAATTGTACAAAGAGTTGGTGCATCCTCACCTATTGAGGCTAGACAAGATAAGGCAATAGGAGTAAGGACCCCAAAGGCAGGCAGCAGAGTCAGAGACAGCCCTTTCTCCTGCTCTTAGGTGTCCCACATAAACACCAAAGTACACAATTGTAACATATGTGTAGAGGGCATAGGTCCATCTAATTCAGGCTTTCAGGTTTGCATTTAAGTCTCTATGAGCTTCTTACAGACTAAGGTTAGTTGATTCACTGGGTCTTCATATATGGTCCTGGTCTAATTTGATGTATGCATGCAAAAGAATGCAAATAAATTCATGCCTTTCATCCTGTACAAAACTCAGAACTCAACATAAAACCAGATACAGTAAACTCTTAAACCCTATAAAAGAAAAAGAGGGTGGTATCCTTGACTGCCTTTGCACAGGAAATTTCCTGAACAGAAAACCTACAGCTCAGACACAAGATCAAAAATTAGTAAATGGGAACTCATGAAGCTGAAAAGCTTATTTAAAACAAGGAACACAATGAAATACACAAAATGGCAGCCTCAAGAAAGGGAAAAGTTTTGTTGTTGTTGTTGCTGTTGTTGTTGTTTTACCAAATGCACATGCAACAAAGGGCTGCTATCTAAAATATATGATTCCCTTGTTCTTAATAGCTGTATAGTATTCCATTGTGTAAATAAACCACATTTTCTGTATCCATTCTTCTGTTTTGGAGCATTTATGTTGTTTACAACTACTGGCTATCCCTGATAAGGCTGCTGTGAACATAGAGGAAAACATGGCCATGGGGCATGGTGGGGTATCTTCGGCATATATGCCCAAGAGTGGGATATCTGAGACTTCAGGTAGGTCTGTGAAGTAGAAAGTTGATAGTTTATTTCAAGTTTTATTTGTGCCTAAGAGTGATTGTTACTTATTCTGAAAGTCAGTGATGATTTTTTTCGTTTATGATTTGTCTCTATTACTTTCCATCTCTTTCTTTTACACTATTTTAATCCAGGAAATGTCATCACCAGGTGGATAAATGAATCTTAGACTTCCATCTTCAGAATTGTGATTGAAATAAAACTGATCCTCAGATATTCAGTTTTGGTAACATAACATATGCAAAAATTGAGGAATTAAAGCAAGTGGTATGGCTAAAATTCAAAATAAAGATGAATCACAAACTTGAAAGCTAAAAGTAGAACATATAGAAGTAAATATTTATTACTGAGTGCAAATTAATATCAGAAACATATATATGTGAGAAAACTCTACTAAGTAAAGTTGGAGTCCACTATACCTATAAGCATAGTCTCTGGGTTCAGCTTAATATGGGAAACTACTTTTATTACTAGGGAATATCTTTCTCTGGTGTTGTCTGGAGAATTCTAAGCTCTCTATCTGAGGAATTTCATGTTGCCAATTAGATTGCAGGGTCAAATTTCATTCTCTTGATACAACCTATTTAACCAGTACCTGAGATTACTGAAATGTGTCCCTATGCAAATGAGGAACTTCAAGTACCCTAAGCTCTGTTCTTACATGTTCCTATCCTCAGTCCTATAAAACTTTATAAGCCTTGATTCACCTTAAGTTGATCTGCCTCTTTCTTTTTTTTTTCCATTTTTATTAGGTATTTAGCTCATTTACATTTCCAATGCTATACCAAAAGTCCTCCATACCCACCCACCCCCACTCCCCTACCCACCCACTCCCCCTTTTTGGCCCTGGCGTACCCCTGTACTGGGACATATAAAGTTTGCGTGTCCAATGGGCCTCTCTTTCCAGTGATGGACGACTAGGCCATCTTTTGATACATATGCAGCTAGAGTCAAGAGCTCCGGGGTACTGGTTAGTTCATAATGTTGTTCCACCTATAGGGTTGCAGATCGCTTTAGCTCCTTGGGTTCTTTCTCTAGCTCCTCCATTGGGAGCCCTGTGATCTATCCATTAGCTGACTGTGAGCATCCACTTCTGTGTTTGCTAGGCCCCGGCATAGTCTCACAAGAGACAGCTACATCTGGGTCCTTTCCATAAAATCTTGCTAGTGTATGCAATGGTGTCAGCGTTTGGATGCTGATTATTGGGTGGATCCCTGGATATGGCAGTCTCTACATGGTCCATCCTTTCATTTCAGCTCCAAACTTTGTCTCTGTAACTCCTTCCATGGGTGTTTTGTTCCCAATTCTAAGGAGGGGCATAGTGTCCACACTTCAGTCTTCATTCTTCTTGAGTGTCATGTGTTTAGCAAATTGTATCTTATATCTTGGGAATCCTAGGTTTGGGGCTAATATCCACTTATCAGTGAGTACATATTGTGTGAGTTCCTTTGTGAATGTGTTACCTCACTCAGGATGATGCCCTCCAGGTCCATCCATTTGGCTAGGAATTTCATAAATTCGTTCTTTTTAATAGCTGAGTAGTACTCCATTGTGTAGATGTACCACATTTTCTGTATCCATTCCTCTGTTGAGGGGCATCTGGGTTCTTTCCAGCTTCTGGTTATTATAAATAAGGCTGCTATGAACATAGTTGAGCATGTGTCCTTTTTACCAGTTGGGGCATCTTCTGGATATATGCCCAGGAGAGGTATGGCTGGATCCTCCGGTAGTACTATGTCCAATTTTCTGAGGAACCGCCAGACTGATTTCCAGAGTGGTTGTACAAGCCTGCAATCCCACCAACAATGGAGGAGTGTTCCTCTTTCTCCACATCCACGCCAGCATCTGATGTCACCTGAATTTTTGATCTTAGCCATTCTGACTGGTGTGAGGTGGAATCTCAGGGTTGTTTTGATTTGCATTTCCCTGATGATTAAGGATGTTGAACATTTTTCAGGTGCTTCTCTGCCATTCGGTATTCCTCAGGTGAGAATTCTTTGTTCAGTTCTGATCCCCATTTTTTAATGGGGTTATTCGATTTTCTGAAGTCCACCTTCTTGAGTTCTTTATATATGTTGGATATTAGTCCCCTATCTGATTTAGGATAGGTAAAGATCCTTTCCCAATCTGTTGGTGGTCTTTTTTCTCGAGCGCGCCCCCAACTCGCCAGCAAGAACGACGCTGCTACAGGATCCTTCTGCACACATTTATTCAGTCCTGTTTCTTCTTTCTCCATATATCTCCCTTGTTTATATATCTCCCTTGTTTTTATATCTCCCTTGTTTTTATATCTCCCCCGAACCCTGGGCCTCTCACTCTTTTATACTCTCAGTTCCCATCCACGCACAGCAGGCCACACCACCTCACCAGGCACGCAGCTTCAGCTAATCAGGGCAGCAGGGGCAAATCTCCATCAAATTGGATTCACCTGTATCCTGGTACACCTGCGCAGCACTCAAGATGTTTGTGTCTTATATGAGGAAGTCAGGTGCAAGTCATATGACTTAGCTGCAGTCCCTGGCGCCTTTGGGACTGCCGCCACACCCGCTCCCCACAATTCCCCCTTTTTTCTTTTTTGGCAGAGAGAATGTCTGTAGATAGCCCCCCGCAGCCATGCCCCTTACCCGTCCTTGGGTGACAAACAGCATTGGTTTGATCCCTGTCTTAGGTTGGTGACATGCCCAGAGAGTCTTATCACTGACTACCTCTCAATATATGCCAAGCCACACCTGGGGAGATTGTGTTTTGCTTGCGGCAGGTGCATCAAAAGGCCAGGATGTTGATTAATCTATGGCCAGATCTTAATTGCTGCAAGCAAGCCTCATGGGTGAAGGTAGAGGTCTGATCCCCAGTGTGCAAGCATAGGGGCCCTACACAAAACCATCCCTTAGGCTCATCACCCAGAGAGGTCTTGGCCAGCTCCCGTGTCGTTTTCCTGGGGGAAGGGAACTAGGACACTGAACCTTCATGCAATCAGACGTGCCTTCCACAGGATGCCAACAGCAAGCTATCCTCTGTGCAGTGCTTAGCCTCGCACCCCACGGCATAAAGCAGCATAATTTCTTTTAGAGCGGCAAACCGAATCTGAGGAGATTGTCCTGCCTCCACTGCAGCAAAAGCCTACGCTACCATGGCGAAAGTGCGGGCCGCACACTCTGCACCTAACACATGTGCCAAACACAAAAAACACACACACTATAACAAGCATACATCCCAGGGCTCTCATCCCCGCTCATCTTCCCTGAAGCAAGGGATAGATGGCCAGCGGGGCTATCTCTTTAAGGGGAATTCAGGGATCAAAAAGCGTGGAAAAATTTGAATGTCATGTCGAGCTGGTATCGGCTTCTGGAATACCGAAAGGATCTCTCATCTCGGCTCCATCCTTTGTGCTTGTGGGATCATCCACCACATCCACAGGGGCAACTGGATCAGGAGCCTTATTCTTGCAGCGTCTCACCAATCTCTCCGGCACCCAAAGAGGTTCCGTCTGGTCCTGTGGAAACACACAAACAGACCCTCTCGCCCACGTCAACACCTGATCTGGTCGATCCCCAGGGGAGATGGACACAATACCTCGTGGTGATGAGACCATAACCTCAATCACCTGTGTGTTCATCTGGGGAGTCAATACGCCAAATCTCTGGACAGAAGGTCCACCTATAGGTGGCTGCTGAGGAGGCATAGGGAGGCGGCACAAAAGCTAATTCGCCTTCCTCCTCCACCTCAGCTCTTTTATTTTGTCCTTTCTGTCCACCTGATAACACTGTGTCTCCTTTCTTTTTCCTTTTTCTTTTTAAGCCCTTCTCCTCTTCCGACATACTTTCTTGTTGCTCTGTAAGGATTTTCTGACCTGTCTTGACTGCCTCTACACACAGTTTCAAACAGTAACAGAGTCCATATATCAGAACAAACAAGACCAAAACTATCAGACCTACCCACAAAGGGTCAATGGGAGAAAAAAGCATAACTACACAGCGAGGATCTATTGATCACTACACTGAGCTTACCATAGTTCCTTAACTTGTCCCAAAACCAGGAACCTTAACTTGTCCCAAAGCCGGAAACCTTTTGTTACCTTGTGCCTGCTTGCTGGCAACTTTATGCTCACCTCTATTTTATCAGAGGTCCTTCCCAAACTCCTGGGGTCGCAAGTTTCACTCACCGTGAACTTACCCTGCCGGCAACCACTGACTGCTGAAAGTTCTGAACTCGGTGGGGGAGTCAGTTCCCCATACGGGCCACCAATTGTCGCGCCCGCTCTCGACCAGCAAGAACGACGCGACCACCAGTCCTTCTAACAGCAGTTTATTCAGTCTTCATCTTTCTTCTTTCTCTTCATCAGTACCGTTCCCCAGCTGAAGAGTTCTGAATCCACGCCGGATCCTTCTCAACAGTCTGTTTTACGGGAACACTTCATTACCACAGTTCCCCGTGATGCAGTTCTGAATCCTCCCTGTAGCAGGGGGTCTTCACTCGTGCCTGAAGATGTTTCTTGTCCCGGGTTTCGGCACCAACTCTCGAGCGCGCCCCCAACTCGCCAGCAAGAACGACGCTGCTACAGGATCCTTCTGCACACATTTATTCAGTCCTGTTTCTTCTTTCTCCATATATCTCCCTTGTTTTTATATCGCCCTCGTTTTTATATCTCCCCCGAACCCTGGGCCTCTCACTCTTTTATACTCTCAGTTCCCATCCACGCACAGCAGGCCACACCACCTCACCAGGCACGCAGCTTCAGCTAATCAGGGCAGCAGGGGCAAATCTCCATCAAATTGGATTCACCTGTATCCTGGTACACCTGCGCAGCACTCAAGATGTTTGTGTCTTATATGAGGAAGTCAGGTGCAAGTCATATGACTTAGCTGCAGTCCCTGGCGCCTTTGGGACTGCCGCCACACCCGCTCCCCACAATATATTGATCCCCCTTTTCTTTTAATAAGAGCAATAGGCCACCCATATTAATGAGAGTGGAGATAGAGGTCAAATCCCCAGTGTGCAGGTAAAGGAGCCGTACACATAACCTCCTCCCAGGCTCATCACCCAGAGGGGTCCTGGTCTGGTCCCGTGTTGTTTTTCCTGGGGGAAGGACACTTGAACACTCAACCTTCTTGAAAGATGACATGTCTCCCTAGAATAGGCTCATATATGCCGCAGAGCCCTTCTACTGCAGTGCTTAGCCGTGCAACTCTCTCGGGCTGCTGAAGCACACTCACTCTATCCCGTGCAATGAGACTAGCCTCATGGGATATAAGAGCTGAGTGGCCAGCGACCTATTGCCTAAGCATAGATAACCATATATCAGGGGGAGCACCATGTTCTAGAGCTGCAAGCGCCTGGGCAATAACCACCTTGTCTCTCCTAGTTTGGGCCTTAAGCTTACAGACCAACCAAAGAAGCAACACTAATCCACAGCAAAGTGTATCTCCACATAATCCCACCCCCATCCATTCTTTAAAGAAGGAAAATGCTGAGGAGATCCAATTGGTAATCCTTTGATCAGGGACAGGTCCAAGCGCTTGGAGTTGACCTGAATGATGGCAAGTCTCAATTCCCGAAGGGTCTGTTCAAATTCAGCCGTCCAATTCTGTAACATATACTGAGAAAGACCTTTTAACAAATTAGCTGCCCTAGTAAATTTCTCATACTGAATGGAAGTAACGCACAATCCCGGAAACTTTTGTTCACAACCCTGCTGAGTTATTTGTCATAATACATCTAGTTGTATCTGGACAAGATCTATGAGTTGATTAACCAGCATGAGACCTCTCTGTATCTTGACATTAGCTGAGGCCTGTTTATCTATGACTGTAGTCACTGAGGCTGACAAAGTGTTAATGGTGTCAGTCGTCTGGACCTGTCCAGACAGAGCCAAGGCTGTCTGAATTAAGGCCAAACCCAGTTCCCAGTTAGTGGTAAAAAAGCAAGAGAATACTTGAGCATTATACATCACCATCACCGTCATTGGGAGTGGAAATATCGACATTATCCCCCAACGCTGCTCTCTCATTGGACAAAATAAGGCCCAAATGCTGCATAATATCCCTTCCCCAGAGGTTAACCGGGAGTGGGAGCACATAAGGTATGAATTTCCCTTGCTGCCCCTCAGAGGATTCCCATGTCAAGGCAACAGAGCTTATAGTGGGACATGATTGATATCCTAGGCCCTGTAATGAATGAAATGACTCTGTGGTGGGCCATGCTTTGGGCCACCAATGTGTAGAAATTATACTTTTATCTGCTCCGGTATCAAGGATGCCTTCAAACTCTTTTCCGTTGATCTTAAGGCGGAGCTTAGGTCTATCATTTAAAGATACAACCAAATAGGCAGAATCATTTCCTGAGGAGCCCATTTTCTTTATCTCAGGTCCTGCAAATTTCTCCCTGGTATTATCAGGGAGGAGCAGCAGCTGAGCCATCCTATCTCCTTTGCTAATAGAAAAAACGCCCTTGGGGCTTGAGCACAGGACCTGTATTTCAGGGGAATGTTGACAATCCATAACTCCAGGGTGGACTACTAAGCCCTGCAAGGTGAGTGAACCCCGGCCGAGAATAAGGCCCATGGTTCCAGGGGGCAAGGATGGTATAGGCTCCACCCTTGTGGGTCTTCCTGGGTCGCCTCTCTGACTGCGGAGGAAGGAGTCTGCCCTTTATATCCCTCACAGAGCGACACTGGTCGGCTCTATGATAACCCTTGCCACACTTAGAGCAAAGAGTGAGAGTTCCCCGCTTTTTATCTGGAGCTCTGCAATCTTTCTTAAGATGCCCAGGCTTTCCGCAGTTAAAACATGTCCTCCGATCATTTCTGCCCATGGAGCATTTTTGGGATTGAAGGATGGCAGCCGCTAAACCTGCATTGCTGAGAGGTCCCCCAAGCTCTCGACAGACCCTGAGCCAGTCTTGTAAACCTTTGTTCTTTCTTGGGGCTATGGCTGCTCGGCACTCCTTTGTGGCTTGCTCATAGATTAGCTGTTCTATCAGAGGCGCAGCTTGCTCTGACTCTCCAAAAATACGCTCTACTGCCTCTGTCATTCTGGCCACAAAATCTGAGAAGGATTCCTGAGGTCCCTGGATTATCTTTGTTAACTGACCAGTGGTTTCACCTGCTCGAGAGAGCGCCTTCCAGGCCCTAATAGCCGTGGAAGAAATCTGGGCATAAGCTCCCCAATGGTAGTTTGTTTGATCAGCAGAATAAGCTCCCTGACCCGTTAACAAGTCAAAAGTCCAATCTCTCTGCTCTGGAGTCAAAGCAGCTGCGTTTGCTCGGGCCTGCGCTTGTGCAGCTTCGTGCCAAAGCGCTTTCCATTCCATATATTTGCCCATACTAGGGAGAGCGGCTTTTACAACCGTTTGCCAATCACCAGGAGTCATAGCGTGATTCGCAAGCCTTTCCACTTGTGCTATAGTGAAATTAGCACTGACTCCATAGTTACGGACCGACTCGGCAAGCTCTTTAATCTGTATATACGCTACCTGAGCGTGGACACGCCCACCCTCGGCTCCTTCAAAGACCGGAAATGCCTGTTGTATTTTCCTTTGTTCCTCCTTTGGAATGAATGAGTCTGCGCACTGCCTCTCTGCGCATTGCCTCTCTGCGCAGGGCTGACGCACTACGCAGGGCGGGGGCTCAGCATAGGGTGGAGGTGCACTATGACCTTGAAGCCGACTGCCAAGAGGCCAAGCAGCAAGCTGGCCTTTGCCAGCCACTTTTGGCTTTTTCCTTGACCGATTAGCTCGCATTTTATCTGGCTGGCACTTTTCTCTCTCATAACGAGCTGTTTCCTCCTCCAAGTCTGTTTCTTCAGAGAAGCTAAATTTTTTATCTGATTCAGAGCTACTAAGAACTAGCTTCCTGAGCTCATCTAGTGACGAGTATCTCCTAGAGACCTCCGCTAATTGATCTTTCTTCTTTTCCCTTTTTCCTCTTTTTCTTCTAATCTCTCTCCAGGTATTCCTACCTGACCTTAACTTTTCCTCGGGTTCAAGACCCTTGGAAAGGCCTGTATACTTATTTTGTGCACCATGTTTCCTCTTTGCTCCTACTCTCTCTCCCCGCTTTACTTCTGATAGATTGACTTTAATTTCGTCTAGAATTCGCCCTGCCTTAACCACTTGTTGACATGTGAAAAGGAACAAAAGGGCTTCTAACACTAGACAAAGTTCAAGGCCAAACATACCTTGTAAAGCTATTTCCCACTTTACTTCTGATAGACTGTCTTGAATTTCGTTAGAAAGTTCAAGGTCAGACTTACCTCGTAAAGCTGTACTCACTGGTACTCTCGTTCCCCAGCTGAAAAGTTCTGAATTCATACAGTTGAATCCTTCTTAACAGTCTGCTTTACGGGAACCTTTATTACCGCGACCCGCAGTTCTGGTTCTGGAATGAGGGATCTTCCTTGCGCCAGTCCCAAGTTTTTTCTCGTCCCGGAATTCGGCACCAATTGTTATTAGACGCGTTCTCACGACCGGCCAGGAAAGACGCAACAAACCAGAATCTTCTGCGGCAAAGCTTTATTGCTTACATCTTCAGGAGCCAGAGTGCAAGAGAGCAAGCAGCAAGAGAGCAAGCCAGCAAATGGCGAAACCCCATCCCTTTTTAAGGAGAATTATCCTCCACCTAGGATGTATTACTCCCTGATTGGCTGCAGCCCATCGGCCCAGTTGTCATCACGGGAAAGGCAGAACACATGGTGGGAAAACTGCCCCTGCATGTGTGCAGACTA